>NC_091287.1:189996976-190322810 GCF_032444005.1 Ranitomeya imitator
TTTTTCTGTCCAGCTTGCTATTAACTTTTGCTGGAAGCTCTGAGAAGCAAAGGGGTGCACCGCCGTGCTGTTAGTTCGGCACGGTGGGTCTTTTTGCCCCTTTGCGTGGTTTTCGTTTTAGGGTTTTTTGTAGACTGCATAGTTCTCTTTGCTATCCTCGCTCTGTCTAGAATATCGGGCCTCACTTTGCTGAATCTATTTCATTCCTACGTTTGTCTTTTCATCTTGCTAACAGTCATTATATGTGGGGGGCTGCCTATTCCTTTGGGGTATTTCTCTGAGGCAAGTCAGGCTTGTATTTCTATCTTCAGGCTAGTCAGCTCCTCAGGCAGTGCCGAGTTGCATAGGTAGTGATAGGCGCAATCCACTGCTGCTTATAGTTGTGTGAGGATAGATCAGGTACTGCAGTCTACAGAGATTCCACGTCTCAGAGCTCGTCCTATTGTTTTTGGTTATTGCCAGATCTCTGTATGTGCGCTGATTACTGCACACGGTGTTGCCTGATTGCCGGCCATAACAGATAACGTAGCCATGGTATCCCCAACAGGACCTCATCAATTCCCTCAGGAATGACTAACAGGGAAATAATCTCCTGATGTGATGGAGACACAGAAAGCGTGATAGGAATGGTTTGGTGGGTAATCTGTGAGGGTAGTGTCTTCCCATTTACCACTTGAACGGTTACTGGCTTGGTGAGCATCACCAGGGATATTGCGTGACGCTGGGCAAAAGCGGATGACATAAAATTACCCTCCGCCCCAGAATCCACGCATAGCTCTACCATAAGAGTGGATGGGCCTGTGGTAATTGTCCCCTTGAAGGACAATTTAGAGGCAAACGTCGCCGTGTCTAGTGTACCTCCTCCTACTGCCACTAGACGCTGACATTTCCCCGACCGCTGAGGACACTTAGAGGCAAGATGTCCTGACTGCCGGCAAGCTTGACAAACCATATGTGACTCGGACGCCTGGACTGGAGATTCCAAAGGTTTGGCGAAGGTGGGAGCCAGCCGAAACCTCTGCCTACACTGGGCTCGCTCCAACCCTCACTTGTGAAAACGAAGGTCTATGCGAGTTGTTACAGCTATGAGCTCCTCCAGTGTGGCGGGAATCTCCCTAGTGGCCAAAGCGTCCTTCACATGGTCAGCCAGCCCCCTCCAAAATACGGGAATAAGGGTTTTGTCTGGCCATTCCAACTCAGACGCTAGTGTCCGGAAGTGAACAGCAAAATGGCTGACCATGGTTGAACCCTGAGTCAATGCCAGCAGTTGGAGCGCTGTATCATGGGGGACTTGAGGTCCTACAAAAACCTGTTTCAGAGTGTCCAGAAACCGAGGAACACTCCGCACCACATGTGTTGTGAATTCCGCTCTTGGGCTCCCTCCGGTGGTTGCAAGTAGCATTTTTGTGAGCTCTGCTCTTGGGCTCCCTCCTGTGGTTTTGAGTGGTATGGCTGCTTCTTGGATTTAGCTTCTGCAGCTGTTCTCACTGATCGTCTTCTTGGCTCGGCTATATTAGTCTGGCCTTGTCTCTCATTCAATGCCAGTTGTCAATTGTTCCAGCCTGGAGTCATTGCTCTTAGGATTTCCTGACACTCTGACCAGCTCAGCAAAGCTAAGTCCTTGCTTGTCTTTTTGCAGTTCACTTGTTGTGGACTTTGTTGATCAGCATTTTGTTGTTTTTGCTCTTTTGTCCAGCTTATCAATATGGATCTATTCAGCTAAGCTGGAAGCTCTGGGCAGCAGAGTTTGCCCTCCACACCTTTAGTCAGGTGTGGAGATTTTTGCATTTCTCTGCGGTGGACTTTTTCTAGTTTTTTTTTACTGACCGCACAGTGCTCTTTCCTGTACTATTCCTATCTAGCTAGAAGTGGCCTCCTGTGCTAAATCTTGTTTCATACTACGTATGTCATTTCCTTCTCCTCTCACAGTCATTACATGTGGGGGGCTATCTATCCTTTGGGGATTTTCTCTGAGGCAAGATAGTTTTCCTGCTTCTGTCTTTAGGAGTAGTTAGCTCTTAGGCTGTGACGAGATGCCTAGGCAGAGTTAGGAGCATTCCACGGCTACTTTTAGTGTTGTGTTTAGCTTAGGGACTGCAGTCAGTATAGCTACCACCTGCTCAGAGCTAGTCACATGTCGCTCCTTAATCACCAGAGCATAACAGTACAGCTGGCCAAAAATGAGCTGAATGCATCTCAAAAGAAGGACAAGAAAAGGAGTTCTGAGCCATTTTTTTTTCTTTGGTTTGTTTTGTCTTTTTTCTTCCTCTTAATTTCTTGGGGGTGATTCCGGATTTGGATGCAGGCATGGATGTGCAGGGGTTAGTTTCTCGTGTGGATCAGCTTGCTGCAAGAGTACAGAGTATTCAAGATTATGTTGTTCAGACTCCGGCCTTAGAGCCTAGAATTCCTACTCCGGATTTGTTTTACGGGGATAGATCTAAGTTTTTGAACTTTAAAAATAACTGCAAATTGTTTTTTGCTCTGAAACCCCGTTCCTCTGGTGATCCTATTCAGCAAGTAAAGATAGTTATTTCTCTGCTGCGTGGGGACTCTCAGGACTGGGCATTCTCTCTTGAGTCAGGGAATCCGGCATTGCTTAATGTAGATGCATTTTTTCAATCGCTCGGATTATTGTATGATGAACCTAACTCTGTAGAGCATGCTGAGAAAACACTGTTGGCCCTGTGTCAGGGTCAGGAAGCGGCAGAATTATACTGCCAGAAATTTAGAAAATGGTCTGTGCTCACTAAATGGAATGAGGATGCTCTGGCAGCAATTTTCAGAAAGGGTCTTTCTGAAGCCCTTAGAGATGCTATGGTGGGGTTTCCTGTTGTGAATTCTGTTGTCAAGCTCCCTCCTGTGGTCATGAATGGTACTTCGGCTGGCTCTGTCCATGGGCTTCCTCTGGTGGTGGTGAGTGGGGCTGCGGCTTCTGAGGTTCCTTCCACAGGTGACGAGGTTAATTCGTTAGCTGGCTGCTCTATTTAACTCCACCTAGATCATTGCTCCATGCCACCTGTCAATGTTCCAGTATTGGTCTAGTTCACTCCTGGATCGTTCTTGTGACCTGTCTTCCCAGCAGAAGCTAAGTTCCTGCTTGTTTTTCTCTGGTGTGCTATTTTTCTGTCCAGCTTGCTATTTTGATTGTTGTCTTGTTTGCTGGAAGCTCTGGGACGCAGAGGGAGCGCCTCCGCACCGTGAGTCGGTGCGGAGGGTCTTTTTGCGCCCTCTGCGTGGTCTTTTTGTAGTTTTTTGTGCTGACCGCAAAGCTACCTTTCCTATCCTCTGTCTGTTCAGTAAGTCGGGCCTCACTTTGCTAAATCTATTTCATCTCTGTGTTTGTAATTTTCATCTTTACTCACAGTCATTATATGTGGGGGGCTGCCTTTTCCTTTGGGGAATTTCTCTGAGGCAAGGTAGGCTTTATTTTTCTATCTTTAGGGCTAGCTAGTTCCTTAGGCTGTGACGAGGCGCCTAGGGAGCGTCAGGAGCGCTCCACGGCTATTTCTAGTGTGTCTGATAGGTTTAGGGATTGCGGTCAGCAGAGTCCCCACGTCTCAGAGCTTGTCCTATATTATCAGTAACTATCAGGTCATTCCGTGTGCTCTTAACCACCAGGTCCATTATTGTCCTCACCACCAGGTCATAACAGTTTCCCATGCCTGTTGGTTTGAGCGATTCTATGTCTCTGGCCATTCAGATTGATCGGCGCCTGCGCGAACGCAAAGTGGTGCACCATATGGCAGTGTCCTCTGAGCAGAGTCCTGAGGCCATGCAATGTGATAGGATTTTGACTAGAGCGGAACAGAGGGGATACAGACGTCAGAATGGGCTGTGTTTTTACTGTGGTGATTCTGCTCATGCTATTTCTGATTGCCCTAAGCGTATTAAGAGGGTCGCTAGATCTGTTACCATTAGTACTGTGCAGCCTAAGTTTCTCCTGTCTGTGACCCTGATTTGCTCATTGTCATCTTTTTCTGTCATGGCATTTGTGGATTCAGGCGCTGCTCTGAACTTAATGGACTTAGAATTCGTTAGGCGCTGTGATTTTTCTTTGCAGCCTTTGCAGAGTCCCATACCCTTGAGGGGTATTGATGCTACACCATTGGCCAAGAATAAACCTCAGTATTGGACTCAGCTGACTATGTGCATGGCTCCAGCACATCAGGAAGATTGCCGTTTTTTGGTGTTGCATAATTTACATGATGTTGTTGTACTGGGTTTTCCATGGTTACAAGTATACAATCCAGTGCTGGATTGGAAATCAATGTCTGTGACTAGTTGGGGTTGTCAAGGGGTACATAGTGACGTTCCTTTAATGTCAATTTCCTCTTCCCCCTCTTCTGATGTTCCTGAATGTTTGTCAGATTTCCAGGATGTATTCGATGAGCCTAAGTCCAGTTCCCTTCCACCGCACAGGGACTGTGATTGTGCTATTGACTTGATTCCTGGCTGTAAGTTCCCTAAGGGCCGACTTTTCAATCTGTCTGTGCCAGAGCATGCCACCATGCGGAGTTATGTTAAGGAGTCTTTGGAGAAGGGGCATATTCAGCCCTCTTCGTCACCATTGGGAGCGGGATTCTTCTTTGTTGCCAAGAAGGATGGTTCCTTAAGACCCTGTATTGATTATTGCCTTCTTAATAAGATCACAGTTAAATTCCAATACCCCTTGCCTCTGCTTACTGATTTGTTTGCTCAGATTAAGGGGGCTAGTTGGTTTACCAAGATTGACCTTCGAGGGGCATATAATCTTGTTCGTATTAAACAGGGTGACGAATGGAAAACTGCATTTAATACGCCGGAAGGTCATTTTGAATACCTAGTGATGCCTTTCGGGCTTTCTAATGCCCCTTCTGTATTTCAGTCCTTTATGCATGATATTTTCCGCAATTATCTTGACAAATTCTTGATTGTGTATTTGGATGATATTTTGATTTTTTCCGATGATTGGGAGTCTCATGTGAAGCAGGTCAGGATGGTGTTCCAGATCCTTCGTGATAATGCTCTATTTGTGAAGGGGTCTAAGTGCCTATTTGGAGTTCAGAAGGTCTCTTTTTTGGGGTTTATTTTTTCCCCTTCGTCTATAGCAATGGATCCTGTTAAGGTCCAAGCCATTCATGACTGGATTCAACCCACATCTGTGAAGAGCCTTCAGAAATTTTTGGGCTTTGCTAATTTTTATCGTCGTTTCATTGCCAACTTCTCTAGTGTGGTTAAACCCCTGACCGATTTGACAAGGAAAGGCACTGATGCGACTAATTGGTCCTCTGAGGCTGTTGAGGCCTTTCAGGAGCTTAAACGCCGATTTACTTCTGCCCCTGTGTTGCGTCAGCCGGATGTTTCTCATCCTTTACAGGTTGAGGTTGACGCTTCTGAGATTGGGGCAGGGGCCGTTTTGTCTCAGAGGAATTCTGATGGTTCCATGATGAAACTGTGTGCCTTCTTTTCCCGAAAGTTTTCGCCTGTGGAACGCAATTATGATGTCAGCAATCGGGAGTTGTTGGCTATGAAGTGGGCATTTGAGGAGTTGAGACATTGGCTTGAGGGAGCCAAGCACCGCATTGTGGTCTTGACCGATCATAAGAATCTGATTTACCTTGAGTCGGCCAAGCAGCTGAAACCTAGACAGGCTCGGTGGTCCCTGTTTTTCTCCCGTTTTGATTTTGTGGTCTCATATCTTCCAGGATCTAAGAATGTTAAGGCGGATGCCCTCTCTAGGAGTTTTTTGCCTGATTCCCCTGGAGTCCTTGAGCCGGTTGGTATTCTTAAGGAAGGGGTGATTCTGTCTGCCATCTCCACTGATTTGCGGCGGGCGCTTCAGGAATTTCAGGCTAATAAACCTGACCGCTGTCCTGTAGGGAAGCTTTTTGTTCCTGATAGATGGACAAGTAAGGTAATTTCTGAGGTCCATTGTTCTGTGTTGGCCGGTCATCCTGGGATTTTTGGTACCAGAGATTTGGTTGCTAGGTCCTTTTGGTGGCCTTCCTTGTCGCGGGATGTGCGTTCTTTTGTGCAGTCCTGTGGGACTTGTGCCCGGGCTAAGCCTTGCTGTTCCCGCGCTAGTGGGTTGCTTTTGCCTTTGCCCATTCCGGAGAGGCCTTGGACGCATATTTCCATGGATTTTATTTCGGATCTTCCTGTGTCCCAGAGGATGTCTGTTATCTCGGTGGTTTGTGACCGGTTCTCTAAAATGGTCCATTTGGTACCTTTGCCTAAATTGCCTTCCTCCTCTGATTTGGTTCCATTGTTTTTCCAACATGTGGTTCGTTTGCATGGCATTCCGGAGAATATTGTGTCTGACAGAGGTTCCCAGTTTGTTTCCAGGTTTTGGCGGGCCTTTCGTGCTAGGATGGGTATTGATTTATCTTTTTCTTCGGTGTTCCATCCTCAGACAAATGGCCAAACTGAGCGAACTAATCAAACCTTGGAAACCTATTTGAGAGGCTTTGTGTCTGCTGATCAGGATGATTGGGTGACTTTTTTGCCGTTGGCCGAGTTTGCCCTTAATAATCGGGCCAGTTCGGCTACTTTGGTTTCGCCTTTCTTTTGTAATTTTGGTTTCCATCCTCGTTTTTCTTCAGGGCAGGTTGAGCCTTCTGATTGTCCTGGTGTGGATTCTGTGATGGACAGGTTACAGCAGATTTGGACTCATGTGGTGGACAATTTGACGTTGTCCCAGGAAAAGGCTCAGCGTTTTGCTAACCGCCGTCGGTGTGTTGGTCCTCGGCTTCATGTGGGGGATTTGGTCTGGTTGTCCTCTCGTCATGTTCCTATGAAGGTTTCTTCCCCTAAGTTCAAGCCTCGGTTTATTGGTCCTTATAAGATTTCTGAGATTATCAATCCTGTGTCTTTTCGTTTGGCCCTTCCAGCCTCTTTTGCCATCCACAATGTTTTCCATAGATCTTGTTGCGGAGATATGTGGTGCCCGTTGTTCCATCTGTTGATCCTCCTGCCCCGGTGTTGGTTGAGGGGGAGTTGGAATATGTGGTTGAGAAAATTTTGGATTCTCGTTTTTCGAGGCGGAAGCTTCAGTATTTTGTCAAGTGGAAGGGTTATGGCCAGGAGGATAATTCTTCGGTTGTTGCCTCCGATGTTCATGCCGCCGATTTAGTTTGTGCTTTTCATTTGCCTTGTCCGGATCGGCCTGGGGGCTCTGGTGAGGGTTTGGTGACCCCTCCTCAAGGGGGGGGTACTGTTGTGAATTCCGCTCTTGGGCTCCATCCGGTGGTTGTAAATAGCATTTTTGTGCGTTCTGCTCTTGGGCTCCCTCCTGTGGTTTTGAGTGGTATGGCTGCTTCTTGGATTTAGCTTCTGCAGCTGTTCTCACTGATCGTCTTCTTGGCTCGGCTATATTAGTCTGGCCTTGTCTCTCATTCAATGCCAGTTGTCAATTGTTCCTGCCTGGAGTCATTGCTCTTAGGATTTCCTGACACTCTGACCAGCTCAGCAAAGCTAAGTCCTTGCTTGTCTTTTTGCAGTTCACTTGTTGTGGACTTTGTTGATGAGCATTTTGTTGTTTTTGCTCTTTTGCCCAGCTTATCAATATGGATCTATTCAGCTAAGCTGGAAGCTTTGGGCAGCAGAGTTTGCCTTCCACACCTTTAGTCAGGTGTGGAGATTTTTGCATTTCTCTGCGGTGGACTTTTTCTAGTTTTTTTTTACTGACCGCACAGTGCTCTTTCCCGTACTATTCCTATCTAGCTAGAAGTGGCCTCCTGTGCTAAATCTTGTTTCATACTACGCATGTCATTTCCTTCTCCTCTCACAGTCATTACATGTGGGGGCTATCTATCCTTTGGGGATTTTCTCTGAGGCAAGATAGTTTTCCTGCTTCTGTCTTTAGGGGTAGTTAGCTCTTAGGCTGTGACGAGATGCCTAGGCAGAGTTAGGAGCATTCCACGGCTACTTTTAATGTTGTGTTTAGCTTAGGGACTGCGGTCAGTATAGCTACCACCTGCTCAGAGCTAGTCACATGTCGCTCCTTAATCACCAGAGCATAACACACATGATTGTTACGCTCCCACATCGGCGTAGCCCACTCCAACGCCCTGTCCGACAAGAGAAATATTATGAATCCCACCTTTGCCCGCTCTGTGGGAAAACGTGCAGCCAGGAGCTCGAGGTGTATACCACACTGGCTCACGAAACCCCTACAGGACATAGTGTCCCCAAAGTATCTCTCAGGCAAAGGGAGGTGAGAGAGAGTCGGAACAGGGGTGGCAGTGGGCAAAGCTGCTGCAGCCACGCTAGCAGCCTGAACAGCAATTGTGGTAACAGCCACCGCCGAGGTTGCACGTTCAAGAGATGCCAACCGGCCCTCCAGCAGCTGGATGTACCCCTGCAATCACTGTTTATCCACCATTACTTAGCCAGATCCTGGCGCTAGTATAATGTTAGGGTTAGCGGAACGCACCGAATATATTTATTAAGTAAGATTGGTGCGTTCGCCACCCGGGATCCACCGTGCAGGAAAGAACCTGCTTCTAAGTGAATGGTGGCACTATATGGCGGTACAATGAGATTACACACGGGTTAACTTCACCCTGTGTGAAGGAAGCGATCCCTGTTAAGTCACAGGGTCGCGGTACCGCAGAGAGCGCAAGCAAGGAACCACAGAACTCTATCCCAGGACACAGGATTAGAGTTATTGTAGACCTCTTGCGATCGACACCACAATAGGGGTATCAGTGGTAACTATTATGCACAGAAGTGTATGCTGTGCCACACTAGCGGACGCCACTAACCACCCAGACTTGGGTAAGGTAAGCGCTCTAATAGCGCATGGCGCTGCACTGGCGGTCACAGCAGTTAGACGCTGCTTCGTGTGTTAAGGCTGTGAGTTCAGCCGGGCGCTAGATTGCAGCCATACACCTTACGCGAACAGTCATACACAAGGGATGGATTTTTTAAGGAACGACTTGCACTCATCAACACACACACGATAACAATAGTATACTAGCGCATGGCCGTGCGGTCATGCGAAGCTTATATAGCTGCAGCACGTTCAGGACCCTTCAAAGAAGGACCAATGGATTTGCAGCAGTACCTGAGCATGTGACCCTAGATCCACACAGTATCATGCCCCCAGCTCCCCCACACAGTATTATGCCCCCCCACACACAGTATTATGCCCCCTGCACAGTATTATGCCCCCGGCTCCTCCATACAGTATTATGGGTCCCCTTCTCCTCCACACAGTATTATGGGCCCCCGCTCATCCACATTGTTATGGGCCCCCTGCACCTCCACACAGTATAATGGGCCCCCTGCTCCTCCACACAGTATTACGCCCCCCCGCTCCTCCACACAGTATTATGCCCCCCAGCTCCTCCACACAGTATTATGCCCTCCCGCACAGTATTATGCCCCCCTGCACAGTATTATGCCCCCCTGCACAGTATTATGCCCCCGCACAGTATTATGCCCCCCTCCCGCACAGTATTATGCCTAACCCCCGCTCCTCCATAAATTATTATCGGCCGCAGACATAAAGAAACAAAAAAGTTAAATCCTCACCACTCCCGTTCCCACCACAGATCCGGTACACTCAACGTCTCTCCGGCTCTGCAACGCTCAGGACAGAAAGGCTGAGCGCGCACTGATGACGTCATCGCACCCTCTGCCCTGAGACATCGCAGAGTCAGAGGGCGCTGAAGACACTGCAGCTGCAGCCGGAAAAAGGAGAGGTGAGTATCAGAAGGGGGGCTCGATGCCAGTGCTGGCATTGGGGGAGACCCTGGTCGTGGCGGCGGTCGGTGCCGCCAGAAGATTTAAAGGGCCCACGTCCCTTTTTTTCCTTCCTCCTCCTCCTTCTCCTCCTTCTCCTCCTTCTCCTCCTCTCTGGGGCAGGGCCCACCGGGCATTTCACCAGTGTCCCGGTGGGCCAGTCCGACCCTGGTGTGACAACATTTCGGCTGTGAACAGCCTTTCCCAAGAAATGGATATACAAATGGATATTTGGAGGGCGCTGCACCCTGAATTCATCTATACGGTGCTGTTCCATTTTTTACTTCTATCTATCTATCTATTTATTTTTATATCTATCAATCACAAATCTATCTATCAATCACATATCTATCACATATCTATCGATCTATCTATCACATACATTATCTATCTATCTATTTATCGATCAGTCATATATCTATCTTTCAATCACATATCTATCTATCTATCTATCTATCTATCTATCTATCTATCTATCTATCAACATTTGATTTATTACAACAAATGCATACAGTAGTTACATAATTTGATAAGATGTGGGTAGGCAGACCTCTAGGGTACAATCATCCTTTGCTGGCTGATTGTCTAGTCATGCACAAAATATATCTGGACAGCAAATTAGCCCAAGGATTTGCTACAACAAAGAAAAAAAATGTCTTGCTCAGCATTACACACAATCCTATTAAAATACATAAGGAGATTTTTTTGTTATTTACTTGAATTCACCATAAAATAAGAAAACAACCACTCAAACATTTATACAAAACATTTCCATTGCACAGTGGTTAAAGTCTCTGGCATAGTAAATTGTAAAAGTGACATATATAAATCATTTTTAATATTTGCTACTATAATTTTGATTTGTGAAAAGTTTCTGATCGATTAAGTGCAATACTTACAAATCATGTTGTCGTCAAGCATCTAGTAAATGCTATCAAGTGATGGCTTACAGCTTGCAACCACTATTTTTTATATGTTTCTTTTTGCAAAATCTTTGTTTATACTGCATATGTGAGCAGGTTGCGGGATGCAGTAAAGGATAAGAGGCAGATTAAGGGTTAAAATTAATTTAACTATAACAGAAGAATATTCCATGCAGTGAGGAGAGAAAGTTTAGACAGGTGGTACCAACACCTTCGTTACACCAATGGAGGGAATGAGGGCCAAGGGAATAAACAGTGTTCAACAGTATTAAAATTATCGGTCTGGCAGCTTCAGAGGGATGAGTCTCAGATGCGCACAGTGGTGTCGACACAGTCAGCAGGGATGGGAACGATGAAGACCTGTAAGCATCGATGAATCGGTTCTTGGTGATGGTGATGAGTCCTCAATGTCTGTTCCAGGGTCAAGATTAGCAGGTCCTGTGCACAGCCAGGGCTAGACAGAGCCCGGCAGAAGTAAGCGGGTGAGTAAGGGTAGAGTTCTCGATAAGTCACCCGGTTTCATTCAGGTGTCATGCACCCGTTATACGGTGGCCCATGACATCGAATTACTGGAGCAGTGGGGCCAAGGGGCGGAAAACGGTTCCCCGGTCATAGTCTTTGTAGGGAGCAGCCGGAACAATGTAGCACGGATGACAGAGCACCTATCTTCCCATGCTGAGCACTGCATCTTCCTGCCAAGTCTGCCTGCTGTTTCACACACTCTGTCCTTCTTATCCTCACCCCGCCCCCTGCTGTCAAGTAGAAAGGTCGCTCCGGGTCTCTAAGCTTTCCCCCAGACAACAAGGGTGACAGTCCTGACAGTTCCAGCCCTGGCTTGAAAACGGTACCCACGATTCGGGCTCTCTTTTTTACACTCCCCCTCTCCTTTTGCTCGCCATTCCACGAGGGAGAGTTCTGGTAGTTTGCGTTACCAATCTGCTGGACCTTGGACAACTTGTTGCCAAATTAATTGATCCTGATTGTATCTATTGGGGGGTATATTGGCTGTGGCCCACTCGGAGCACCTCAAGTCGAATCAGGATGACTAAACGAAGGCGGGCACACACCCATTTCCCCAGGAACTACCATTTCAGGAGCCTTAGAAGCTTAAAAAAACTGTCCCACTTCCGACTATTCATGCGACTCTTCGTCTTCACAATCAACAACAGGCAGAGGTGATACTTTGGGAACATTTTTTACCTGTTCAATTTTGTTGGGATCTTTTGATATACAAGGACGTAGCATATTTCGATGAACTACTCGAGTGGGGGCATCTTTTTCTCCTTCAGGTTGGATTTCATAGACGGCCCTTTGAGATGATTCTCCGCTTTACTCGATACAGGGTCTTTTCCCACTGATATTCCAGTTTGTCCAACACTCGGTCTCTGGCCTGGAGAGCTGTCCCTCGCAGAGGAGCTGTCTTCAGATGTTCAAACTCCAGAAAACAGGTCTGCACCAAGTGATGTAGTGTCTGCAGCCAATGACGATGTTCTCGGACGCAGGTGGACACCCCTGTCTGTAAGTAGTCTTCTTCTGAGTCCAATTCTAGCTCGGTGATCACTCTTCCCGGCTGTCCAAACAGTAGGAAATAGGGCATGTATCCAGTAGTGTGGTGTACTCGGTTATTATATACCCACAACAACTCAGCTACAAATTCAGGCCACCAGGCCTTCCGGTCTTCCTCTAGTGTTCTTAACATTTGGATCAGAGTTCGATTTAACCCCTGACGTACTATTCCGTCCATGTGGGGTGGGCCCTAATGCCCAAGGACGGAATTGTACGTCCAGCGCGATTGGCCGCGCTCACGGGGGAGCTCGGCCGATCGCGGCCGGGTGTCAGCTGCCTATCGCAGCTGACATCTGGCACTATGTGCCAGGAGCGGTCACGGACCGCCCCCGGCACATTAACCCCTGGCACACCGTGATCAAACATGATCGCGGTGTGCCGGTGGTACAGGGAAGCGTCGCACAGGGAGGGGGCTCCCTGCGGGCTTCCCTGAGACCCCCGCAGCAACGCGATGTGATCATGTTGCTCCAAGGGTCTCCTACCTCCCTCCCTGCCGCAGGCCCGTTTCCAATATGGCCACGGCATCCGGGTCCTGCAGGGAGGGAGGTGGATTACCAAGTGCCTGCTCAGAGCCTGCAGCACTGTAAGGCAGATCGGTGATCTGACAGAGTGCTGTGATCTGACTGATCTGTGATGTCCCCCCTGGGACAAAGTAAAAAGGTAAAAAAATTTTTTTACAAATGTGTAAAAAAAATGTAAAAAAAATTTCCTAAATAATGAAAAAAATATATATATTATTCCCATAAATACATTTCTTTATCTAAATAAAAAAAACAAAACAATAAAAGTGCACATATTTAGTATCGCCGCATCCGTAACGACCCGACCTATAAAACTGGCCCACTAGTTAACCCCTTCAGTAAACACCGTAAGAAAAAAAATAAGCTTTTTTCTATAAAATAGTTTTTATCGTATAAAAGCGCCAAAACATAAAAAAATTATATAAATGAGATATTGCTGTAATTGTACTGACCCAAAGAATAAAACTGCTTTATCAATTTTACCAAACGCAGAACGGTATAAACGCCTCCCCCAAAAGAAATTCATGAATAGCTGGTTTTTGGTCATTCTGCCTCACAAAAATCAGAATAAAAAGCGATCAAAAAATGTGACATGCCCGAAAATGTTACCAATAAAAACGTCAACTCGTCCCGCAAAAAACAAGACCTCATATGACTCTGTGGACCAAAATATGGAAAAATTATAGCTCTCAAAATATGGTAATGCAAAAAATATTTTTTGCAATAAAAACCGTTTTTCAGTGTGTGACTGCTGCCAATCATAAAAATCCGCTAAAAAACCCGCTATAAAAGTAAATCAAACCCCCCTTCATCACCCCCTTAGTTAGCGAAAAATTAAAAAAATGCATTTATTTCCATTTTCCCATTAGGGCTAGGGTTAGGGCTAGGGTTAGGGCTAGGGCTAGGGTTAGGGTTAGGGTTAGGGCTAGGGTTATGGCTAGGGTTAGGGTTAGGGCTAGGGTTAGGGCTAGGGTTAGGGCTAGGGTTAAGGCTAGGGTTAGGGCTAGGGTTAGGGCTAGGGTTAGGGTTGGGGTTGTGGCTACGGTTAAGGCTACAGTTAGGGTTGGGGCTAAAGTTAGGGTTAGGGCTAAAGTTACGGTTAGGGTTTAGATTACATTTATGGTTGGGAATAGGGTTGGAATTAGGGTTAGGGGTGTGTCAGGGTTAGAGGTGTGGTTAGGGTTACTGTTGGGATTATGGTTAGGGGTGTGTTTGGATTAGGGTTTCAGTTATAATTGGGGGGTTTCCACTGTTTAGGCACATCAGGGGCTCTCCAAATGCAACATGGCGTCCGATCTCAATTCCAGCCAATTCTGCGTTGAAAAAGTAAAACAGAGCTCCTTCCCTTCCGAGCTCTCCCGTGTTACCCTTGGGAAAATACAAAACTGGGGGCTAAAAAATAATTTTTATGGGAAAAAAAGATTTTTTATTTTCACGGCTCTGCGTTATAAACTGTAGTGAAACACTTGGGGGCTCAAATTGTACAACAACTTTAGGGGTCCAATTTCTTCTCTTACTCTTGGGAAAATAAAAAATTGGGGACAAAAAGATAATTTTTGTGAAAAAATATGATTTTTTATTTTTACACCCACCAAGTGCTCACCACACCTCTAGATAAGTTTCTTAGCGGGTCTACTTTCCAAAATGGTGTCACTTGTGGGGGGTTTCAATGTTTAGGCACATCAGGGGCTCTCCAAACGCAAAAAATGGCGCTCCTTCACCTCCGAGCTCTGTCATGCGCCCAAACAGTGGTTTACCCCCACATATGGGGTATCGGTGTACTCAGGACAAATTGTACAACAACTTTTGGTGTCTATTTTCTCCTGTTACCCTTGGTAAAATAAATTGGAACTGAAGTAATTTTTTTGTGAAAAAAAGTTAAATGTTCATTTTTATTTAAACATTCCAAAAATTCCTGTGAAGCACCAGAAGGGTTAATAAACTTTTTGAATATGGTTTTGAGCACCTTGAGGGGTGCAGTTTTTAGAATGGTGTCACACTTGGGTATTTTCTATCATATAGACCCCTCAAAATGACTTCAAATGAGATGTGGTCCCTAAAGAAATGGTGTTGTAAAAATGAGAAATTGCCGGTCAACTTTTAACCCTTATAACTCCCTAACAAAAAAAAATGTTGGTTCCAAACTTGTGCTGATGTAAAGTAGACATGTGGGAAATGTTACATATTAAGTATTTTGTGTGACATATCTCTGTGATTTAATTGCATAAAAATTCAAAGTTGGAAAATTGCAAAATTTTCTAAATTTTTGCCAAATTTCCATTTTTTCACAAATAAACACAGTTAATATCAAAGAAATTTTACCACTATCATGAAGTACAATATGTCTTGAGAAAACTTTGTCAGAATCACCGGGATCCGTTGAAGCGTTTCAGAGTTATAAGCTCATAAAGGGACAGTGGTCAGAATTGTAAAAATTGGCCGGGTCCATAACGTGCAAACCACCCTTGGGGGTAAAGGGGTTAACTGCTCACATGCTCCATTTCCCTGAGGGTGATACAGCATTGTCCATGATTTTTTGATCTGGTACAGGGGGTGCAGTTCTTCCATTACTCACCCTAGGAAACAGGCACCTTGATAAGAGTGGATTCTCTTGGGGCAGCCGTACACTTGGATTAAATTTTTACAGATGGCATGTTCTGCAGACTCGGCAGTTTGGTCACGTGTCGGACTCACAACGGCAGACTTAGTGAAATGGTCCGTCATTACTTGACAATGTTGGTATCCCTGGTGGGCCGGGCCTATAGTAAGATAATCTATCATCACAACTTGCAGAGGTGCGGAAGACACGATGGTTTGTGTAGGAGCTCTTTGCTCTGGAGGCTTAGCTAATTTACAATTTCTTCAATGCCGACAGGCCTCTTCCACGGCGGCTTTTAAATGAGGGTGCTAAACCAGCTTTTGCAACCACTGAAAAGTCTTATCCTGATCAAAGTGAGCTCCCCTCTCATGTGCTTCCTTAGCAATCTTGGGCAACTGCGTTTCGGGGATGACCATGTGCCAGGTGACTCCCAGTTCCCATTGCAATTGGATCTTCTGGTACAATAGCCTATTCTTCATTTGAAGTGTTTCCCACTGTGTATGATTTGCAGAGCCCCTGGGGACAGGGTGTCCCTCTTTCTTTGGCTGGGTAGTTGTTTTAGAGTCACCCACTGCCTCATTTGAGCAAGCTCCTCATTTTCTTCTTGTATCCAGACCCACTCATCCCGGGATAGCCCAAGACTGCTTTCTGAGTAGCTGCCTTTACCTGATCCTCCGTAGCTTCCATCGTCCTGGCAGAATCCCGGAATTCAGGAACCTCCTGTGCCTCCAAATCTTCATCACGGATGGGCCCAGGTCTCTCATGGGACACCCTGGTGCGGCATCAGCGTGATTATTCTCAGCTCCCCTCTTGTAGGTGATCAGAATTTCACCATCCGAACCACCCAGCGCTGCTCCTGGGCTCCGAGTTTTGCATTTTCTAGGTGGACCAAAGAGTTATTATCGGTGCAGACTAAGACATCAAAGCCGCACTAATATTCCTCAAACTTCTCAGTCATGGCCCACACTAATGCCAAAAGCTGCAGTTTGAACGAACTGTAGTTGTCCGGATTTCATTTGGAGTCGTGCAAGGATCTACTCGCGTAATCAATCACCTGCTCTTTTCCGTGTTGAAGCTGAGATAACACAGCTCCGAGTCCATGCAGGCTTCCATCAGTGTGGAGGATAAATGGCTGGGAGAAATTGTCATAGGCTAACACTGGTGCTTTAGTTAAAGCCATCTTCCATGCTCAAAATGCTTTCCCTTGTCACTCTCCCCACTGGATAGTCTTATTCTTCATGCCAGATGGCACCCCTTTCAGTATTTCCAGCAGGGGGTTCACAATGCGAGTAAAGTTCTTCACGAATCGCCAATAATATCCGGTGATAGGAGATTCAGGGACCCCAATATTTCTTTCTCTCCTTATAATGAAGGGGATTCTGACGTGAGTTGTATTTGTCTCTATTCAGTTAAAAACCATGACCCTAATAGTTTCATGACTCAAGCTGTTAACGCCAAATGCGGCGTTGGGAACAATCAGATGATGTAAATGAAGACTCACAGGTCATATCGTGATGAGATTAATGAGTTTGCTTCTGCCAATAATGAAATGTGCATATAATAAATTATGTCCTGATTGAAAATAGCATGTACGCAATCAGGATGTATACGCCCACCTTAAAGGGTAAATAACTGGAGCTGTCCAATAAATAATTATGACTTTTGCTACAGATCCAACTTGTCTCTGTGTGAATCCACCTGCTTCAGCATCCTTAATATTTGACAACCATCCAGTATAGTCAAGCCTTTTTACATGACCAGCCCATATTGTTTGCAAAGAACCATAGAATATCCTAGTGATGCTTAAATTGTATATTGGAGTGGTAAAATTTCCTGTGCTGCTATCCCTGTTATGTGTCTTGTTATATGTCTAGTAGTGTTGAGCATTCCGATACTGCAAATATCGGGTATCGGCCGATATTCGCTGTATCGGAATTCCGATACTGAGTTCCGATATTTTTGCGATATCGGATACCGGAATCGGAAGTACCCATAGTGCAATGATGCACTATAATGGAGTGTGGGCGGTGCGTGGGCAGAGACTGCGTGTGTGTGTGTGCGGGCAGGGTCTGTGCGTGACCGTGGGGGCTCTGTGCGGCTTGCGTGGCTCTCTGCGGGCTTGCCGGGGCTCTGTGTGGCTTGCGGGGGCTCTGTGCAGGCTTGCCGGGGCTCTGTGCGGGCTTGCCGGGGCTCTGTGCAGGCTTGCCGGGGTTCTGTGCGGGCTTACTGAGGCACTGTGAGGCTTGCGGGGGCTCTGTGCAGGCTTGCCGGGGTTCTGTGCGGGCTTACTGAGGCACTGTGAGGCTTGTGGGGGCTATGTGCGGGCTTACCGGGGCTCTGTGCGGCTTGTGGGGGCTCTGTGTGGGCTTGACGGGGCTCTGTGCTGGCTTGCCAGGGCTCTGTGTGGGATTGCCGGGGCTCTGTGTGGCTTGCAGGGGCTCTGTGCGGGCTTGCCGGGGCTCTGTGCGGGCTTGCCGGGGCTCTGTGCGGCTTGCTCGGGCTCTGTGCGGGCTTGCCGGGGCTCTGTGCGGGCTTGCCGGGGCTCTGTGCGGCTTGCGCGGGCTCTGTGCGGGCTTGCCGGGGCTCTGTGTAGGCTTGCGGGGGCTCTGTGCGGCTTGCGGGGGCTCTGTGCGGGCTTGCCTGGGCTCTGGGCAGGCTTACTGGGGCTCTGTGTGGCTTGTGGGGGCTCTGTGTGGGCTTACCGGGGCTCTGTGCGGCTTGTGGGGGCTCTGTGAGGGCTTGACTGGGCTCTGTGCGTGCTTGCCGGGGCTCTGTGCGGTGCGGGATTGCCGGGGCAATATGTGGCTTGCAGGGGCTCTGTGCGGGCTTGCCGGGGCTCTGTGTGGGCTTGCCGGGACTCTGTGTGGGCTTGCCGGGACTCTGTGTAGACTTGCCGGGGCTCTGTGCGGGCATGCTGGGGCCCTGTGCGGGCATGCTGGGGCTCTGTGCGGCTTGAGGGGGCTCTGTGCGGGCTTGCCGAGGCTCTGTGTGGGCTTGCCAGGGCTCTTTGCAGCTTTCCTGGTGCTCTGTGCGGCTTGTGGGTGCTCTATGCGGGCTTGCAGGGGCTCTGTGCGGCTTGCGAAGGCTCTGTGCGGGCTTGCCAGGGCTCTGTGTGGCTTGCGGGGGCTCTGTGCTGGCTTGCGGTAGCTCTATGCGGGCTTGCTGAAGCTCTGTGCGGCTTGCAAGGGCTCTGTGCAGGCTTGCCATGGCACTGTGTGGGCTTGCTGGGGCTCTGTGCGGCTTGCGGGGGCTCTGTGCGGGCTTGCCCGGGCTCTATGCGGCTTGCCGGGGCTCTGTGCGGGCTTGCCGGGGCTCTGTGCGGGCTTGCCGGGGCTCTGTGTGGGCTTGCCAGGGATCTGTGCGGCTTGCGGGGGCTCTGTGCGGGCTTGCCTGGGCTCTGTGTGGTCTTGCCAGGGCTCTGTGTGGCTTGCCGGGGCTCTGTGCGGGCTTGCTGGGGCTCTGTGTGGCTTGCAGGGGCTCTGTGTGGGCTTGCCGGGGCTCTGTGCGGCTTGTGGGGGCTCTGTGCGGGTTTGCCGGGGCTCTGTGCGGGTTTGCCGGGGCTCTGTGCGACTCTCGGGGGCTCTGTGCGGGCTTGCCGGAGCTCTGTGCCGCTTGCGGGGCTCTGTGTGGGCTTGCCAGGGCTCTGTGCGAGCTTGTTGGGGCTCTGTGCCGGCTTGCCGGGGCTCTGTGCATCTTGCGGGGGCTCTGTGCGGGCTTGCTGGGGCTCTGTGCTGCTTGCGGGGGCTCTGTGCGGGCTTGCCGGGGCTCTGTGCAGACTTGCCGGGGCTCTGTGCGGCTTGCGGGGGCTCTGTGTGGGCTTGCCAGGGCTCTGTGCGACTTTCCGGGGCTCTGTGCTGGCGTGCCGGGGCTCTGTGCGGGTTTGCCTGGGCTCTGTGCAGCTTGCGGGGGCTCTGTGCGGGCTTGCCGGGGCTCTGTGCGGCTTGCGGGGGCTCTGTGCGGGCTTGCTGGGGCTCTTTGCGGGCTTGCCAGGGCTCTGTGCGGCTTGCAGGGGCTCTGTGCGGGCTTGCCGGGCCTCTGTGTGGGCTTGCTGGGGCTCTGAGCGGCTTGCGGGGGCTCTGTGCGGGCTTGCCGGAGCTCTGTGCCGCTTACAGAGGCTCTGTGCTGGCTTTCCGGGGCTCTGTGCGGGCTTGCCAGGGCTGTGTGTGGCTTGCGGGGGCTCTGTCTGGCTTGCGGGGGCTCTGTGCAGGCTTGCCGGGGCTCTTTGTAGATTGCGGGGGCTCTGTGCGGGCTTGCCGGGGCTCTGTGCGGCTTGCGGGGGCTCTGTGCGGGCTTGTCGGGGCTCTGTGCGGCCTGTGGGGGCTCTGTGCGACTAGCGGAGGCTCTGTGCGGGCTTGCCGGGGCTCTGTGCGGGCTTGCCGAGGCTCTCTGCGGGCTGCCGGGGGTCTGTGCAGGCATCGTCCGATGGGACTACAAGTCCCATTGGACGATGCCTGCAACAGTGACAATGATTGACACATTAGCCAATGATGGGAGAGTAGTAGTCCCATCATCCGGCTAATGTGTTGAATGTAAAAAAAAAAAAAATACTACATACATACTACATACATACTACATACAATACATTCATACATTACATACAATACATACATACAGACATACAGTACAATAAACAAAGAGTTCATACTCACCATTACTTGTCACTTTGATCCCCGAAGCCAGTGTCATCTGTAAAATAGATTAAAATAACAAACAACCAATATACTCACTGCCCACAGAAATCCACGAGTGTCCCACGACAATCTCCCATGGAGAACGGCAGCATTAGCTGTTGCGACCGCTCTCCAGGGGCTCCAGTAACAGAATGATGGGAGGAAGGTATCCTTCCGCTCTCTATTCCTCCTTCGCTGTAAAAAAAAATAGTCCCTAGTCTCACTTTTGGCATTGCTGTATAAGAAATTTTCCCACGCAGCAATTGCCATAAAGTGAGACTTTGTCCTAAGGTAACCTCAGTGATGCACTGCAGGAGCCATTGTCTCCTGTCAGTGTGTCACTGAGGGTCCTATAGAGCAGTGACATCACCCGATGTCACTGTTCTATGGGGGAGATCGTCGTGAAACACTCGTTATTAATTGGACTACGGCGGACAGGTAGTATACGGTTTATTATTTTACGTTTTTTGCAGGTGCTGAAGTATGGTAAGGAAGGTTAAATGAAGAATATTAAAATACTTTTTTCCTAATGTGTGTGTGTTTTATTAACCCTTTATTACTATTGGATTAATAATGGATAGGCATCTTATTGACGCCTCTCCGTTATTAACTCGGCTTAATGTCACCTTACAATAGCAAGGTTACATTAACCCCTTATTACCCCATATCCCACCGCTACACGGGAGTGGGAAGAGAGGGGCTAAGTGCCGGAATTGGCGCATCTTACAGATGCGTCATTTCTGGGGCGGCTGCGGAGTGGTATTTGTAGCCGGGGGGGCAATATCCATGGCCCCTCTCTAGGCTATGAATATCAGCCCGCAGCTGTCTGCGTAGCCTTTCTGGCTATAAAATATAGGGGGACCCCACTTTATTTTTTGAGGGGGTCCCCCTATTTTAATAGCCAGTAAAGGCTACGCAGACAGCTGCGGGCTGATATTTATAGCAGGCTACAAATATTGGCCCCCGGCCGTCGGCTTTCCCCCTCTAGAGCAGAAAATAGCGCGGGAGCCCACACTGTTTTTTTCCTTTTTTTGTTTTTTTAGAATTCAACGCTCATTAAGGCCTCTTTCACACTTGGGTCGGTATGGGTCCGTCGCTACGCGTCGGGCCGACGTACCGACGCACGTTGTGAAATTTGTGCACGACGTGGGCAGCGGATGCAGCTTTTCAACGCATCCGCTGCCCATTCTGAAGTCCGGAGAGGAGGGGGCGGAGTTTCAGCGGCGCATGCACAGTAGAAAATGGCACACGTGAAGGACCCCAAAAAATACTCACTTGAGCGTTTTTTCGTGCCGACGGTCTGCCAAAACACGACGGATCCGTTGCATGACTGACGCGAAGTGTGGCGTGCAGCTTTTGATGCAGGTTTTTGGTGTGGTTTTTGATGCGTTTTTTTATGCTGTTTTTGATGCAGTTTTTGATGAAGGTTTTGATGCTGTTTTTGATGCAGTTTTTGGTGCAGTTTTTTCCCGCACAGAGCCCTGGCAAGCTCGCACAGTGCCCCGGTAAGCCCACACAGAGCCCTGGCAAGCCCGCACAGAGCCCCCGCAAGCCGCACAGAGCCCCGGCAAGCCCGCACAGAGGCCCCGCAAGCCGCACAGAGGCCCGGCAAGCCCACTCAGAGCCGCCGCAAGCCGCACAGAGCCCCGGAAAGCCCGCTCAGAGTTCTGGCAAGCCCACACAGAGCCCCGGCAAGCCCGCACAGAGCCCAGGCAGGCCACACAGACCCCCGAGACACCCGTACAGATCCCCGACAGGCCCGCACAGACCCCGCCCGCACACACAGACACGCACAGTGTCCGCCCATGCACCGCCTACACTCTTGCCCCCTCCGGAACAGGATGTAGAAGGACAGAAAGGGCTTATTTACATTCTGATATTTGTGTCCCATTGATTTGCATTGGCATTGGGTAGCGGTATCCGCAATATCCGATATTTTTTGGATATCGTCCGATCCAATTCGATACCGATACTTCTTGATATCAGAAGGTAACGCTCAACATTAATGTCTAGCGTATGACTGAAGTGTGATTGTATGATTCAACCTTGAGGGAACGGAACAGTTCTCTTGTGGTCTATTGTTAAGACTATCTTTCCATTCTAACTGGCTTGCCAGGATTCATGTGAAGAGACGTTCCTGACAGTTTGCACAAAGGAAACTATGTGCATCCTCTTGGAGAGTGATAGAGATATGGTGTAAAAAGCCGATCAAATTGGGATAGGTCCTCTGCAGTTCTCTCCGGTGACCCACAGTAAGGTGCCCTGAGTCAGAGGATAAGCCTGTCTGTCTTATATGTACAAGTTTCTCTCCCATATGGTGCCAGAAGATCTTGAGATAGGTTTGACCATACTAGTCTGCCTATTATTAGGTTGTTTTGCTCTCTGGTAGCTGTATGAGATTACTATGTATACCAGACTTAATGTGAGGTACGTGCCATTTCTCACTAAGAAGCAACATTGCATTGCAAATTGAGATACTGATTTGGCTATTTATCCTAAGTAATATTGCAAGACTCGTTAAAGGGATGATTGTGACATGTAGGATCTCCACTTCCAACAGGTGGTGCTATAGATTTCAAGTCCTCTTTTTCACTAAAGAGGCAATATGCATAAGAAGCCACAGGGATTTAGTGAAGTGTGTTAAGGCTGGCGGATCGCACCAAGTAAATATGGAGATAATGTTGGTGCATTCGCAGCCCGGGGTCCACCGTGCAGGTGTGGAACCTGCTGCTAGTAAATGCCGGCACTATATTGGGGTATAACACCTGAAAAGAGACGGGTTCCGTCACCCGGTTTGCATAGGAGTGAACTCTGTTGCTTCACAGAGTCGCCGGGAGAAAAGATAACGCTGTGCCCTGTTAACCTCACAGAGGATCACAACTCTCTAACGGAGCAGGTAACATATAGTGGTCATACAGTCAGCAAACAGGAGTCAGCAAACAGGAGCATACAGGAGTCAAACAACTCCTCTCCGGAGGTGCCGGAATTCTAGTGGCTATACGCCAGCCCTGAATTCATACATACAAACTCCTCTCCGGAGGTGTTGGAATTCTGCCGACCCCCAGCACATGCTGACACAGACCACAAAGTAGCTAAGCTCATACACACATGAACTTAAGTTGATGCTAGCGCATGGCCGTGCGGCCATTTTATTATTATTATTATTATTATACATTTTTATAGCGCCATTTATTCCATGGCGCTTTACATGTGAATACGGGGCAAATATAGACAAATACATTAAACATGAGCAGATAACAAGGCACACGAGTACATAAGGAGGGAGGACCCTGCCCGCGAGGGCTCACAGTCTGCAGGGGGTGGGTGAGGATACACTAGGAGAGGGAAGAGCTGGCTGTGCAGCTGTTCAGTAGGTTGAGGATCACTGCAGGCTGTAGGCTTGTCGGAAGAGATGAGTCTTCAGGTTCTTTTTGAAGGTTTCTATGGTAGGCGCGAGTCTGATGTGTTGGGGTAGAGAGTTCCAGAGTATGGGGGAAGCACGGGAGAAGTCTTGGATGCGGTTATGGGAAGAAGAGATGAGAGGGGAGTAGAGAAGGAGGTCTTGGGAGGATCGGAGGTTGCGTGTAGGTAGGTACCGGGAGACCATGTCACAGATGTATGGAGGAGACAGGTTGTGGATGGCTTTGTATGTCAGTGTGAGGGTTTTGAACTGGAGTCTCTGGGCGATAGGAAGCCAGTGAAGGGCTTGACACAGGGGAGAGGCTGGGGAATAGCGGGGGGACAGGTAGATTAGTCGGGCAGCAGAGTGTAGGATGGATTGGAGCGGTGCCAGAATGCCATGCAAACCTTTTATAGAGGAAGCTCTCCAGGACCTTCCTAGTGGTCAAATAGGAACTGCTTCAGGACCTAAGCATGTGACCCCCGACCTCCAATAAGAGGTCGTTCCTTGGACAAGCTCAGTAGAGGAAAAGCAGAACAGTGCTGGTTAGGTTACAATGGCTGAGCCTGGAAGATCAGCAGTAACCAAGCGCACAGTATGTGCCTGAGCCAGATGCTGGGATCGTCATCTCCGCTGAGCAGGCTCCACCGCAGTGCAGGTGGTTCGAGATTCCCCCTGTGCAGCGGCAGGAACTTGACACCTTACAAAGTGACCGTGGAGTAGTCACATTGGCCAAGTCACAAATCATTGTTTTGGAGGTCCGCACACCAATGAGCTGACAGAGTGCACTGAAGTCAGTCTTAGGTACTGCAAGTTGTGGGACAATAAGGGCACTATAGATGCAGATTTAGAGGGCGGGAGAAGTGGGCATAAGTAGTATTGCTCAGTCAGTAGCACATTAGGGTATCAAACAGAGAGGGGGATAGGCAGAAATTGGGAATGTAGGTAGGCAAGAGCACCAGGAGGGTTGGCCTGTACATCTTTCATGGTCTTTGGGATGGGCCAATCTTGCAGTGCTGCAACTTTCTTATGGGTCGGTCTCACCCCATCTGCAGAGACGTCTTGTACCAAATACTCAATCTGGGTGCGAAATAAATTACATTTCTGGGGCTTTACTTTCAACCTGTGTCTTTAAAGATGACTCTCAGCACTTGTTCTAGTCTTTTCAGATGTTCCTTGAGAGTGGCAGCATACACGATGATATCATATAGATAAATTAGAGTGGCCTCAAAGTTCAAATCAACCAGGCACCTCTCCATTTGATCGTTGGAACGTACCAGGAGCATTAGCCAGTCCGAATCGCATCCGGTTGAATTTGTACAGGCCCATAGGGGGTATGAAGACCATCTTCTCTGGGTCCTGCTTAGACATTGGTACTTGCCAATAACCACTGGTGAGATCTAATGATGAGAAGAATGTCACGCTCTCCAGCGCAGACAATGATTCCTCTATCCTGGGTTAAGAATATGAGTCTCTTATAGTACTGGCATTCAGTTGGTGTTAGTCCACAGTGAAGCGTAAATTTCCATCTTTCTTTCGCACCAGCATGATGCTAGCAGCCCACGGGCTCTGACTCTCTCGAATGACACTATTCTGCAGCATTTGTGTTAGCATCTCCTTCATCTCTTGTTACATTTGTAGCGGGATTTGTCGATATTGTTCTCTGACGGGTGCGGCATTACCGGTCGGAATCTCATGGGTAATGTCCGTAGTGCAGCCGAAGTCGTCCTCATGACATGCAAACACATCTTGGTATTGCCCTAATAGAGCTTCTACTTGTTGGACCTGCCGCGGTGTGAGTTCTTTTAGTTTAGCCCGCTGTTGTGAATTCCGCTCTTGGGCTCCCTCCGGTGGTTGTAAGTGGCACTTTTGTGAGTTCTGCTCTTGGGCTCCCTCTTGTGGTTTCTAGTGGTATGGCTGCTCCTTGGAGTTAGCTGTCATCAGCTGCCTCCACTTATTGTCCGCTATTTAAGTCTGGCTCTTTATTCATCCTGTGCCACTTGTCATTGTTCCTAGCTGGATTCACATCTCTGCTTGGATTCTCCTGGTTTCCTGACCAGTTCTGCAAAGATAAGTTCTGGCTTTGCTCATTTCAGTCCACATGTTGTGGACTTATTGTTCTGTGCATTCTATATTTGTCCAGTTGTCAGTATGGATTTTTTCTGTTAGCAGGAAGCTCTGGGAAGCAGATTTACCCTCCACACCTTTAGTCAGGTGTGGAGATTTTGTAAACTCTGTGTGGATTGTTTTTGTAGTTTTTATACTGACCGCACAGTATCCTTTTCTGTCCTGTCTATCAAGCTAGACTGGCCTCCTGTGCTAAAATCTGATTTCATTTCTGCGTATGTTATTTTCCCCTCCTCTCACCGTCAATATTTGTGGGGGACTATCTTTCCTTTGGGGATTTTCTCTGAGGCAAGATAGGTTTCCTGTTTCCATCTTTAGGGGAAGTTAGATCTTAGGCTGTGTCGAGGGGTCTAGGGAGCGTCAGGTACCCCCCACGGCTATTTTTAGTTGCGCTGCTAGGTTCAGGGTTTGTGGTCAGTACAGATACCACCTCCTTCAGAGCTTGTCTCATGTTGTTCCTAAACCACCAGATCATAACAGTACAAGTGGCCAAAAATGAATTAAATGCATCTCAAAAGAAGGAAAAGAAAGTTCTGAACCATTTTATTTTCTGTGCTTTGGTTTGTCTTTTTTTTTTTCCTCTTCATATCTGGGTGGTTCAGGATATATGTTTTGGCATGGATGTTCAGGGTTTGTTTTCTCGTGTGGATCAACTTGCTGCAAGAGTACAGAATATCCAGGACTATGTTGTCCAGACTCCGGCTTTAGAGCCCAGAATTCCTACTCCTGATTTGTTTTTTGGGGACAGATCCAAGTTTTTGAACTTTAAAGATAACTGCAATTTGTTTTTTGCTTTGAAACCCCGTTCTTCTGGTGATCCCATTCAGCAGGTGAAAATCATCATATCCTTGCTGCGTGGTGATCCTCAAGACTGGGCTTTTTCTCTTGAAACAGGGGATCCGGCATTATTGAATGTAGATGCATTTTTTCAAGCGCTCGGATTATTGTATGATGAACCTAATTCTGTGGATCATGCAGAAAAGACCCTGTTGGCCTTGTGTCAAGGTCAGGAAGCGGCAGAGTTATACTGCCAGAAATTTAGAAAATGGTCTGTGCTCACTAAATGGAATGAAGAGGCTCTGGCTGCTATTTTCAGAAACCCTTAAAGATGTTATGGTGGGCTTTCCTACACCTGCCAGTTTGAGCGAATCTATGTCTCTAGCCATTCAGATTGATCGGCATCTGCGCGAACGCAAAGCTGTGCACCATATGGTAGTATCCTCTGAGCATAGTCCTGAACCTATGCAATGTGATAGGATTTTGACTAGAATAGAACGGCAGGAATTCAGACGTCAGAATAGGCTGTGCTTTTACTGTAGTGATTCGGCTCATGTTATCTCTGATTGCCCTAAGCGTACTAAGAGAGTCGCTAGGTCTGTTACCATTAGTACAATACAGCCTAAATTTCTCTTATCTGTGACCCTGATTTGCTCATTGTCATCCTTTTCTGTCATGGCATTTGTGGATTCAGGCGCTGCCCTGAACTTAATGGACTTAGAATTCGCCAGGCGCTGTGGTTTTTCCTTGCAGCCTTTGCAGAGCCCTATTCCTTTGAGGGGCATTGATGCTACACCCTTGGCCAAGGATAAACCTCAGTACTGGACACAGATGACTATGTACATGGCTCCTGCACATCAGGAAGATTGCCGTTTTCTGGTGTTGCATAACCTGCATGATGTTGTTGTGCTGGGATTTCCATGGTTACAGGAACATAATCCGGTGCTGGATTGGAAAATTATGTCGGTGACTAGTTGGGGTTGTCGAGGAGTACATAGTGACGTTCCTTTGATGTCAATTTCCTCTTCCCCCTCTTCTGAGGTCCCTGAGTTTTTCTCGGATTTCCAGGATGTATTTGATGAGCCCAAGTCCAGTTCCCTTCCTCCACATAGGGACTGTGATTGTGCTATTAACTTGATTCCTGGTTGTAAGTTCCCTAAGGGCCGACTTTTCAATCTGTCTGTGCCAGAGCATGCCGCCATTCGGAGCTATGTTAAGGAATCTTTGGAGAAAGGGCATATTCGGCCCTCTTCGTCACCATTGGGAGCGGGTTTCTTTTTTGTTGCTAAGAAGGATGGCTCCTTGAGACCCTGTATTGATTATCGTCTTCTTAATAAGATCACGGTTAAATTCCAATACCCCTTGCCTCTGCTTACTGATTTGTTTGCTCAGATTAAGGGGGCTAGTTGGTTTACTAAGATTGACCTCCGAGGGGCATATAATCTTGTTCGTATTAAACAGGGTGACAAATGGAAAACTGCATTTAATATGCCCGAAGGCCATTTTGAATACCTTGTGATGCCATTTGGGCTCTATAATGCTCCATCTGTGTTCCAGTCTTTCATGCATGATATTTTCCGCAATTATCTTGATAAATTCATGGTCATATATTTGGATGATATTTTGATTTTTTCCAATGATTGGGAGTCTCATGTAAAGCAGGTCAGGATGGTGTTCCAGATCCTTCGTGATAATGCTTTATTTGTGAAGGGGTCTAAGTGCCTATTCGGAGTTCAGAAGGTCTCTTTTTTGGGTTTTATTTTTTCTCCCTCGTCTATAGAAATGGATCCTGTTAAGGTCCAAGCTATTCATGACTGGATCCAACCCACATCTGTGAAGGGACTTCAAACATTTTTGGGCTTTTCTAATTTCTATCGCCGTTTCATTGCCAACTTTTCCAGTGTGGTTAAGCCTCTTACTGATTTGACGAAGAAAGGCGCTGATGTGACTAATTGGTCCTCTGAGGCTGTTGAGGCCTTTCAGGAGCTTAAACGCCGATTTACTTCTGCCCCTGTATTGCGTCAACCGGATGTTTCTCTTCCTTTTCAGGTTGAGGTCGACGCTTCTGAGATTGGGGCAGGGGCCGTTTTGTCTCAGAGGGAGTCTGATGGTTCTTTGATGAAACCGTGTGTTTTCGCCTGTGGAACGCAATTATGATGTCGGCAATCGGGAGTTGTTGGCTATGAAGTGGGCGTTTGAGGAGTGGCGACATTGGCTTGAGGGAGCTAAACACCGTGTTGTGGTCCTGACCGATCATAAGAATCTGATTTACCTCGAGTCGGCCAAGCGGCTGAATCCTAGACAGGCTCGATGGTCCCTGTTTTTCTCCCGTTTTGATTTTGTGGTCTCGTATCTTCCGGGATCTAAGAATGTTAATGCTGATGCCCTCTCTAGGAGTTTTTTGCCTGATTCTCCTGGAGTCCTGGAGCCGGTTGGCATTCTTAAGGAGGGGGTGATTCTTTCTGCTATCTCCCCTGATCTGCGGCGGGTGCTCCAGGAATTTCAGGCTGATAGGCCTGACCGCTGTCCAGTGGGGAAGCTGTTTGTTCCTGATAGATGGACAAGTAAGGTAATTTCTGAGGTTCATTGTTCAGTATTGGCTGGTCATCCTGGGATTTTTGGTACCAGAGATTTGGTTGCTAGGTCCTTTTGGTGGCCTTCCTTGTCTTGCGATGTGCGTGCTTTTGTGCAGTCCTGTTGGACTTGCGCCCGGGTCAAGCCTTGCTGTTCCCACGCTAGTGGGTTGCTTTTGCCTTTGCTGGTCCCTGAGAGGCCCTGGACGCATATTTCCATGGATTTTATTTCGGATCTTCCTGTTTCCCAGAAGATGTCTGTTATCTGGGTTGTTTGTGACCGGTTCTCTAAAATGGTCCATCTAGTACCTTTGCCTAAGTTGCCTTCCTCCTCAGATCTGGTTCCATTGTTTTTTCAGCATGTGGTTCGTTTGCATGGCATTCCGGAGAATATTGTGTCTGACAGAGGTTCTCAGTTTGTCTCTAGATTTTGGCGGGCCTTTTGTGCTAGGATGGGCATTGATTTGTCTTTTTCTTCGGCGTTTCATCCTCAGACTAATGGCCAAACTGAGTGAACTAATCAGACCTTGGAGACCTATTTGAGATGCTTTGTGTCTGCTGATCAGGATGATTGGGTGTCTTTCTTGCCGTTGGCCGAGTTTGCCCTTAATAATCGGGCTAGTTCGGCTACTTTGATTTCACCTTTCTTTTGTAATTTTGGTTTTCATCCTCGTTTTTCTTCTGGGCAGGTTGAGCCTTCTGATTGTCCTGGTGTTAATTCTGTGGTGGACAGGCTGCAGCAGATTTGGACTCATGTGGTGGACAATTTGACGTTGTCTCAGGAAAGGGCTCAACGTTTTGCTAACCGCCGTCGGCGTGTTGGTCCCCGCCTTCGTGTGGGGGATTTGGTTTGGTTGTCTTCTCGTCATGTTCCTATGAAGATTTCTTATCCTAAGTTTAAGCCTCGGTTTATTGGTCCTTATAAAATTTCTGAAATTATTAATCCGGTGTCTTTTCGTTTGGCTCTTCCTGCCTCTTTTGCTATTCATGATGTTTTCCATAGATCTTTGTTGCGGAGATATGTGGTGCCCGTTGTTCCCTCGGTTGACCCTCCTGCCCTGCTGTTGGTTGAGGGAGAGTTGGAATATGAGGTTGAGAAGATTTTGGATTCTCGTTTTTCGAGGTGGAGGCTTCAGTATCTTGTCAAGTGGAAGGGTTATGGCCAGGAGGATAATTCTTGTGTTGTTGCCTCCGATGTTCATGCTACCGATTTGGTTCGTGCTTTTCACTTGGTTCGTCCTGATCGGCCTGGGGGCTCTGGTAAGGGTTCGGTGACCCCTCCTCAAGGGGGGGTACTGTTGTGAATTCCGCTCTTGGGCTCCCTCCGGTGGTTGTAAGTGGCACTTTTGTGAGTTCTGCTCTTGGGCTCCCTCTTGTGGTTTCTAGTGGTATGGCGGCTCCTTGGAGTTAGCTGTCATCAGCTGCCTCCACTTATTGTCTGCTATTTAAGTCTGGCTCTTTATTCATCCTGTGCCACTTGTCATTGTTCCTAGCTGGATTCACATCTCTGCTTGGATTCTCCAGGTTTCCTGACCAGTTCTGTAAAGATAAGTTCTGGCTTTGCTCATTTCAGTCCACATGTTGTGGACTTATTGTTCTGTGCATTCTATATTTGTCCAGTTGTCAGTATGGATTTTTTCTGTTAGCTGGAAGCTCTGGGAAGCAGATTTACCCTCCACACCTTTAGTTAGGTGTGGAGATTTTGTAAACTCTGTGTGGATTGTTTTTGTAGTTTTTATACTGACCGCACAGTATCCTTTCCTGTCCTGTCTATCAAGCTAGACTGGCCTCCTGTGCTAAAATCTGATTTCATTTCTGTGTATGTTATTTTCCCCTCCTCTCACTGTCAATATTTGTGGGGGGGCTATCTTTCCTTTGGGGATTTTCTCTGAGGCAAGATAGGTTTCCTGTTTCCATCTTTAGGGGAAGTTAGATCTTAGGCTGTGTCGAGGGGTCTAGGGAGCGTCAGGTACCCCCCACGGCTATTTTTAGTTGCGCTGCTAGGTTCAGGGTTTGCGGTCAGTACAGATACCAGCTCCTTCAGAGCTTGTCTCATGTTGTTCCTAAACCACCAGATCATAACAGCCTGCATTTGTTCGAGAACACGGCATCCCTCTCACAGGTGCTGAGGTTCAGGTGTCATAGATGTGACTACGGTCACGGACCAAGGATCCCACTACTTCACTGTCAATTGAATGGCCTTTGGTAGTATCAGTTCTTCTGGCATGCCCAGAACTTGTGCAACTTCACTCCGGGGTGAGAGCGTGAGAGTATCTTCTCTTAGATTTGCACATCGCACTGGGACTGTTCCGTCGTACACAGTGGCTAATGTCCGCGCAACAAGGAGCCCTGGAGGTAATTTCTAAATAGAAGCGGATTCTATCTGGATCTCTACTCCTTCCACAGAGGTACAGGCTCGTACGGGCAGGGTAATCATGTCTGTCCTGGAGGTAGAACCAGTTTGGCTGCGGCTGGTGCAATGACTCTCCCCAGCATCTTCCCGTCACCAGAGGTTTTTTGAGCTTGAGCTGTCCAGATGAGCTGTTGGAACACCCTCCTTTGAGGAGTGTGATGGCTCCATTGTTTCAGGAAGACTTCTGGAGACTCATTGATGAGAAGACTTCCAAATTCCTTCAATATGTTCATCCCTAAAGTGATAGCATATCCGTTACTGGCGTCTCCGGCAGTTAGCACCACTCCCTTTCGGCCCAGATCTTTACCACAGACGGTGATTTGCATCCATATCACACCTGCGACCGGGATGGGTAGGTGATTGGCAGGCGTCAACTTTATTACCGGGCCCCATTCAGGCTGCATTGCTTCAGGAAAATGATGATGGAAGTGGATCGCCCCCATAGGGCAGTGGGGTACTCGGTACCGGGTCCTTCGGTTCTCACGGGGGATGTCACTGTGGCTGACCCGGTCCGTGGCCCTTGGGAGGTCCGTTAATAAAAGGGGAAAGGTCTTTAAAGGGATAATGTTTGTGACACCACCTGTGTTATTCGGTCAGGGTGACCGACACTGCTTAGGGGTCTACTGGGGTAATGTTATAGCAGCTAGATGGTATACCTTCCCACAGGTGAAGTATGTCCCCAGGGTTTCCCAGTGTGTAGGTGGTGAATGATGTAAGGCGCAATGAAGAACGAGGACACAAGGTTGCAGTCTCTTTACCTTTACTGAAGGCTTCAGCATCCACAGTCCAGAGCACCAGATCACAGGGCAGGCAGAGTCCGGCCGGTCTGAAGGCAAATCCAGAGTCCCCTTAACCAGGTGGAAATCAGTAGCCTTCCTCTAGCGCCTGGGTGTTGTAGTGCCTTCCTGCTGAGCTTCTCGGTAAGGTCCTCACAACTATTGTAGATGTTATAGATGTTATGTCTCTCTCTCTCTGTCCCCCAGATGGATAGGAACAAACCCGTATGACTGATGACCTGAGGCTTTTTACAGGGACACTAGCACGCCCCAGCCCCTACAAGTTGCCACCGTGCCTTCTGGGTATAGGTCAGGCAGGAAATGTGGAATTAGCTGTCCTGCCGGTCTCTGGAGCAAGGCATGGAGACGGTTGCTCCCTCGGTGTTCCAGCTACCAGATCCTGCGCCTCAGAAGGAGGCAGCCTGTATAGGGCAGAACTCCTTCTGGTTTCCTCTCCTTTTGCTATGACTTCGTTTCTCACCCTCTACAATACAATTCACTCTCCTTGTCTCTTTGTTAGGATGCTGCCACATGTGGGGCAGGCGTAGCTCTGTGTCCTTCTGTCTAGGCCTCGGACAGGATCCCACCCCTGTCAGGGACAAACTACCTGAGCGGAACTCAGATAGCAGCTCACTGGGTGATGCCCAGCCAGCTTCTGCCTAACTTCCTATCCAAAACACCAGTTTTACCTAATTGTGAGAAGTGCCCTAATAAATAGGAGCATAGCTCCCCCTGGTGGACTGGAGTGAGAAGTGTGTTGTGTGGTTTGTGATACCTGGTAAAGTAATCTCCTTTATTGCCTTCAAACGTAACATCACTCCCCCTGGTGGAAGAATGACATTACTGCAACGACCAGGACCCTGGGGCGCTGCAGAAGCTTCAGGCATCGTGGTCACCTGTGATCCGGTGTCAACCAGACATCAAATGGCCCAACCATCCATCTCAGCCCAGACGAAAGGTCACATGGAAACTAAACTTGTAGGACTTCTGACTTTCTTGGCTGTTCAGGCTCAGGACGGCGTCCCCGACCTCGGATCCCACTCGTTTAACAGACGGCACTGCTGGGGTCGGCTTTGTCATTTATAACCCCATGTCAAATGTCCCAGTTTGCCACAGTTGTAGCATGTAGGGGGTTCTACTATGGGAGACATCCTAACTACACGATGGGGTTCAAAAACAGTTCTACCCCGGGCGGGTTAGAGGCAGCAACTTTCTTCTGGGAATAAGCCAGTTCTTCTCGTATCTCCCGAATATCTTTCCACAATTCTTCCACCCATCTTGGTTCAGTAGCCGTTATCACGGATACTTCCCCACTCTGAACCTTCCCCACAGGAACTGTCACCCCGAGATCCTGCTCGCTCGTGCGCGCTTCACTCTCCACTTCAGAGAAGGTCATGCATGGATTCACACGTAAAGAGGGGGGGCTGTATGGGGCGCAGCTAAAAGGAGGCCCCCACATGACTGCGTTGCCATGGGAGCAGTGCAGTAGGTTTTTTAAAATTAGGAGAAAAGGGGCCCAGGGATTGGAAGAGTAGGATTAGGGGAGGGGATTTATGCAAAAAGGGAGGTGGGGGCTTGGGAAAGTGCGGGAAAAGGGAGATCAGTCACCTTAGACGGGCGAAGTGAGTGGACCTGCTGCCACAGCCTCTTACCATGTCTACCGTGGACAGCCTGGTCGCTCAGCTTCGCCGGGAGGCTAGATCCAGGAGGGCCGGATGGCTGGAGGAGCAGCTCACAGGGCTGCTCGGCGACAGTGGGAGCCAGGACAGCGGGAGCCGGGGCAGCAGAACCAGGCGGACAAGACCGCCAGACAGGCTGTCCCCAGACACTACACCGCGCGGCAGGCGCAGGCCGCGGAGCCCCTCCCGGGACCCAGCGGGGGCTAGGGGACGCGGCGGATCCACCTTGCCCGCCCCCTCCCCCGGCAGGAATCCACCCGGCGGCCCTGCCGGCGCGAGGCGGCGCGGTGCTGGGCGAGCGGTGCAGACGCGGCAGGACGCCGGCGCTGCACAGGATGCCAGGGCCGCACTTCCGGTGCGGCCTGGCAGAGGGCGCGGCGGCGCCGCAGCACCCAGAACGGCAGCCTCTACCCGCCGGGGAGCATCTCCTGCGGTGGCGGCGACGCGAGCGACGGGGCGGGGGAGGAGCCCAGCGGCGGCGGCAGCATTCACGAGGCAGGAGCCGGGGAGTATTGCAGCGGGTGCAATTGCGGCGGGTGCACCCGGATCCCATCCCCCCAGTGCACCTGGCTCTGCGACAGGACGGCAGAGCAGATTATCAGGCTGGACGGCGGCGGCATCACGGCAGGGAGCGAGTCGCGGTCGCGCCGCAGGAGCGGCGTCCAGAGGAGACAGCCCAGCGTCAGGAAACAGAGGACTCACGGAGCCGGACAGATCCAGATCCAGCAGAAGGTCGAGGGACCGGTCGCCTTCGCCAGTCTCGGTCCCCCCTGGTGACGTGGAGGCCAGGGGCGCGGGCCTGGGGCAGATGAGCGGCACCGATGATTCCGGGAACGAACATCGCGACGAAATGGACCAGCAGGATTCAGGAAACACGGCTGGTGGGGACACAGCAGCTGCGCAGCCACGTGAGTACATGTCCAGTATTTTTCCAGTGCTGGGTGTTTCGGGTGTAGTGGAGCGGGGTGGGGGCAGTAATGAGGTTCCGGGTGTTAGAGAGCTTTTAGCGGGTATGTCGCAGATTTTGCGTAGATTGGATGGGGGCGGGGGTAGCTCAGTTGCTAATAGTGTGGGATCGTTGCCCGCTGGGGCCTGGGTGTCGGTTGCTGGGGGAGTAGCAGGGGGTTCGAGCGAGATTGCGAGCTCGGGCAGTGGGCCGCCTGTTTCTGCGGTGGGGGTGTCGGTGTCGGTGCAAACGGAAACGGGAAAAGGTGATACCGTTAAGTTAGACGACAGGGCAAAAGGCGAGGTCTATGTGTGTTTTGAGGGCCCGCTGGGGGCCCATTTGAAGAAGGAGGTCAGGGAAAGGATTTGGAAAGATGAATACGTAGAGATTTTCTCTCTCCTTCCTTTAGAAAAATTTAACTTGGATAAAGGAAAGAAAGACGACAGCAAAAAGGAGGAGGAAGAAAAGAGGCGTTGGCGCCTTATTCCTCAGACGTTCGTTAACTGGCAGCAGGCCTTTGCCATTCTAGCGAGTGTTATAGGGGAGAAATTCCCCGAGAATTGCTCAGGCCTGTTTTGTTATTTGGACGCTATTGGAGAAGCGCATCGTACCTACGGGGGCCAGGCTTGGCTGAGATACGATGAACAGTTCAGGCAGCGAAAAGCAGTGAGGCCGGAGATAAGGTGGGACCAAAAAGACATCGGGTTGTGGTTGAAGGTGATGGCTCTGGTGCGTTATGGGCAGTCCTTTCAGGGGGGAGGGGGGTGTAGCAGTCAGCAGTCAGGACAAAGTGGAGGACTCGGGTCTCAGGGTTCAAAGGAAAAATCTGGGACATGCTGGCAGTTTAATGAGGGCCAGTGCAAGTATGGCACCACCTGTAAATTTAAACATGTGTGCTCCCATTGCAATGGGGCCTCTCACGGAGCCGCTAAGTGTTTCAAGAAATCACGTGGTAAGCCATCAGTGGGTGGCGGTCAAGGGGGTGACTCCGGTGAGGGTTCAAAAGATGGCCCCCTATCTAAGTAGATACCCGGATGTTAAAAAGGCGGAGGTTATTAGGGACGGTTTTCTTGAGGGGTTTAAGATCCCTCACCCGACGCATGTTGTTCCTTTTTCTACAAAAAATTTGAGATCAGCTAGCTTGCATGCGGAGGTTGTTTCGGCTAAATTGGCAAAAGAGGTTGAACTGGGAAGAATGGCGGGGCCTTTTAGTTCGTTGCCCATGGCTGGAGTAATTGTTTCCCCGCTTGGGGTGGTGCCCAAGAAGGAGCCGAACAAGTTCCGGTTAATTCAGCATCTTTCGTATCCCAAAGGATCCTCAGTTAATGATGGGATTGCGGAGGAGTTGTGCTCCGTTGTTTATACATCGTTTGATGCGGCTGTTCGGTGGGTGCGAAAGTACGGGCCTGGAGCATTGCTGGCAAAAACGGACATCGAGTCGGCCTTTAGGCTCTTGCCGGTGCATCCGCAGAGCATTCCTCTGTTAGGTTGTTGGTGGGAGGGTGGTTTTTACTTGGATAGGTGTTTGCCTATGGGATGTTCGATTTCCTGTGCATTGTTTGAGACTTTCAGTACCTTTTTGGAGTGGGTAGTGAGAGACGTATCGGCCGTTCCTTCTGTCATTCACTACTTGAATGACTTTCTGTTTGTTGGTCCACCGGATTCAGCAGTGTGCGGTCATTTACTTGGTACCATGGAATGGGTGGCTGGACAGTTTGGTGTTCCTTTGGCACAGGAAAAAACGGAGGGCCCCTGCACGGTCCTGAGTTTCTTAGGGATTCTCATTGATTCTGAAAAAATGGAGTGTAGGTTGCCGGATGATAAGTTGGAGTTGCTTAAGCAAGAGGTGAGTCGGATTTGAAAATTGCGGAAGACTTCGTTGAAGAAGTTGCAGTCGCTGCTGGGCCGCCTGAATTTTGCTTGTCGTATTATGCCAATGGGCAGGATATTTTGCCGCAGATTGTCCAGGGCGACGGCGGGAGTCCGGTCGGCTCATCATTTTATTTGTTTGGGTAGAGAGCATAAGGATGACCTTCTTGTTTGGCAACGTTTTTTGGAAGGCTATAACGGCAGGTCGCTTATTCAGCAGGAGGATCTGAATGCTTTTGATTGCGAGATCTACACAGACGCAGCCGGTGGAGTTGGTTATGGGGCCTACTGTGGAGGAAGATGGAGCGTTGGGGTGTGGCCAGAGGATTGGCGAAAGAAGGGGCTTACCAAGAATTTGGCATTGTTGGAGTTGTTCCCGATTGTGGTGTCGGTGTTTGTTTGGGGTGACAGCTTTCGTGACCGGCGAGTACGTTTTCATTGCGATAACTCGAGCGTGGTGTACGTGATTAATAGCTTATCTTCTTCTTCCCCACCAGTAATTAGGCTGGTCAGGGAGTTGGTCTTGAGATGCTTGGAGTTGAATGCATGGATTTCGGCGGTGCACGTGCCGGGAGTTCAGAACAATATAGCTGATGCTTTGTCTCGTTTGCAGTGGGACCGATTCCGGGATTTGGCTCCAGATTCGGAGGCGGCAGGAGCAGCATGTCCTTTGCATCTGTGGCAGGTGGTTACGGAAGGGGAGGCCGATTGATCCAAGCCTCGGTGTCAAACAGGACATGGTCAGATTATGCGGCGTCATGGGCCATGTGGGAAAGTTGGTTGTTTCAATGCGGCTCGGCTGAGTCAGATAGCGACAGGGCAATGGCGTTATTGGCACTGGTAGGTAAGGTCGTGGAGTGGGGTTGGTCCGTGTCTAGGTTAAACAAGTTTATAGCAGGTTTGGCTTTTGGTTTTCAGTTGCAAGGATTGAGGGACGTCACAAAGGACTTTGTTATACGGCAGGCGTTGAAAGGTTTTCGTAAGGGTAATTCGACTTTTGATAAACGTAGGCCCATTTCTTTTGGGATGTTGCAGCGGTTAGGGGAGGCTTTGGGCGTCATTTGTTCATCTCAGTTTGAGGTGGTACTGTTTCGATTGGCCTTTTCTTTAGCGTTTTTTGGAGCTTTGCGTCTGGGTGAATTGGTTCCCCCGAGCAAGTACAGGTCGGGTGGTCTTTTGGCGGAAGATGTGGTTTTTTGGGAAGGGGGAGTTGCTTTTTGGATAAGGCGTTCAAAGACGGATCAGCTAGGTAGGGGAAAGAAAGTAGTGCTAGGAAGGGTGGCGGGTAGCGGGATGTGTCCGCAACGCTGCTTAGAGGCATATTGGAATTTGTCATCGGTCAGGTCAGGCCCTCTGTTGCAACACCAAGAAGGGGATTTCTTGTCACGTTTCCAGTTTGTAGCCATTTTGAAGAGGGGCTTGGGTTTACTGGGTGTTAACCCGGAGAATTTCGGCTCGCACTCTTTTAGGATTGGGGCCGCGTCCGAGGCCGATGGTTTGGGCCTCGGGCCGGAGGTGATCAAGAAAATAGGCAGGTGGAGTTCTAATCGTTACCTGTCTTATGTGCGGCACTAAATCAACAATGCTGGGTGAAGAAGTGCGTTTTTTGCGGATTGTTAATTGTGGTTGTGTTTTCCAGGTCGTGCCCCTCTTTTGGCGTGGATTGTCGGACACTCTTTCGTATATTGGGGCGCCCTCCGGGCCGATGCGCTCGCGAATGGTAGGCAACTGGGTTTCGGCCGGGAGGCAGTGATCATCCGTTGGATGGGGATTTGTGGTATGTCGTGGCGTAGTTTCTTGCCGGAATTCTCCCGCGCCGCCCGTCTGGATCGCCCCCCGGATATTCTAGTGGTTCACTTGGGGGGTAATGATTTGGGGGCAAAACCGGTGAGGGAACTCATTCGGGATATCCGTTACGACTTGTTGAGGCTGTGGGTATCTTTTCCCGGTATGCTGACAGTGTGGTCGGACATTGTGCCACGGAAGACGTGGCGGGAGGCCCGTGATTGTCGGACACTCTTTCGTATATTGGGGCGCCCTCCGGGCCGATGCGCTCGCGAATGGTAGGCAACTGGGTTTCGGCCGGGAGGCAGTGATCATCCGTTGGATGGGGATTTGTGGTATGTCGTGGCGTAGTTTCTTGCCGGAATTCTCCCGCGCCGCCCGTCTGGATCGCCCCCCGGATATTCTAGTGGTTCACTTGGGGGGTAATGATTTGGGGGCAAAACCGGTGAGGGAACTCATTCGGGATATCCGTTACGACTTGTTGAGGCTGTGGGTATCTTTTCCCGGTATGCTGACAGTGTGGTCGGACATTGTGCCACGGAAGACGTGGCGGGAGGCCCGTTCCCACAAAGGGATTAACAGAGCCAGGGTAAAATTGAACAGGATGGTGGCGAGTTTTGTGTCCCGGAATGGGGGTATTGCCGTGAGGCATTTCGAGCTAGAGGCCGGGGTCGGTAATTTCTGGAGGGATGATGGAGTGCATCTTAACAAGATCGGGATGGATTTATGGGCGCTCGGTCTACAGGAAGGAGTAGAAAGAGCTTTGGCGGTGGTGGGGCACTCACGAGCCTGAGGTGGTCAGGGCTGTGCGTGTGTGGCGGGGGGTGGGGTTCTTGGAGTTGGTGATGATGCTGATAGGGTTGATCTGGCTTTTGGTACGGGCTCTGGACGGGGTGTTTACCTCGGGAGCTTTGTGGTTGGTTTGCCCGAAATGGGTTACATGGTGCCCTCGAGCTGGTGGTTACGGCTGAGGGTAAATACGTGTTTTTTGGTCAAAATTTTGGGTAGGCTCTCTGCCTATTATGAGCCAGATTTTTTAGCTCCAAGAGCCCCCCCCTCGAGGTTTTATATTTCCTGTTTACATGTTGTTATTTATGTATTTGTTTGTTAATAAAATGGCCGCTGTGGCCAAATTATCCAAAAAGAAATTAACGTGGTGGTGTGTTTTCTTGGGTAATAAATGGAAGGGTTAAGAGGGTGCAGGGTAGTTGGGGGTGGGGGATGCCTTATGGAAAGGATCCTTTATTGGCCATACGCGGTCAGAGCTCATGCAAGGCCTGCTTCAGCAGCACGTCTCGCAAGCCTGTCACCAACTGGTCCTGCAGCACTATGTCCATAGACCCTATACAGCTCCCATCTTTTCTAGTAATGGCAGTGTGGATTTCTTATAGCACATTCAAGTACTAGATCACTGTTTCTCCCTCCTTTTGCACCCAGCAGAATAAACACATGCATAACTCCCCTACGTCCGTGGGGTCCCCATGTGTCTCCTCCAGTATCAGTGACATGTTATCTAGAGTATCCCGTTCTCAGGGGGGCCATAGCATGACAGAGTTCCTTGCCTCTCCATCTAAAGCCATCATGGCAACCTCCACCTCTAATGCAGGCATCATGGGGTGCATCCTCATCATTCCACAGACCTGCTAAGTCCAGTTCCATAACATGGTGTTATTTCCAGTAAATTTTGGTAGGGTACTTAACATGGCTCCTAGAGATATGATGGACCTTGGCCCTCCCCCTATCGCTTGTTCTGCCACCTCTGTGCTGTTGGACTGCATCCTGCTGACTACGCCAAGTGTGAGCAGGGTGCAAGATGCAGTAATGGATAAGAAACAGAGCAAGGGTTAAAATTAACTTTACTATAACAGGGGACTATTCCAAGCAGGGAGGAGAGAATGTTTCAACAGGTGGTAGTAACCCTTTTGTTACACCAATGGAGGGAGTGAGGGCAAAGGAAATGAACAGTGTTCAACAGTAGTAAATAGGGTTGAGCGAAACGGATCAGTCATTTTCATAAGTCGCCGCCTTTTAGCAAAGTCGGATTTCATGAAACCCGACCCGATCCCAGCGTGGGATCGGCCACGCGGTCGGCGATCTTCGTGCCAAAGTCGCGTTTCATATGACGCGTTCAGCGCCATTTTTCAGCCAATGAAGGAGGACGCAGAGTGTGAGCAGCGTGATGACTTAGGTCTCAGCCCCACCATCTTAGAGAAGGGCATGACAGTGATTGGCTTGCTTTCTGTGGCATTACAGGGGCTATAAAGGGGCGTGCACGCCGACCGCCATCTTACTTCTGCCGATCGTAGCATAGGGAGAGGTTGCTGCAGCTTTGTCAGAAGCAGGGATAACGTTAGGCAGGGTACATAAACCCCCAAACCGCTTGTGCTGTAGCGATTTCCACTGTCCAACACCACCTTTTCTTTGCAGGGACAGTGGAGGCTAGATTTTTCTTTATTAGCTCTGTAGCTTATTGGGCTGCCCTAGAAGGCTCCCTGATAGCTGCATTGCTGTTTGTACGCCGCTGTGCAAACCAACTGCTTTTTTCAAAGCACAAATCCTGTTGCTCCTTCCTTTCTGCACAGCTATCTTGTTTGTTTGTCCACACTTTTGTGTGCAGCAGTCCTTTTTATTGCTGCCTGCCATACTTTTCTGAGATTATTGTAGGGAGATACTAATTGTAGTACAGTCCCTTTTTTTTTAAATATATCTTCAAGCCACTTTCTGCCCCTGAAACTGTGTAGTGTAAACCAGTGGGCCTGTGTTTTTCTGCACTGTCCCACACCTAAAATGGGAGATTTATATTGCCAATCAGTGCATCTGCGCCAGTCCTGTCTGCGGTATCTCTGTCAGTCATTTTCTGCCACAGAAACTATACTGTAATACAGTGGGCCTGATTTATTCACTAGTCTCCCATATAAAAAAAAGGGGAGATTATATTGGCAAATCTGTGCATCTGAGCCAGTCCAGTCTGTGGTATCTGTCAGTCATTTTCTGCCACAGAAACTATACTGTAATACAGTGGGCCTGATTTATTCACTAGTCTCCCATATAAAAAAGGGGAGATTAATATTGCCTAATCTGTGCATCTGTGCCAGTCCAGTCTGTGGTATCTGTCAGTCATTTTCTGCCACAGAAACTATACTGTAATACAGTGGGCCTGATTTATTCACTAGTCTCCCATATAAAAAAAGGGGAGATTAATATTGCCTAATCTGTGCATCTGTGCCAGTCCAGTCTGTGGTATCTGTCAGTCATTTTCTGCCACAGAAACTATACTGTAATACAGTGGGCCTGATTTATTCACTAGTCTCCCATATAAAAAAAGGGGATATTAATATTGTCTAATCTGTGCCTCTGTGCCAGTCCAGTCTGTGATATCTGTCAGTCATTTTCTGCCACAGAAACTATACTGTAATACAGTGGGCCTGATTTTTCTGCATTCTCCCACACATAAAAAAGGGAGATTTATATTGCCACTGAGTGCATCTGCGTCAGTCCTGTTTGTGGCATATTTGTCATCCACTTTCTGCCACTCAAACTGTGTAGTGTAATACAGTGGGCCTTATTTTTTCCTGCATTCTCCCACACATAAAAAAGGGAGATTTATATTGCCACTAAGTGCATCTACGTGAGTCTTGTTTGTGGCATATCTGTCAGCCACTTTCTGACACAGAAACTGTGTAGTGTAATACAGTGGGCCTGATTTTCCCAGCAGTCTCACAAACCCATAAAGGGAGATTTAAACTAACAACAAGTTTACGTACACCTTCTAAATGGTTTTACAGTACCATATAACGTTTGTTAGTTTGGTTACATTTTTCCAAGAATGAGGAAGTCTGGTGGAAGAGGTCGTGGCCGTGGGCGGTCATTGCCAGCTGGTAATGATGGTAGTGGTGGTGGAGCATCAGGTGGTCGTGGGAAAAGCAATATAGCACCTAAGTCTCGAGTTGTTGAGCCAGCATCATTGTTTGGCTACACAAGGCCTAGAATGCTCCCTTTTCTGGGAGTAGGAAAACCGCTTTTAAAGCCGGAGCAGCAGAAACAAGTTTTGGCTTTCCTTGCTGACTCTGCCTCTAGCTCTTTCGCCTCCTCTTCGGAAAGTGCAAAATTTAAAAGCAGTGCGTCATCAGTGGATGCTCCCGGTCAGGAACAAGTTGCTTCCTTGTGTCCTTCACCCAGAACAACAGAGAAGGATGCGTCAGGCGACACAACAGGTTACTCCATGGAGCTCTTTACACATACCGTGCCTGGGTTAGAAAGGGAAATTGTTAACAGGCCATGCCCATTACAAGATGAATCGGACATGGAGTGCACGGATGCACAGCCACAGCTAGATTATTATGCTATTCCATTGACTCAGACCCTCGCAGTGTACTGAGCTAGAATCTGACCCTGATGAGACTATGGTGCACCATCACGAACGCTATAGCACCGGCTTACACAGTGACACAGAGGAATGTGCACAGGAAATAGAAGAGGAGGTCATAGATGACCCAGTTGTTGACCCCGATTTGCAGCCATTGGGGGAACAGGGTGCAGCCGGCAGTAGCTCTGAAGTGGAGGAGAAGGAGCCGCAGCAGGCATCAACATCGCAACAGCTTCCATCTGGCAGGCCCGTATCTGGCCAAAAACGTGTGTCAAAACCTAAAACAGTTGTAGGACAGCGTGGCCATCCAGTTAAAGTAGCTCAGTGTGCAATGCCTGAAAAGGTATCCGATAGTAGGAAGAGTGCAGTCTGGCACTTTTTTAAACAAGATCCAAATGATCAGTGCAAAGTCATCTGTAAGAAATGCTCAAGGACCTTCAGCACAGGTCAGAATGTTAAAAATCTAAATAAAAGTTGCATGCATAGACATTTAACCACCATGCACTTGCAAGCCTGCACTAACTACCAAACGTCCCTTAACGTTGTTGCACCCTCTCACAATGAAGCTAGTCAGCAACGCTACATTCCTTCCCTCACTGCAAGCCCACCGTTTACCACACCACCTGCAGCAAATGTGGAGGTTTTGTCGCAAGGCCAAAGCTGTCAGGGAATCACTAGGTTCGTGTTAGGAAACACTGTATGTAGGCCAACTGCAAGAATAACATCATCACCAACCCTCTCTCAGTCTGCCATGTCCACCGGCACCCCCGCTAGTTCCACCATATGCAGCTCTCCAGGCCAGCTCACCCTACAAGAGACTCTCATTAGGAAAAGGAAGTACTCATCCTCTCATCTACGTACACAGGGTTTGAACGCCCACATTGCTAGACTAATCTCGTTAGAGATGATGCCCTACCGGTTAGTTGAAAGCGAAGCTTTCAAAGCCCTGATGGACTACGCTGTACCAAGCTACGAGCTACCCAGTCGACACTTCTTTTCGAGAAAAGCCATCCCAGCCCTCCACCAGCATGTAAAAGACCACATTGTCCATGCATTCAGGCAATCTGTGAGTAGAAAGGTGCACCTGACAACAGATGCATGGACCAGTAGGCATGGCCAGGGGCGTTATGTGTCCATCACGGCACACTGGGTTAATGTGGTGGATGCAGGGTCCACAGGGGACAGCCCTATTGGGACAGTTCTGCCTAGACCACGGTCTAGGAAACAGTTGGCTGTAGGCGTTCGCCCCCCCTCCTCCTTCTCCTTGTCCTCCAGCTGAAGCGAGAGCTCGTCCACAGACCGCAGTCGCACGACCACTCCATCCGCAGCTGCCACTGTTGCACACAAGGTGTCCCATTATGGAACAGCTAGTGGCAAGCGTCAGCAGACTGTGTTGGCAATGAAGTGTTTGGGCGACAACAGACACACCGCGGAAGTTCTGTCCGAGTTCTTGCAGCAAGAAACTCTGTCATGGCTGGGCAGTGTACATCTTGAGGCAGGCAAGGTAGTGAGTGATAACGGTAGTAATTTTATGGCTGCCATAGCCCTTTCACAACTGAAACACATTCCTTGCCTGGCTCACACCCTAAACCTGGTGGTGCAGTGCTTCCTGAAAAGTTATCCGAGGTTACCCGACCTGCTCCTGTAGGTGTGAAGACTTTGCTCGCACATCCGCCCTTTGCCCGTACACTCCAGCCGTATGCAGAACCATCAGCGATCTTTGAAGCTTCCCCAGCATTGCCTAATCATCGACGTTGCAACAAGGTGGAACTCCACACTGCACATGCTTCAGAGGCTGTGCGAACAGAGGCGTGCTGTTATGTATTTGTGGGAGGATACACATACACGGGCAGGCAGTTGGATGGCAGACATGGAGTTGTCAGGTGTGCAGTCCTTCAGTGTTTTGAGGAATGCACACGGCTGGTTAGTGCAGACAATGCCATAAGAAGCATGAGCATCCCCCTAATGCATCTGCTGATGCAAAGTTTGATGCAAATAAAGAAGCAGTCGTCTGCAGCCGAGGACGAGGGGAGCTTTGATGACAGTCAGCCATTGTCTGGTCAGGGAAGTCTACTGGACGAGGTGGCGGGCGAAGAGGAGGAGGACGAGGAGGATGATGGGGATGAATATTTTTTGGATGAGGAAGCTTCTCAGAGGGCAATACAAACTAGTGGCGTTGCAATGCCAGGTTCAGGGTTTTTGAGGGAGACAAGTGACGTTGATTTGCCCGAAAGTGCTCCTCAACCCAGCACAAGCAGGGAATTGACAACTGGAACATTGGCCCACATGGCGGATTATGCCTTGCATACCCTAAAAAGGGACCCCCGCATTATAAAAATGATGACCGATGACGATTACTGGTTGGCCTGCCTCCTGAATCCACGCTATAAAGGGAAATTGCAAAATATCATGCCACATGAGAACCTTGAACAAATATTGGCAACCAAACAAGCAACTCTTTAGACCGTTTGGTTCAGGCATTCCCAGCACACAGCGCCAGTGATGGTTCTCACACGAGCTGCAGGGGGCAACAGGGCAGAGGTGTTAGAGGTGCACAAATCAGAAGTGGCGTTGGACAGAGGGGTTTTCTGACCAGGTTGTGGAGTGATTTCGCAACGACGCAGACAGGACAGCTACTGCAGCATCAATTCAAAGTGACAGGAGACAACATTTGTCCAGTATGGTTACTAACTATTTTTCCTCCCTTATCGATGTTCTCCCTCACCCATCATTCCCATTTGATTACGGGGCATCCAAAATAGACACCTGGCCTGAATTGGCCAAATACGCATTGCAGGAGCTTGCTTGCCCAGCAGGTAGTGTGCTATCAGAAAGTATTCAGTGCTGCTGGTTCAATACTAACTGAAAAATGGACTCGTCTGGCTACCCAAAATGTTGATGATCTAGCCTTCATTAAAATGAACCACTCATGGATTTCTAATTATTTTGCCCCACCTTTCCCGGCTGACACATGGCTTTGCTGTAAGAAGGTCTTGCTTTTGGACTGGTCTTACTGACTGTTCCAATTTCTCAATTTGCAGCTGCTGTATGTCCAGCATACGACATGTTTACACCTCCCTAAATGGGCTGACTCCCCCCAAGGGGTCGTGGTCACCACTTAGCGCAAGCACCCGTGAGAGTGCCGTTTGTCTAAAGAGGTGGGTGTGCCCACTTTTGGGCGACGGCACTGGCACTGGGTCCCTCATAGTACAATGAAGTGTCTCTAGCGGTGGTGGTGCGCACCCAACGTCACACACACCGTTGTAACATGAGGGGCCCTGGGCCAGTACCGCCGGCCACGAGAGAGTGTCCCCCCCAGCTCAAACAGTGCTCTACCACTTGCAAAATTATCTCTCACTGCTCCACCACTGTTTAGTCTATGCGGTAAAATCCTTCAATGCGTGGCACTGACAATACCAATTTGTTGACATGTATGATGCTAGTTAAAATATTCAGGGGCCCTGTCCTACATTTACACCAGTAAATACTTGGTGCCAAATAACAATGTCTGAAAGTCAGCAGACGAGCCCACCCCTGTACCTAAGTATGCCACCTGTTTTTTTTTTGTTTGTTTTTTAGCGAGACATTAACATCTATTTATTATTTTGGAGTACTAACTGTGTCAGACACTCCTTCCAATTGTCCTCCGCTGACCACACCAATGCTGCCTGTGCACCCCTGCAACATAATTAAACCTGCATTGATCCTAATGGGTTTTTTTAGACCTACTAAGTCTGTCTGTGGTCCCTCCTTTTAATTGTCCTCCGCTGACCACACCAATGCTGCCTGTGCACCCCTGCAACATAATTAAACCTGCATTGAGCCTAATTTTATTTTAGGCCTACTAAGTCTGTCTGCGGTCACTCCTTCCAATTGTCCTCCGCTGACCACAGCAATGCTGCCTGTGTACCCCTGTAACCTAATAAAACCTGCATCGAGCCAACTTTTCTAATTTAAGAACCAAAAACACATGGGCTACTTGCACAGTGAACAAGTCTGTAGAAACCTGTTTACACCACCAAGAAACTTGAAGACACAAAAAGAGCACAGCGAGGTCAAAAATACTCTGTTGTAAAGAAGTAACAGTAAATAAGCAAGTGCTAATCAAAAAATGAAAAAATTACAAGGAATTTAGTTAATACATTTTTTTTTAAATGTATATTAAGCGGCTCCACCAATCATCAAGGTATACCCATAATAGAGCAGACCTATCTAATGTATATAATCCCTATCTGATGTATTTAAAAACCTGATCATCTGTATAGTACCTGTATAAGCAGGGTTCAGAGAGAAAATATCCATGTGGACATGCAGGATGAAACAGCTTTAGTGCAAATGGCCCACAGAGGAGTGGTGGACTGCCCAGTCTTGTAGAAACAAGAGAACAATTATAGAACCAAAAACACATGGGCTACTTGCACAGTGAACAAGTCTGTAGAAACCTGTTCACACCACCAAGAAACTTGAAGACACAAAAAGAGCACAGTGAGGTCAAAAATACTCTGTTGTAAAGAAGTAACAGTAAATAAGCAAGTGCTAGTCAAAAAATGAAAAAAATACAGGGTATTTAGTTAATAAGTTCTTTTGCAAAATATGTATATTAAGCGGCTCCACCAATCGTCAAGGTATACCCATAATAGAGCAGTCCTATCTAATGTATATAATCCCTATCTGATGTATTTAAAAACCTGATCATCTGTATAGTACCTGTATAAGCAGGGTTCAGAGAGAAAATATCCATGTGGACATGCAGGATAGAACAGCTTTAGTGCAAATGGCCCACAGAGGAGTGGTGGACTCCCCAGTCTTGTAGAAACAAGAGAACAATTATAGAACCAAAAACACATGGGCTACTTGCACAGTGAACAAGTCTGTAGAAACCTGTTCACACCACCAAGAAACTTGAAGACACAAAAAGAGCACAGCGAGGTCAAAAATACTCTGTTGTAAAGAAGTCACAGTAATAAAGCAAGGGCTAGTCAAAAAATGAAAAAAAATACAGGGTATTTAGTTAATAAGTTCTTTTGCAAAAAAATGTATATTAAGCTGCTCCACCAATCGTCAAGGTATACCCATAATAGAGAAGTTCTATCTAATGTAAATAATCCCTATCTGATGTATTTAAAAACCTGATCATCTGTAGAGTACCTGTATAAGCAGGGTTCAGAGAGAAAATACCCATGTGGACATGCAGGATGGAACAGCTTTAGTGCAAATGGCCCACATAGGAGTGGTGGACTCCCCAGTTGTGTAGAAACAAGAGAACAATTATAGAACCAAAAACACATGGGCTACTTGCACAGTGAACAAGTCTGTAGAAACCTGTTCACACCACCAAGAAACTTGAAGACACAAAAAAGCACAGCGAGGTCAAAAATACTCTGCTGTAAGGCTACGTTCACATTAGCGTCGCGTCGCTGTTGCGTCGGCGACGCAGCGGCGACGCAGCGGCGACGCGCCCCTATGTTTAACATAGGGGACGCGTGCGTCTTCTTGCACGCGTTTTCCGACACGTGCGTCGTTTTAGACGCTAGCGTCGGACGCAAGAAAACGCTACAAGTTGCATTTTTCTTGCGTCCGATTTCGGCAAAAAACGACGCACGCGTCGCAAAACGCGCGCGTTTTTGCGCACGTTTGCGCGCGTTTTTCCGTGCGTCGCCGCTGCGTCGCCGACGCAACAGCGACGCGACGCTAATGTGAACGTAGCCTAAAGAAGTAACAGTAAATAAGCAAGTGCTAGTCAAAAAATGAAAAATTACAGGGTATTTAGTTAATACATTTTTTTGCAAAAAAATGTATATTAAGCTGCTCCACCAATCGTCAAGGTATACCCATAATAGAGCAGTCCTATCTAATGTATATAATCCCTATCTGATGTGTTTAAAAACCTGATCATCTGTATAGTACCTGTATAAGCAGGGTTCAGAGAGAAAATATCCATGTGGACATGCAGGATTGAACAGCTTTAGTGCAAATGGCCCACAGAGGAGTGGTGGACTGCCCAGTCTTGTAGAAACAAGAGAACAATTATAGAACCAAAAACACATGGGCTACTTGCACAGTGAACAAGTCTGTAGAAACCTGTTCACACCATCAAGAAACTTGAAGACACAAAAAGAGTACAGCAAGGTCAAAAATACTCTGTTGTAAAGAAGTAACAGTAAATAAGCAAGTGCTAGTCAAAAAAAAAAATACAGGGTATTTAGTTCATACGTTTTTTTGCAAAAAAATGTATATTAATATGCTTCACCAATCGTCGAGGTATACCCATAATAGAGCAGTCCTATCTAATATATATAATCCCTATCTGATGTATTTAAAAACCTGATCATCTGTATAGTACCTGTATAAGCAGGGTTCAGAGAGAAAATATCCATGTGGACATCCAGGATGGAACAGGTTTAGTGCAAATGGCCCACAGAGGAGTGGTGTTAGGAATCGAGTTCCCGCCTCTGCATAGGGGGAATCTCAAGCCATCTCTGCTGCAGTCTCCCATTCTTCTCCAGCCACAGTGGAGTCTGCTCAGCAGAGACGTCGGTCCCAGCGTCTTGCTCAGTCTCACTCTGTGCATAGGGTTACTGCTGCTTTTCCAGCTTCTGCCATTGAAGCCAGTGCTGGGCAGCGGCGAGCAGACGCTTTCGGGACTTAGTCCTGCTTTTCCCCTTCTGACCATGCCCAGGGCAAGATCTCCCATTGGAGATCGAGGGTCACATGCTCAGATACTGCAGCAGATCCCATTGGTCCTCCAGGAAGGTCCTGAAGTTGCTCAACTTCTGTGGCAGCCTCCCATTGGTCCTTCTGGGAAGGTCAGGTACATGCTGCAGCTATATAAGGTTTGCATGACCGCACGGCCTTGTGCTAGTGTACATTTGTAAATGTGTGTGTGTTGTGAGTGAAAGTCGTTCTTTAAAATCACCTCCCTATTGGATGACTGCTCGCGGAAGGTGGGTGATTGCTATCTAGCGCCCGACTAAGCCATCAGCACGTAACACACTCTACAGCGTCTAATCGCTGTGACCGTCAGTGTGGCGCCGTGCGCCTTCACAGCGCTTTCCTGACCAAAGCTTGGGTGGTTAGTGGATTATTTTGGTTACGTGGACACCCCATTAGCGGTGTCGAGCGCAAGAAGTCTAGACGGACTCAGATCCCAAGTCTTGGGACTGAGCTCGGTGACTCCTTGCTTGCGCTCTGGTGTGCGGTACCGCGGCCCTGTGACTTAACAGGGTTCGCTTCCTTCACACAAGGTGAAGTTAACCCGTGTGTGTATTCACATTGTACCGCCATATAGTCTGTCATTACTTGGCAGCAGGTTCCATCTCTGCACGGTGGACCCCGGGCTCCTTATTCTATCTTTCTTATTATTTGGTGTGTTCCGCTAGCCCTAACATTACACTAGCGCCAGGGTCTGGCTAGTAATGACGGACAAGCAGCAATCCTTGCGGTACATCCAGCAGCTGGAGGGTAGGTTGGCAGCTCTTGAGCGCACAACCTCAGCTGTGGATGTAACCGCAGTTGCTGTTCAGGCTGCTAGTAAGTCTTGTAGGGGTTTTGTGAGCCAGTGCTCTATACATCTCGAGCTTCTGGCCTCACGTTTCCCCACAGAGCGGGCTAAGGTGGGATTTATTGTGTCTCTCCTGTCGGACAGGGCGTTGGAGTGGGCTACGCCGCTGTGGGAGTGTGGCGATCATGTGGTGCAGAGTGCTTCGTTGTTCCTGAGCACTCTGAAACAGGTCTTTTTAGGACCTCGTGTCACCCATGATACGGCGCTCAGGGTCGGACTGGCCCACCGGGATACCGGTGAAATGCCCGGTTGGGCCCGACCCATAGAGGAGGAGGAGGAAGAAAGAAAAAAAAAAGAGATGCGGGCCCTTTAAATCTTCGGGAGGCGCCAGGCGGCGCCGACCGTCGCCACGACCAGGGAACCCCCCCGCCAGCGCTGGCATCGGGCCCCCCGGCCCCTTCTGATACTCACCTCTCCTGGTTCCTGCGGCGGCTGCTGCAGCGTCTTCAGCGCTCTCTGACTCTGCGACGTCTCAGGGCAGAGGGCGCGATGACGTCATCACTGCGCACTCAGCCTCTCTGTCCTGAGTGTTGCAGAGCCGAAGAGACGCGGAGTGCACCGGACCTGCGCTGGGAACCGGAGAGGTGAGGATTTTCCTTTTTTTTTTTTTTATGTCTGACTCTGTCTGTCTGGGGGCAATGCTGGACACACTGGGGCAATGCTGGAGACCCAGGGGCAGATTACTGGACACACTGGGGCAATGCTGGAGACCATGGGGCAGATTACTGGACACACAGGGGGCAATGCTGGACACACTGGGGCAATGCTGGAGACCCTGGGGCAGATTGCTGGACACACTGGGGCAATGCTGGACACACTGGGGCAATGCTGGAGACCCTTGGGCAGATTGCTGGACACACTGGGGCAATGCTGGACACACTGGGGCAATGCTGGAGACCCTGGGGCAGATTGCTGGACACACTGGGGCAATGCTGGACACTGGGGCAGATTGCTGGACACACTGGGGGCAATGCTGGACACACTGGGGCAATGCTGGAGACCTTGGGGCAGATTGCTGGACACACTGGGGCAATGCTGGACACTGGGGCAGATTGCTGGACACACTGGGGGCAGTGCTAGACATACTGGGGCAGATTGCTGGATACACTGGGGGTAATATGCTGGACACACTGGGGCAGATTGCTGGACAACCTGGGGGTAATATGCTGGACACAATGGGGCAGATTGCTGGACACACTGTCTGGGGGAAATGCAGGACACACTGGGGCAATATGCTTGACATACTGGGGAAGATTGCTGGACACACTGTCTGGGGGAAATGCTGGACACACTGGGGCAATATGCTGGACACACTGGGGTAGATTGCTGGACACACTGGGGGTAATATGCTGGACACACTGGGAGTAATATGCGGGACACACTGGGGCAGATTGCTGGACACACTGGGGCATATTGCCGGAAAACCTGGGGCAGATTGCTGGACACACTGTCCGGGGGCAATACTAGACACACTTGGGCAATATGCTTGACATACTGGGGCAGATTGCTGGACACTGGGGCAATATGCTGGACATACTGGGGCAGGTTGCTGGACACATATGCTGGACACACTAGGGGTAATATGCTAGACACACTGGGGCAGATTGCTGGACACACTGGGGGCAGGACAGGAGGCATGGGCAGAATGTAGATACGGGGCATGATTGGAGACACGGGGCAGAATGAAAGACATGGGGCAGGATTGGATCATGGGGCAGGATGGATACGATGGAGACAGATGGGGCAGGATAGGGAGATCATATGGGGTAGATTGGATACTCATGAGGGCAGGATGCGAGAACATATGGCTGGAGCCAGGAATGAGATAAACGGGGCCAGGATGGGGAATATTATTACCATAGGGGCTAATTAAGGGATATTATTACTCCAGTGATGTATTTATTTTATTTTTTGAGTATACTGTTTTAAATGGGGGGTGGTCCTGTTAGTGTGCAGAGTGACACTATATCGCCTTTTTTCTTCATGTGGTGTAATGTAGAAGTTGTGAAAATTTAAGTAATGTGTTCTGCAAGCGGAGCTCGAGATAACTGTGTTATTTCCTGCAGAGACGAGTCCTGGCTGAAAGAAATGATGGCGGTCTGTGCTGGATGAAAGACGAAGGACTTCACCTAGAGACATCACTGGTGAGTCAGTGTTACCTATACACTGACACTATACACTGTATACTATATACAGAGGTCCTGTGTACAATGTCACCAGTGATCACTGTATTACCTATACATTATATACAGAGCTCCTGTGTATAATACCACCAGTGATCTCTATATTACCTCTACACAGACACTGCATACTAAGTACAGATCTCCTGTGAATACTGGCACTTATGGTGATAGTATTGTGTTTTTGTTATTTTTTATTACTGATCAGTATTGTAGTATTCAGTCACTATGTGGTGGTAATATGTGGTCTGGAAATGGTGTTGTGGTATTTGTCCCCTGTATGTGCTATTTGGTCACCAAGTGGTGTTAATATGTGGTCTTGACATGGTTCGGTGGTATTTGTCCCTTGTATGTAGTATTATTCGGTCACTATGTGATCTGGTCATGGTGTGGTGTTATTTCTTCCTGTATGTGATATTATTGGTCTTGGTATAGTGGATTGTGTTGTGAATGGCGGTCATTTGTTCTCTCTGATATTAATTAGGAGAAGATTCTTTATTTCCATTAGAGTTTTAATGCTTTGTACACAGCGGCGGAGAGGCACTTACAGGGGGTTTACTGTGGAAAAAAGTAATCACCTCTCCACAGGATAAGTGATAACGTATTGATTGGTGGGGGTCTGACTGCTTGGACCCATTCAGCAAAATGTGGAACTTTTTATCCCCATTAGACTGGAGTGGCATGTCCGACTAGATCACTGATCCATTCATTCCCTCAGTGGCTGCACTTGTTTTTTCTGGAAGCCCCAAAGAGAATGAATGGAGCTGCGGTCAGATATCCTACCTGCCGCTGCATTTTAAATTAGTGATAAAAGTATCCTGTCAGGGATAAAACTTCCCCATTCTTCCGATCGGTGCAGTTTCTAATGGTCGAATCTAAGTGATCACCTATCCTGTGGAGCCCATGGATTGGTGATAACTAGGGTTGAGCGACCTTGACCTTTTTAGAGTCGAGCCGTGTTGGCGAAACCCGACTATCTTAAAAGTCGAGTCGAGTGGAATCGGCCGATTATCGCGAAAAGTCGGGTATCGATCGAAACACGAAACCCAATGCAAGTCAATGGGGGAGCATAGTCGGCAGTGAGTGGAGGCCAGGAAAACACCTACACTGCCCATTTTAATGGCAAAAACATCCATTCTTGTTACAGAAGCTTGTCAATTGTAATTTAGCTTATAATAATTGGAAGGCATTTGAAATTGGGGATCATTTGGCTAAAGTTGTGGGGGGTAGGGCTGGTTCAAGTAATTAGTGGGCCCAGTAAATCTGGACCACGTCACGGCAGTGGAGCAGGGAGAGGTAAGTATTTCAACTTTGCAAGTGCTGTGATCCTGAGCAAGCAGGGGGGGCCCACTCGTTGGCATTGGCACTGGCACAGGGCCCCTCAAAGAACAGCGGTGTGTTTGCACGGCGGGGGCGCCTCCCACCGGCAGCAACACTTTTGCGTACTATGAGAGGCCCTGTGCCAGTGACGTCGCCAACTAGTATTCCTCCCCCCACCTGATGAAGGAACCTGCACTTTCATCTGCACCTTCCTCTTTGTCCCCATGTAAGGTGGTATGGTATGCGGGAAGGGGGGCCTGACTTTCAGCAGAGTCACAATCTTGCAGTGTAGCGTGCACGGGGAATGTTGCGTTATAGGTCAATGTACCAGCAGACTCATCTATCACTGGCTGGGCAATGGGCAGGATGAGGGGGAAACAGATATGGGCCCAAAGAATAAAGTGGGCTAAATACAGTTCAAAATTGGTAACAGGACTAACCAAGGGGTATTGCTTTGTTCAGTGGAGGACAACTGGAATGAGAGGCTGACACAGAGAGTAGGCCCAAATCAGTAAGTAGTCGAAATGCAGTTCAAAATTGGCAACAGTAGTAAATAGGCGGCACAGCTTTGTTCAGTGGAGGAGAACAGCAAGGAGTGGCAGACACCGATAGTAGGCCCCAACCCAACTAGTAGGCCAAATGCAGTCTAACATTAACAACTACTTAACGAGAGCCTGAAAATGGAATTTCAGGACAGGAAACCAGGAGAACAGCAAGGAGCGGCAGACACTGTTAGTAGGCCCCAAACCAACTAGTACACCAAATGCAGTTGTTCCATTTAACAACTATTTAACAAGAGCCTGAAGATAGAAGCTCAGGAAAGGCAACCTGGAGAACACCTTGGAGCGGAAGACACCGTCTCTACAACCCAGACCCAACTTGTAGGCGTAATGCAGTGTTGTTTCAACAACTACTTAACGAGAGCTAGAAGACCGAAGCAATGGCGAGGAAACCTGGGGAACACCTTGGAGTGGAACACACCGTCTCTACTCCCCATACCCAATTTGTAGGCCTAATGCAGTGTAGTTTTCAACAACTATTTAACGAGAGTAGGAAGATCGAAGCAATGTGGACGAAACCTGGGGAACACCTTGGAGTGTAACACACCCTCTCTCTACACCCCATACCCAATTTGTAGGCCTAATGCAGCGTAGTTTCCAACAACTACTAAACGAGAGCCGGAAGATCGAAGTTCAGGAAAGGCAACCTGGGGAACACCTTGGAGTGGGACACACCGTCTCTACACCCCATACCCAATTTGTAGGCCTAATGCAGTGTAGTTTTCAACAACTACTAAACGAGAGTAGGAAGACCGAAGCAATGGCGAGGAAACCTGGGGAACACCTTGGAGTGGGGCACACCGTCTCTACACCTCTACACCCCATACCCAATTTGTAGGCCTAATACAGTGTAGTTTGCAACAACTACTAAACGAGAGTCAGAAGACCGAAGCAATGGCGAGGAAACCTGGGGAACACCGTGGAGTGTAACACACCGTCTCTCTACACCCCATACCCAATTTGTAGGCCTAATGCAGTGTAGTTTGCAACAACTACTAAACTACATATTCACCATCTCGGAGTGGTGATATTGGTCCCATATGGCGCATGTAGGTGGGCTACTTACTAGGGGGCTGTAGTCTTTATTGTGGGGAAGGTGGATGTCCGGTTTTTAGTTTCACTTTTTGTCTGTGTGACAGCATCTCCTTGTTATACCTGTGTGCGCACGGCGCGCATGCGCTGTGGGGCCGCCGTGGGGAAGCGCTCTTTTTATGTGCTCCGTCGTCTTGGTTACGTGTGCGGTCACATGACCGGCGCACGTGACCGTATGACGTGCACATCGAGCGCGGTCCCCTCTGGTGACGCCGCAACATGGCGCCGGTGCGCCGCTATGCAGGTGCTGGACATCTGGGGATCAGTGTCCAGTATATAAGGGCGGCAACAACAAGTACATATCACCTCCTGACGAAGCTGCCGTTGCAGTGAAACGCGCGTCGAGGTGTGCTCAGCCAGTACGACCCCTCCCTCCTTGGTGCCAGGATGACCACAGGTAGATATTACTTCTAGCTGCTAGCCTTTCCCTATTCTTTTGGTGACTCATACGTCTATGTTGATACTGTTACATTGGAGTGTAGGAATAGCATCTAGTCCTGTGGGATCATTATTTTTCTGGTACCATTGAGGGATTTATTAGCTGATTATGGTCACTTTTTTGACCTGTTATGTGATATATGTTAGAGGGTTATACTAGTTTGGAGCTTCTGTTCTGATCCTATATCCGTTTATTTTAACGTCTCACCAGTGTGTTATATTATATTATATATATGATCTATATGTATTTTTAGATTTTTTCTAATAAAGTTGTGGTTTTAATATTATTGCTGTGATCCAGAGTCTTCATAGTTCTTTATTGGTGCATAGTGTTTGTTTATGAAGGGATCTTGTCACTGGGTATGAGGGTGTGTTGCCTTATACTATTTATGTTGATCTGTGTTTACAGATACCTCTAGTTCTGAATATATGGACTTCCGCAAACGTGATAAAGCCTGGATTAACCAGTTAGGGGTCCTGTTTGGTGAGAAGCAAGGGTCAGATTCGGAAGCCGGCGATGTGAAGGATTTGAAAGCTAACATCAAAAACCTACTCCACAAACGCACTAAGGTGTGGTGGAATAAGGTGTCACTCGAGAACTATCTCCATAAAGAAATTATCCCTAGGGGGCTAAGAGTCCAGATCTATCCCACATCGGATTGTGATGTAGCATTTGCTAATAAGTGGGAAGATACGTTGTCTAAATGTTCACGCACACTGTTGGAGTTATTGATTGGGTCTGACAAAAAGAAACTAGAAAGTGTGGAAAGCGAAATAGATATACTGAGAACAAAAATACAGGCCATTCTGACGGTTGATGAATGTAATAAATTTGATAAAGAGATTGAGGCTGAATTAAACAAATGGGAACAGGATATTCAGGGCCAAAAGATAAAGAAGTTTCATAGAGACCAGCAAGACTACGAGCAGAAGAGAGTATATAGGTGGCATTTTGCCAATAACAAAAAATCTGATCGTAGACAACACTCAAGATCCTCGTCAATTGTGTCGACACTATCTGAAGAATTATGTGGAGAATCTTTTTTAGACAAACGGGGTGGGGTAGGAGAAGGACGACGGGCAGAACAACCACCCCAAAAAACCGCCACCCCATTTCTCCCTATGCGCACAAGGAACTCAACAAGGAGAGAGAGACGACAGCAGCGGTACTAAAGGTAATTAATCTCTCAGATAGAGTACTCACGCCAACACAAACACAAGTGCTGGAGAAGGGGTTGACGTTTGCCCCAGTGGCTTCGTTCAACTCCTTCACCATGATCAAAGATCTAGAACTTTTTGCCAGAAAACTGAACTTTAAAAAGTACTTTGCTAACCAGACTAAGAACATCTCTCCCTCTGATATTGAAGCCCGTACTCTGTCTGATCTTGAGGATCTCCTTATTGAACAGGAGACACATGGTCAGGTGGGGGTTCCTACGCATCTGCATGGCCAATCACAACATTTCCCCCCTAACGGGATATGTCCCAATGTTGACATTTTTGTTAAATTGGTTAAGAGAGATATTCTCCATATCTCTAAAAAACCTACACAGTATAATCTATCAGCAGCTCAAAATAGAGCCATCAATGAACTTAAGAAAATGAAGGACATAGTGATAAAGCCTGCTGATAAGGGGGGAAATGTTGTGGTTTGGCCAGCAGATATGTACGAACGTGAAGCATTCAAACAGTTGAATATGGCACACTGCTATAGGCGGCTAACAGTGAATCCACTTGAGAACTACAAAATGGAACTGGATCAGATACTCAAGTTGGCTAAAGAGGATGGTATCATCACTACCAAGATGATGGAGGGACTTATGGTGGAATTTCCCATAGTCCCTACATTTTATCTAACACCGAAAGTGCATAAAGACATAACCAACCCGCCTGGCCGGCCCATAGTGTCAGGCATAGGGAGTCTTACGGAAAAAATCTGTAGATACATTGACTTTTATCTTCAGCAGTGTGTGGAGACCCTGCCATCCTTCATAAGAGACACGACAGACATCCTCAACCGCCTGAATGGCATACAACTTGAAGAAAATATGTACCTAGTGACATGTGACGTTGAGTCGCTCTACACGTCTATATGGCATGACCATGGGATCGCGGCGTCCAGATTTTTTCTTGGCATGGCTCATACTGATGAGCGCCTCTGTTGTTTTATTCTGGACTTGTTATATTTTTCCCTCACACATAATTTTTTTGTTTTTAAGGACCGCTACTTCCTACAGCTCCAGGGAACGGCGATGGGGGCGACTTGTGCGCCCTCATACGCCAACCTTTTCCTGGGGCTGTGGGAACGTGAGGTTGTCCACAACACTGAGGGTATCGACGCCGTGGTCTCATGGTCTCGCTATATAGATGATGTATTATTCATTTGGCAAGGTTCTGAGGCCTCTCTGAATTCCTTCCTTAATAGGTTGAATAATAACCATCTGAACATCAACCTTACATGGAAGTACAGTAGAGATAAAGTGGAATTTCTGGATGTGGCTCTTGTGAAGGATGGTGAAGGATTTATCTCCACGAATGTATTCCGTAAGTCCACCGCTACTAATGCTTTGCTGCATGCGACATCATCGCACCACCCCCAGACATTCAAATCAGTGCCTATTAGCCAATTTTTGCGCATTAGGCGTATCTGTTCTGATGACCATAGTTTTGAACAGCAAGCTATGATCCTCAAGAGTAATCTCCAACAACGAGGATACAATCATAAAGTTATTCGGGCAGGCTACAGAAGGGCCAAGTTTGCATCACGTGACATGCTGTTGGCCCAAACTGGACATAAGTCCTCTAGTAGACACCAGGAGAACGTACCTGTCCGTTTTATAACCTCGTTTAATTCCGAATGGAGGGTAATATCGGATGTCTTGAGGAAACACTGGCCTGTGCTACTGGCAGACGATGATGTGGCTACACACATCTTGGATTATCCGTCTGTCACTTGGCGCAGGTCCAAGAATCTGAAAGACATGCTAACAAACAGTCATTATGTGGCACCTCAAAAAACGTTTTTCTCTGAGAGGACTGGCCCTAGATGGGGATCATTCCAATGTGGAAATTGCTCTGCATGCCAATTCATGGAGAGAACCACCACATTTGGCAATAGTAGTGGGGATAGAGTATTTTCCATTACCCACTTTATTAATTGCAGGACAGACAACGTGATCTATTTTGCCAGATGTGCGTGTGACCTAATATACATAGGCATGACGACACGTGAATTACGTGTACGCATCTTAGAGCATGTACGGGACATAAAAAATGGAGCCATGGCATTGGATATAGAGGCTTTAAAAACCATACCCAAGCACTTCAGAAAGTATCACAATAGCAATCCTAAAACTTTCAGAGTGAGGGGGATTGACCGGGTGCAGTTGGGTATTAGAGGTGGGAACTATAAGAAGGAACTATTGAAAAAAGAGACTAGATGGACAGTAGATCTGGACACTTTGGCCCCTAAAGGGTTAAATGAGTACATCAGCTTCAAACCTTTCCTAGGCTAGCGCGAATTTTATTTTTGTTGTTGTTGTTTATTTGACTCTATCTTATGTTCTAGTTTTTATTCTATTTATTTTTTGTGTTTCCCCTCTTTTTCTTATCTTTTCCCTTTTTCCTCTTTCCCCTATGGCTTTGCAGTCTCGGGCCACGCATGGGTATACCATGTGGAGCGGCAGTATCTGTATATTTTATGTGCATAATTATGATTTCTGTCCTTACTTTATCCATAGTGTCGTTTTTACACTGTTTGGTGACTTTTGGCCAAGCCTGACCATACTAAGGATCATCTCGCATGTATGGTAATGCAAGCACTACCGTTGGACAACAGAGATATGCTCAAGATACAATGAAGAAACTATTTATGTATGGTCAAAGCATCTTTTTTCGGACTATTTGTTATATTATGCGTGCTCCTGTGGTAGCCATTTAGTTAGTATCGGGGTGATTTACATTAGTTGCAGTGGAGTATGTCCTAGCTCCGTTGTTTTTTCTGTATGTTATTTCCCATACATATTCACCATCTCGGAGTGGTGATATTGGTCCCATATGGCGCATGTAGGTGGGCTACTTACTAGGGGGCTGTAGTCTTTATTGTGGGGAAGGTGGATGTCCGGTTTTTAGTTTCACTTTTTGTCTGTGTGACAGCATCTCCTTGTTATACCTGTGTGCGCACGGCGCGCATGCGCTGTGGGGCCGCCGTGGGGAAGCGCTCTTTTTATGTGCTCCGTCGTCTTGGTTACGTGTGCGGTCACATGACCGGCGCACGTGACCGTATGACGTGCACATCGAGCGCGGTCCCCTCTGGTGACGCCGCAACATGGCGCCGGTGCGCCGCTATGCAGGTGCTGGACATCTGGGGATCAGTGTCCAGTATATAAGGGCGGCAACAACAAGTACATATCACCTCCTGACGAAGCTGCCGTTGCAGTGAAACGCGCGTCGAGGTGTGCTCAGCCAGTACGACCCCTCCCTCCTTGGTGCCAGGATGACCACAGGTAGATATTACTTCTAGCTGCTAGCCTTTCCCTATTCTTTTGGTGACTCATACGTCTATGTTGATACTGTTACATTGGAGTGTAGGAATAGCATCTAGTCCTGTGGGATCATTATTTTTCTGGTACCATTGAGGGATTTATTAGCTGATTATGGTCACTTTTTTGACCTGTTATGTGATATATGTTAGAGGGTTATACTAGTTTGGAGCTTCTGTTCTGATCCTATATCCGTTTATTTTAACGTCTCACCAGTGTGTTATATTATATTATATATATGATCTATATGTATTTTTAGATTTTTTCTAATAAAGTTGTGGTTTTAATATTATTGCTGTGATCCAGAGTCTTCATAGTTCTTTATTGGTGCAAACTACTAAACGAGAGTAGGAAGATCGAAGCAATGGAGAGGAAACCTGGGGCACACCTTGGGGCGGCAGACACCGTTAGTAGGCCCTACCAAAGTAGTAGCCCCAATGCAGTTTTAAAATTCCTAGAGGCTGAAAACAAGACTATTGACGCTCTGCTTTTTTCAAAGGAGGACAGCTGTATTGAGTGGCGCAGACAGACACAGGTAGTAGGCCTTAAACCAAAAATGTGGCTCACTGCAGTTTAAAAAAGGTTACAGGGGTACACAGGCAGCATTGCTCTGGGCAGTGGAGGACAATTTCAATAGTGGACCGCAGACAGACTTTGTACGCCTACTATTAAAAAAGTATGCTCTATGCAATTAAAAATAGGTTCCAGGGGTCCACGGGCAGCAGTGGTGTGGTCAGTGGACGAGTATTGGAAGGAGGGATCGCAGACAGGCGTAGTAGGCCTAACATAACAAAATTAGGTTGTAGGCACTTTAAAATTGGTTCCAGGGGTACACGTGCAGCAGTGGTGTGGTCAGCGGAGGACAATTTGAATTAGGGACTGCAGACAGACTTTGTAGGCTGTCCCCTGTGGACCATGCATCCAACACATTAACCCAGTGTGCCGTAATGGACACGTATCTTTTTGTGGACATGCCTACTGGTCCATGCGTCTCTTGTCAGGTGCACCTTTCTACTGTTTGATTGCCTGAGTGCTATGACAATGCAGACTTTTTCATGCCGGTGGAGGGCTGGGATGGCTTTTCTCGCAAAAGAAATGTCGACTGGGTAGCTTGAACCGTGGTACAGCGTAGTTCATCAGGGCTTTCTAAATATAAAACAAAGAAAAAAAGGAGGCTCCATGCACTTTCAGCTGGGTTCCAGGGGTACACGGCCAGCATTGGTCTGGTCAGTGGAGAACTATTGGAAGGAAGGACCGCAGACAGGCTTCGAAGGCCTAACATAATAAATTAGGGCTGTAGGCACTTTAACATTGGTTCCAGGGGTACATGGGCAGCAGTAGACAGGTCAGTGGAGGCCTAGTGGAAGGAGGGACCGCAGACAGGCTTCGAAGGCCTAACATAATAAATTAGGGCTGTAGGCACTTTAACATTGGTTCCAGGGGAACACGGGCAGCAGTAGACAGGTCAGTGGAGGCCTAGTGGAAGGAGGGACCGCAGACAGGCTTCGAAGGCCTAACATAAAAACATTGGGCTGTAGGCACTTTTAAATAGGTTCAAGGGGTACATGGGCAGCAGTGGTCTGGTCAGTGGAGGAGTAGTAGAAAGAAGGGACCGCAGACAGGCTTCGAAGGCCTAACATAAAAAAATTGGGCTGTAGGCACTTTTAAATAGGTTCAAGGGGTACATGGGCAGCAGTGGTCTGGTCAGTGGAGGAGTAGTAGAAAGAACGGACCGCAGACAGGCTTCGAAGGCCTAACATAATAAAATTGGGTTGTAGGCACTTTTAAATAGGTTCCAGGGGTACACGGGCAGCAGTGGTCTGGTCAGTGGAGGAGTAGTAGAAAGAACGGACCGCAGACAGGCTTCAAAGGCCTAACATAATAAAATATGGCTGTAGGCACTTTAGAATTGGCTCCAGGGGTGCACGGGCAGCAGTGGTCTGGTCAGTGGAGGAGTAGTAGAAAGAACGGACCGCAGACAGGCTTCGATGTCCTAACATAAAAAAATTGGGCTGTAGGCACTTTTAAATAGGTTCCAGGGGTACACGGGCAGCAGTGGTTTGGTCAGTGGAGGAGTAGTAGAAAGAAGGGACCGCAGACAGGCTTCGAAGGCCTAACATAAAAAAATTGGGCTGTAGGCACTTTATAATTGGTTCCAGGGGTACACGGGCAGCAGTGGTCTGGTCAGTGGAGGAGTAGTAGAAAGAACGGACCGCAGACAGGCTTCGAAGGCCTAACATAATAAAATTGGGCTGTAGGCACTTTATAATTGGTTCCAGGGGTACACGGGGAGCAGTGGTCTGGTCAGTGGAGGAGTAGTAGAAAAAATGGATCGCCGACAGGCTTCGAAGGCCTAACATAATAAAATTGGGCTGTAGGCACTTTATAATTGGTTCCACGGGTACACGGGCAGCAGTGGTCTGGTCAGTGGAGGAGTAGTAGAAAGAACGGACCGCAGACAGGCTTCGAAGGCCTAACATAATAAAATAAGGCTGTAGGCACTTTAGAATTGGTTCCATGGGTGCACGGGCAGCAGTGGTCTGGTCAGTGGAGGAGTAGTAGAAAGAACGGACCGCAGACAGGCTTCGAAGGCCTAACATAATAAAATTGGGATGTAGGCACTTTATAATTGGTTCCAGGGGTACACGGGCAGCAGTGGTCTGGTCAGTGGAGGAGTAGTAGAAAGAACAGACCGCAGACAGGCTTCGAAGGCCTAACATAATAAAATTGGGCTGTAGGCACTTTATGATTGGTTCCAGGGGTACTCGGGCAGCAGTGGTCTGGTGAGTGGAGGAGTAGTAGAAAGAACGGACCGCAGACAGGCTTCGAAGGCCTAACATAATAAAATTGGGCTGTAGGCACTTTATAATTGGTTCCAGGGGTACACGGGCAGCAGTGGTCTGGTCAGTGGAGGAGTAGTAGAAAGAACGGACCGCAGACAGGCTTCGAAGGCCTAACATAATAAAATTGGGCTGTAGGCACTTTATAATTGGTTCCAGGGGAACACGGGCAGCAGTGGTCTGGTGTTGTGAATTCTGTGGCAGAGCTCCCTCCTGTGGTCACAAGTGGTACTTCGGCTGATTCTCTCTGTGAGCTTCCGTTGGTGGAGGAAAGTGGTACTGCGGCTTCTGAGTTTCCTTCCTCAGGGGATGTGGTGAAGTCGTTAGGTGCTGCTCTATTTAACTCCACCTTGTGCTTTGATCCTGGCCTCCAGTCAATGTTCTTGTATTGGACCTGTTTCCTCCTGGATCGTTCCTGTGGCCTGCTGCTCTGCATAGCTAAGTTCTGCTTTGCTATTTTGTTTGCTGTTTTTTTCTGTCCAGCTTGTCTATTTGTTTTTTCCTTCTTGCTGGAAGCTCTGGGACGCAGAGGGTGTACCTCCGTGCCGTTAGTTCGGTACGGAGGGTCTTTTTGCCCCCTTTGCGTGGTTTTTGTAGGGTTTTGTGTTGACCGCAAAGTTACCTTTCCTATCCTCGCTCTGTTCAGAAAGTCGGGCCTCACTTTGCTAAATCTATTTCATCTCTACGTTTGTCTTTTCATCTTAACTCACAGTCATTATATGTGGGGGCTGCCTTTTTCTTTGGGGTATTTCTCTGAGGCAAGGTAGGCTTATTTTCCATCTTCAGGCTAGCTAGTTTCTCAGGCTGTGCCGAGTTGCATAGGGAGCGTTAGGCGCATTCCATGGCTGCCTCTAGTGTGGTTGGAGAGGATTAGGGATTGCGGTCAGCAGAGTTTCCACGTCTCAGAGCTCGTTCTATGTTTTTGGGTTATTGTCAGGTCACTGTATGTGCTCTGACCTCTATGTCCATTGTGGTACTGAATTACCTTATCATAACAGTCTGGTCAGTGGAGGAGTAGTAGAAAGAACGGACCGCAGACAGGCTTCGAAGGCCTAACATAAAAAAATTGGGCTGTAGGCACTTTTAATTAGGTTCCAGGGGTACACGGGCAGCAGTGGTCTGGTCAGTGGAGGAGTAGTAGAAAGAACGGACCGCAGACAGGCTTCGAAGGCCTAACATAATAAAATATGGCTGCAGGCACTTTAGAATTGGTTCCAGGGGTGCACGGGCAGCAGTGGTCTGGTCAGTGGAGGAGTAGTAGAAAGAACGGACCGCAGACAGGCTTCGAAGGCCTAACATAATAAAATATGTCTGTAGGCACTTTAGAATTGGTTCCAGGGGTGCACGGGCAGCAGTGGTCTGGTCAGTGGAGGAGTAGTAGAAAGAACGGACCGCAGACAGGCTTCGAAGGCCTAACATAAAAAAATTGGGCTGTAGGCACTTTTAATTAGGTTCCAGGGGTACACGGGCAGCAGTGGTCTGGTCAGTGGAGTCTTAGTGGAAGGAGGGACCGCAGACAGGCTTTGAAGGCCTAACATAATAAATTAGGGCAGTAGGCACTTTAACATTGGTTCCAGGGGAACACGGGCAGCAGTGGTCTGGTCAGTGGAGGCCTAGTGGAAGGAGGGTCCGCAGACAGGCTTCGAAGGCCTAACATAATAAATTAGGGCTGTAGGCACTTTGAATTCTCTTGCAGGGGTACACAGGCAGTGTGCACCATTGGTGTTGTCAGCGGCGGCCGATTGTAATGAGTGTCTGCCAGTTAGTAGTCCCAAAAAATCAATACATGTTAATGTCTCGCATTACAACAAAAAGAAAAACCAAAAGGGTGCAATCATTAGGTACAGGGTTGGGCTCCTCTGCGTAGTTTCAGACCTAGTAATTTTGCCCAAAGTATTTACTTGGGTAAATATAGGACACTGCCCCTGACTATGTTAAGTACCATCATACATGTCAACACAATGGTATTGTCAGTGGCAGTAATTTACGGATGTCAGCGCATGAACTAAACATAGGTGTAACTGTGAGATAATTGTGCAAGTGGTAGACCAATGTTTGAGCTGGGGGGGTGAACTCTCTTGTGGCCGGCGGTACATGCCCAGGGCCCCTCATGTTACAACATTGTGTCTGACGTTGGGTGCGCACCACCACCGCCAGAGACACTTTATTGTACTATGAGGGACCCAGTGGCAGTGCCGTAGACCAAAAGCGGGCACACCCACCTCCTCAGACAAACAGCACTCTCACGGGTGCTTGCGCCAAGTGGCGATACCACGGCCCCGTGTGGGGAGTTTGGCCATTTAGGGAGGTGTAAACATGTCGTATGCTGGACAATCAGCTGCTGCAAATTACGAGATTGGTAAAGTAATTCAGAGTAGTCCACAGGCAATACTTTTTCATAGGAAAGCTAGGTGTCGGCCGGGCAAGGTGGGGCAAAAGAATTCGATATCCAGTTGTGGTTCATTTTAATGAAGGTTAGATCATCAACATTTTGGGTGGCCAGACGAGTCTTTTTTTCGGTCAATATTGAACCTGCAGCACTGAATACTCTTTCTGATAGGACACTAGCTGCCGGGCAAGCAAGCTCCTGCAATGCATATTCTGCCAATTCTGGCCAGGTGTCTAATTTGGATACCCAGTAATCAAATGGGAATGACGGTTGAGGTAGAACATCGATAAGTGATGAAAAATAGTTAGTAACCATACTGGACAAATGTTGTCTCCTGTCACTTTGAATTGATGCAGCAGTACCTGTCCTGTCTGCGGTCATAGCAAAATCACTCCACAACCTGGTCAGAAAACCCCTCTGTCCAACGCCACTTCGGATTTCTGCACCTCTAACACTTCTGTTCTGCTGCCCCCTGCTGCTCGTGTGAGAACGATCACGGGCGCTGTGTGCTGGGAATGCCTGAAGCAAATGATCAACAAGAGTTGATTGTTTGGTTGCTAATATTAGTTCCAAGTTCTCATGTGGCATAATATTTTGCAATTTGCCTTTATAGCGAGGATCAAGGAGGCAGGCCAACCAGTAATCGTCATCGTTCATCATTATAGTAATGCGTGTGTCCCTTGTGAGGATACGTAAGGCATAATCTGCCATGTGGGCCAAACTTCCAGTTGTCAAATCAGCGGTTGTGCTTGGTTGAGGGGCAGTTTCAGGCAAATCTACGTCACTTGTGTCCCTCAAAAAACCAGAAACCGGCCTTGCCACGCCACCAATTTCCAGTGGCCCCGGAAAAGCTTCCTCATTAAAAATATACTCATCCCCATCATCCTCCTCGTCCTCCTCCTCTTCGCCCGCTACCTCGTCCTGTACACTGCCCTGACCAGACAATGGCTGACTGTCATCAAGGCTTTCCTCTTCCTCTGCTGCAGACGCCTGATTTTTTATGTGCGTCAAACTTTGCATCAGCAGACGCATTAGGGGGATGCTCATGCTTATTATGGCATTGTCTGCACTAACCAGCCGTGTGCATTCCTCAAAACACTGAAGGACTTGACACATGTCTTGTATCTTCGACCACTGCACACCTGACAACTCCATGTCTGCCATCCTACTGCCTGCCCGTGTATGCGTATCCTCCCACAAAAACATTACAGCCCGCCTCTGTTCGCACAGTCTCTGAAGCATGTGCAGTGTTGAGTTCCACCTTGTTGCAACGTCTATGATTAGGCGATGCTGGGGAAGGTTCAAAGAACGCTGATAGGTCTGCATACGACTGGAGTGTACGGGTGAACGGCGGATATGTGAGCAAAGTCCGCGCACTTTAAGGAGCAGGTCGGATAACCCCGGATAAGTTTTCAGGAAGCACTGCACCACCAGGTTTAAGGTGTGAGCCAGGCAAGGAATGTGTTTCAGTTGGGAAAGGGAGATGGCAGCCATGAAATTCCTTCCGTTATCACTCACTACCTTGCCTGCCTCAAGATCTACTGTGCCCAGCCACGACTGCGTTTCTTTCTGCAAGAACTCGGACAGAACTTCCGCGGTGTGTCTGTTGTCGCCCAACACTTCATAGCCAATACAGCCTGCTGACACTTGCCAGTAGCTGCCCCATAATGGGACAACTGGTGTGCAACAGTGGCAGCTGCGGATGGAGTGATTGGGCGACTGCGATCTGTGTACGAGCTCTCGCTTCTGCAGGAGGACGAGGAGGAGGAGGAGGGGGTGCGAACGCCTACAGCCAACTGTTTCCTAGACCGTGGGCTAGGCAGAACTGTCCCGAAATTGCTGTCCCCTGTGGACCCTGCATCCACCACATTCACCCAGTGTGCCGTGATGGACACGTAACGTCCCTGGCTATACCTACTGGTCCATGCATCTGTTGTCAGGTGCACCTTTGTACTCACAGATTGCCTGAGTGCATGGACGATGCGCTCTTTAACATGCTGGTGGAGGGCTGGGATGGCTTTTCTCGAAAAGAAGTGTCGACTGGGTAGCTCGTAGCGTGGTACAGCGTTGTCCATCAGGGCTTTGAAAGCTTCACTTTCAACTAACCGGTAGGGCATCATCTCTAATGAGATTAGTCTAGCTATGTGGGCGTTCAAACCCTGTGTACGCGGATGCGAGGATAAGTACTTCCTTTTTCTAACCAGAGTCTCATGTAGGGTGAGCTGGACTGGAGAGCTGGAGATCGTGGAACTAGCGGGTGTGCCGGTGGACATGGCAGACTGAGAGACGGTTGGAGACGGTATTGTTTCCGCCTGTGCCCTAGATGCAGTGTTTCCTACTACGAAACTGGTGATTCCCTGACTCTGACTGCTTTGGCCTGGCAAAGAAACCTGCACAGATACTGCAGGTGGTGCGGAAAATGGTGGCCTTACAGTGACGGCAGGGATGTTGCATTGGTGAGTAGCTTCATTGGCCGAGGGTGCTACAACCTTAAGGGACGTTTGGTAGTTAGTTCAGGCTTGCAAATGCATGGTGGTTAAATGTCTATGCATGCAACTTGAATTCAGACTTTTCAGATTCTGACCACTGCTTAAGGTAGTTGAACATTTTTGACAGATGACTTTGTGCGGATCAATTGGATGTTGTTTAAAAAAATGCCAGACTGCACTCTTTCTACCATCGGATACCTTTTCAGGCATTGCAGACTGAGCTTTATCCGGATGGACACGCTGTCCTCCAACAGTTTTTGGCTTTGCCACGCGATTTGGGCCAGATACGGGCCCGGCAGATGGAACCTGTTGCGATGTTGATGCCTGCTGCGGCCCCTCCTCCTCCGCTTCAGAACTACTGCCGCCTGCACCCTGTTCCCCCAATGGCTGCCAATCGGGGTCAACAACTGGGTCATCTATAACCTCCTCTTCTATCTCGTGCGCAACTTCGTCTGTGTCACCGTGTAAGTCGGTGGTAGAGCGTTCGTGACGGGGCAACATAGTCTCATCAGGGTCTGATTCTGGATCAGTACCCTGCGAGGGCAATGTTGTGGTCTGAGTCAAAGGACCAGCATAGTAGTCTGGCTGTGGCTGTGCATCAGTGCACTCCATGTCAGATTCAACTTGTAATGGGCATGGCCTGTTAACTGCTTCACTTTCTAAGCCAGGGACGGTATGTGTAAAGAGCTCCATTGAGTAACCCGTTGTGTCGCCTGCTGCATCCTTCTCTGTTGTTGTTTTTGCTGAAGAGGACAAGGAAGCGACTTGTCCCTGACCGTGAACATTCACTAACGACGCGCTGCTTTTACATTTACCAGTTTCAAAAGAGGAGGCAAAAGAGCTAGAGGCTGAGTCAGCAAGGTAAGCCAAAACTTGCTCTTGCTGCTCCGGCTTTAAAAGCGGTTTTCCTACTCCCAGAAAAGGGAGCGTTCGAGGCCTTCTGTAGCCAGACGACGAACCTGGCTCCACTGCTCCAGACTTAGGTGCAATATTTTTTTTCCCACGACCACCTGATGCTCCACTACCACTACCATCATTACCAGCTGACAATGAACGCCCACGGCCACGACCTCTTCCACCAGACTTCCTCATTGCTTTAAAAACTTAACCAAAGTAACGGTATTTGTTGCTGTCAAACAACTTACACGGTGAGCTATAACTTCAGTATGATTTAGATATCCCTTTACAGGTGGGTGAGACCGCAAGGAAAATCAGGCACAATGTTACACACTCTGTTTTCGGTGGCACCAAATGAGAGAGATGCCACACACGCAGGAAGGTCACTCAAGCAGAAATGTCAATATTGTTCTCCCACTTTTTTTTTTTATTTGTTCAGGGAGAATTTAGAAACCAAATAAAAAAAAAAATAGGCTTTCTATGGCCCACTATTTGAGAGAGAGAGATGGCACACCCAGGAGTCAAGACTGGCACACAAGCAGAAAGGGCAATATTAATCTCCCACTGATTTTTTTTTTTTTTTCAGGGAGACTTTAGAGACAAAATAAAATAAAATGATTTTTTCAGGAAGAATTTAGAAACCAAATAAAATAAAATGATTTTTTCAGGGAGAATTTAGAAACCAAATAAAAAAAAAATAGCCTTTCTATGGCCCAGTGCCCACTATTTGAGAGAGAGAGATGGCACACCCAGGAGTCAAGACTGGCACACAAGCAGAAAGAGCAATATAAATCTCGCACCGGTTTTTTTTTTCAGGGAGACTTTACAAACAAAATAAAATAAAATGATTTTTTCAGGAAGAATTTAGAAACCAAATAAAATAAAATGATTTTTTCAGGGAGAATTTAGAAACCAAATAAAAAAAAATAGCCTTTCTATGGCCCAGTGCCCACTATTTGAGAGAGAGAGATGGCACACCCAGGAGTCAAGACTGGCACACAAGCAGAAAGGGCAATATTAATCTCCCACTGATTTTTTTTTTTTTTTCAGGGAGACTTTAGAAACAAAATAAAATAAAATGATTTTTTCAGGAAGAATTTAGAAACCAAATAAAATAAAATGATTTTTTCAGGGAGAATTTAGAAACCAAATTAAAAAAAATAGCCTTTCTATGGCCCAGTGCCCACTATTTGAGAGAGAGAGATGGCACACCCAGGAGTCAAGACTGGCACACAAGCAGAAAGGGCAATATTAATCTCCCACTGATTTTTTTTTTTTCAGGGAGAATTTAGAAACACAATAAAAAGAATAGGCTTTCTATGGCCCACTATTTGAGAGAGAGAGATGGCACACCCAGGAGTCAGGAGTGGCACACAAGCAGAAAGGGCAATATTAATCTCCCACTGATTTATTTTTGATTTTTTCAGGGAGAATTTAGAAACACAATAAAAAAAAAAAATAGGCTTTCTATGGCCCACTATTTGAGAGAGAGAGAGATGGCACACCCAGGAGTCAGGAGTGGCACACAAGCAGAAAGGGCAATATTAATCTCCCACTGATTTTTTTTTTATTTATTCAGGGAGAATTTAGAAACACAATAAAAAAAAAAAATAGGCTTTCTATGGCCCACTATTTGAGAGAGAGAGATGGCACACCCAGGAGTCAGGAGTGGCACACAAGCAGAAAGGGCAATATTAATCTCCCACTGATTTCTTTTTGATTTTTTCAGGGAGTATTTAGAAACCCAATAAAAAAAAATTGATAGGCTTTCTATGGCCCACTATTTGAGAGAGAGATGGCACACTCAGGACTGGCACAGAAGCCCAAAGGCCAATATTAATCTCCCACTGTTTTTTTTTTTTATCAGGGAGAATTTATAAACCCCACAAAAAAAACAACAGAAAAATGAAAAGGCTTTCTATGGCCCACTATGTGAGAGAGATGGCACACACAGGGATGGCACTGTAGCAGAAATGCCAATCTTAATCTCCCACAAAAAAAAAAAAAAAACAGGGACTGTCCTACAATTACTATCTCCCTGCAGTAATCTCAGCCAGGTATGGCAGGCAGCAATAAGGAGTGGACTGATGCACAAATTAAATAAAAAGTGTGGACAAACAAACAAGATATCTGTGCAGAAATGAAGGAACAACAGGATTTGTGCTTTGAAAAAAGCAGTTGGTTTGCACAGCGGCGTACACACAGCAATGCAGCTATCAGGGAGCCTTCTAGGGCAGCCCAATGAGCTACAGAGCTGAGGAAAATAAAATGTAGCTTCCACTGTCCCTGCAAACAAAAGGTGATGTTGGACAGTGGAAATCGCTACAGCACAAGCGGTTTGGTGGTTAATGGACCCTGCCTAACGCTATCCCTGCTTCTGACGAAGCGGCAGCAACCTCTCCCTAGGCTCAGATCAGCAGCAGTAAGATGGCGGTCGGCGGGAACGCCCCTTTATAGCCCCTGTGACGCCGCAGACAGCAAGCCAATCACTGCAATGCCCTTCTCTAAGATGGTGGGGACCAGGACCTATGTCATCACGCTGCCCACACTCTGCGTCCACCTTCATTGGCTGAGAAATGGCGCTTTTCGCGTCATTGAAACGCGACTATGGCGCGAAAGTCGCGTACCACATGGCCGACCCCACACAAGGGTCGGATCGGGTTTCATGAAACCCGACTTTGCCAAAAGTCGGCGACTTTTAAAAATGAACGATCCGTTTCGCTCAACCCTAGTGATAACTTGCAGAAAAGGAACTGAGCAGCACTCGATGTGTTAATCTTCACAGGCAGTAACAGTGTAGGAGAAGTCTCGGCATAAACTTCAAGCCACAAGTCTATGTGTTTGCAGATGTCGGGTGGTGCTTAGCATATAAAGCAGACAGATTTTCCAACTTGTTAAATAACAAAAGATGCAGCACTCACCAGATTCTTGCTGAAGATAGTGTCCTTTATTCGCTTAAAGCGATGTGAGACATTATGCGGAGAGGCGGCAGGAAAGAGGATTGGGTGCGGGGGAGAGGAGAAGGTCTCCTAAGCGAATAAAGGACACTATCTTCAGCAAGAATCTGGTGAGTGCTGCATCTTTTGTTATTTAACTAGTGATAACTTGTTTTAACCAAGAACCCCATTAATGTAAACTACCGTAATTGTACATCCCAGTTATTGGGGCACACGGTAGATGTGCAGCAGCCGCCGGTGTTTTACAGCCGATGCTCCACTATAATGACAGATATTTGCATATAGCTGTAGGGTGGGCCCCTAGAGTTCATTCCTCTAGTGGGCCCCAGACACCCCAGTCCGACCCTGCCACTCCAACTGTTGGCATTGACTCAGGGCTCGTCCTTGGTCAGCCATTTTGCCGTCCACTTCCGCACCCTAGCATCTGAGCTGGAGTGGTCGGATAAAGCCCTAATTCCGATATTTTGGAGGGGGCTAGCTGACCACGTGAAGGACACCCTGGCCACTAGGGAGATTCCCGCCACACTGGAGTAGTTAATAGCAGTGTCCACTCGTATTGACCTCCGTTTTCCTGAGCGGAGGTTAGAGCGACCCCAGTGTAGGCAGAGGTTTCGGCTGGCTCCCACCTTCGCCAAACCTTTGGAATCTCCAGTCCAGGCCCCTGAGTCACATGAGGCCATGGAAGTGTCACGAGCGGGATCTAAGTCCCGGACCGCTCGTGCACTCCAGGTTTGTCATGTTTGCCAGCAGTCAGGACATCTTGCCACCAGATGTCCCCAGCGGTCGAGGAAACGTCAGCGTCTAGTGGTAGTAGGTGGAGGTACACTAGACACGGCAACGTTTACCTCCAAATTGTCCTTTAAGGGGACAATAACAATAGGCTCTTTCACTCACTCGGTAGAGCTCTGCGTGGATTCTGGGGCAGAGGGCAATTTTATGTCGTCTGCCTTCGCCCAACGTCACACAATACCCCTGGTTATGCTAGCTCAACCAGTAACGGTACGAGTGGTGAATGGGTCGACACTGCCCTCACAGATAACACACCAGACCATCCCTTTTACTCTGTCCATGTCACCATCCCATCAGGAGATTATATCTCTGCTCATCATTCCTGAGGGAATTGATGAGGTCCTGTTGGGGATACCTTGGCTACGGTACCACTCTCCTCATATCGAGTGGTCCTCAGGCAGAATTCTGGGATGGGGTGAATCTTGTGGGGGTAGGTGTCAGAGGGAGTGCGTTCAAGTTGCTACTACAGAGGTTCCCGCAGATCTATCCTCTCTCCCCAAGCAATATTGGTCCTATGTGGACGTGTTCTCCAAAAAGGCGGCGGAGACCCTTCCACCCTATCGCCCCTATGACTGTCCTAATAATCTCTTGCCTGGTGTTAAGCCTCCCCGGGGTCGAGTCTATCCGTTATCTCTCCCGGAGACGGAGGCAATGTCTCAGTACATTCAAGAGAATCTGGCAAGAGTGTTCATCAGGAAGTCAGCGTCACCTGCTGGGGCAGGGTTCTTTTTCGTGCAGAAGAAGAATGGGGAACTACGTCCATGCATAGATTATAGGGGTCTTAACGCCATCACCGTTAAGAATAAGTATCCTTTGCCCCTGATATCTGAGCTTTTTGATAGGCTACGGGGAGCAAGGGTATTTACTAAATTAGATCTGCGGGGTGCTTACAACCTTATTCGCATTAGTGAGGGGGACGAATGGAAGACGGCTTTTAACACCAGGGATGGGCACTATGAGTATCTGGTGATGCCCTTCTGGCTCTGTAATGCCCCAGCCGTTTTCCAAGACTTTGTAAACGACTAGTGTTGAGCGATACCGTCTGATACTTGAAAGTATCGGTATCGGATAGTATCGCCGATACCCGAAAAGTATCGGATATCGCCGATACCGATACCCGATACCAATACAAGTCAATGGGACACCAAGTATCGGAAGGTATCCTGATGGTTCCCAGGGTCTGAAGGAGAGGAAACTCTCCTTCAGGCCCTGGGATCCATATTAATGTGTAAAATAAAGAATTAAAATAAAAAATATTGATATAATTACCTCTCCGGAGGCCCCTGGACATCACCGCTGGTAACCGGCAGCCTTCTTTGCTTAAAATGAGCGCGTTTAGGACCTGAAAATGACGTCGCGGCTTCTGATTGGTCGTGTGCCGCTCATGTGACCGGCACGCGACCAATCAGAAGCCGCGACGTCATTCTCAGGTCCTAAATTCCTAGAATGAGGAGTTTAGGACCTGAGAATGACGTCGCGGCTTCTGATTGGTCGCGTGGCGGTCACATGAGCGGCACGCGACCAATCAGAAGCCATGACGTCATGGAAGTCCCTAAACGCGCTCATTTTAAACAAAGAAGGCTGCCGGTTACCAGCGGTGATGTCCAGGGGCCTCCGGAGAGGTGAGCATATCAATATTTTTTATTTTAATTCTTTATTTTACACATTAATATGGATCCGATACCGATTCCCGATACCACAAAAGTATCGGAACTCAGTATCGGAATTCCGATACCGCAAGTATCGGCCGATACCCGATACTTGCGGTATCGGAATGCTCAACACTATAAACGACATCTTCCGGGATATGCTTTCCACCTCAGTCGTAGTTTATCTGGATGATAATCTCATCTACTCTCCAGATATAGACTCCCACCGGAGAGATGTTTGCAAGGTCTTCGACCTCCTACGGGCTAACTGCCTCTACGCCAAGTTGGAGAAGTGTGTGTTTGAGCAGGAGTCCTTGCCTTTCCTTGGCTATATCATCTCTGCCCAGGGATTGGCTATGGATCCTGCCAAGCTACAGGCTGTGATGGACTGGCAGGAACCCCATTCTCTTAAAGCGGTGCAGCGCTTTATGGGGTTCATTAACCCCTTCCCGACCCATGACGCCACGTAGGCGTCATGAAAGTCGGTGCCATTCCGACCCATGACGCCTATGCGGCGTCATGGAAAGATCGCGTCCCTGCAGATCGGGTGAAAGGGTTAACTCCCATTTCACCCGATCTGCAGGGACAGGGGGAGTGGTAGTTTAGCCCAGGGGGGGTGGCTTCACCCCCTCGTGGCTACGATCGCTCTGATTGGCTGTTGAAAGTGAAACTGCCAATCAGAGCGATTTGTAATATTTCACCTATTATAACGGGTGAAATATTACAATCCAGCCATGGCCGATGCTGCAATATCATCGGCCATGGCTGGAAATACTAGTGTGCCCCCACCCCACCCCACCGATCGCCCCCCCAGCCCTCCGATCTGGCCGGTACACTGCTCCGGCTCCCCTCCGTCCAGTGCTCCGCTCCCCCCCGTGCTCTTGTCCGCTCCCCCCGTGCTCCAATCACCCCCCCGTGCTCCAATCACCCCCCCTGCACTCCGATCCACCCCCCCCGGTGCTCCGTTCCACCCCCCCGTGCTCCATTCCAGCCCCCCCGTGCTCCGTTCCACGCCCCCCGTGCTCCGTTCCACCCGTCCCGCGCTCCGATTCCCCCCCCGTGCTCCGATCCCCCCCCCCCCGTGGTCCCACCCCACCCCATCATACTTACCGATCCAGCCGGGGTCCCGTCCGTCTTCTCCCCGGGCGCCGCCATCTTCCAAAATGGCGGGCGCATGCGCAGTGCGCCCGCCGAATCTGCCGGCCGGCAGATTCGTTCCAAAGTGCATTTTGATCACTGAGATAGATTATATCTCAGTGATCAAAATAAAAAAAATAATAAATGACCCCCCCCCCTTTGTGACCCCCATAGGTAGGGACAATAAAAAAATAAAGAAATTTTTTTTTTCCACTAATGTTAGAATATCGTTAGGGTTAGGGGTAGGGTTAGGGTTAGGGTTAGGGCTAGGGGTAGGGGTAGGGTTAGGGTTAGGGGTAGGGTTAGGGTTAGGGTTAGGGGTAGGGTTAGGGCTAGGGTAAGGGTTAGGGTTTCGGTATGTGCACACGTATTCTGGTCCTCTGCGGATTTTTCCGCTGCGGATTTGATAAATCCGCAGTGCTAAACCGCTGCGGATTTATGGCGGATTTACCGCGGTTTTTCTGCGCATTTCACTGCGGTTTTACAACTGCGATTTTCTATTTGAGCAGTTGTAAAACCGCTGCGGAATCCGCACAAAGAAGTGACATGCTGCGGAATGTAAACCGCTGCGTTTCCGTGCAGTTTTTCCGCAGCATGGGCACAGCGATTTTTGTTTCCCGTAGGTTTACGTTGAACTGTAAACTCATGGGAAACTGCTGCGGATCCGCAGCGTTTTCCGCAGCGTGTGCACATACCTTTAGAATTAGGCCATGTGCACACGGTGCGGATTTGGCTGCGGATCCGCAGCAGTGTTCCATCAGGTTTACAGTACCATGTAAACATATGAAAAATCAAATCCGCTGTGCCCATGGTGCGGAAAATACCGCGCGGAAACGCTGCGTTGTATTTTCCGCAGCATGTCAATTCTTTGTGCGGATTCCGCAGCGTTTTACACCTGTTCCTCAATAGGAATCCGCAGGTGAAATCCGCACAAAAAACACTGGAAATCCGCGGAAAATCCGCAGGTAAAACGCAGTGCCTTTTACCCGCGGATTTTTCAAAAATGGTGCGAAAATATCTCACACGGGTTAGGGTTGGAATTAGGGTTGTGGTTATGGTTAGGGGTGTGTTGGGGTTAGGGGTGTGTTGCGGTTAGGGTTGTGTTTAGGGTTATGGCTACAGTTGGGATTAGGGTTAGGGGTGTGTTGGGGTTAGTGTTGGAGGTAGAATTGAGGGGTTACCACTGTTTAGGCACATCAGGGGTCTCCAAACGCAACATGGCGCCACCATTGATTCCAGCCAATCTCGTATTCAAAAAGTCAAATGGTGCTCCCTCACTTCCGAGCCCTGACGTGTGCCCAAACAGTGGTTTACCCCCACATATGGGGTACCAGCATACTCAGGACAAACTGCGCAACAATTACTGGGGTCCAATTTCTCCTGTTACCCTTGTGAATCAAAAAAAATGCTTGCTAAAACATAATTTTTGAGGAAAGAAAAATGATTTTTTATTTTCACGGCTCTGCGTTGTAAACGTCTGTGAAGCACTTGGGGGTTCAAAGTGCTCACCACATATCTAGATAAGTTCCTTGGGGGGTCTAATTTCTAAAATGGGGTCACTTGTGGGGGTTTCTACTGTTTAGGCACACCAGGGGCTCTGCAAACGCAACGTGACACCCGCAGACCATTCCATCAAAGTCTGCATTTCAAAAGTCACTACTTCCCTTCTGAGCCCCGACGTGTGCCCAAACAGTGGTTTACCCCCACTCATGGGGTATCAGCGTACTCAGGAGAAACTGGACAACAACTTTTGGGGTCCAATTTCTCCTGTAACCCTTGGGAAAATAAAAAATTCTGGGCTAAATAATTATTTTTGAGGAAAGAAAACGTATTAATTATTTTCACGGCTCTGCATTATAAACTTCTATGAAGCACTTGGGGGTTCAAAGTGCTCACCACACATCTAGATAAGTTCCTTTCGGGGTCTAGTTTCCAAAATGGGGTCACTTGTGGGGGGTTTCTACTGTTTAGGCACATCAGGGGCTCTGCAAACGCAACGTGACGCCCGCAGAGCATTCCATCAAAGTCTGCATTTCAAAACGTCACTACTTCAATTCCAAGCCCCGGAATGTGCCCAAACAGTAGTTTACCCCCACATATGGGGTATCACCGTACTCAGGAGAAACTGGACAACAAATATTGGGGTCAAATTTTTCCTGTTACCCTTGGGAAAATTAAAAAATTCTGGGCTAAATAATTATTTTTGAGGAAAGAAAACGTATTTATTATTTTCACGGCTCTGCATTATAAACTTCTATGAAGCGCTTGGGGGTTCAAAGTGCTCACCACACATCTAGATAAGTTCCTTTCGGGGTCTAGTTTCCAAAATGCGGTCACTTGTGGGGGGTTTCTACTGTTAAGCCACATCAGGGGCTCTGCAAACGCAACGTGACGCCCACAGAGCATTCCATCAAAGTCTGCATTTCAAAACGTCACTACTTCACTTCCGACCCTCGGCATGTGCCCAAACAGTGGTTTACCCCCACATATGGGGTATCATCGTACTCAGGAGAAACTGGACAACAACTTTTGGGGTCCAATTTCTTCTGTAACCCTTGGGAAAATAAAAAATTCTGGGCTAAATAATTATTTTTGAGGAAAGAAAACGTATTTATTATTTTCACGGCTCTGCATTATAAACTTCTATGAAGCACTTGGGGGTTCAAAGTGCTCACCACACATCTAGATAAGTTCCTTTGGGGGTCTAGTTTCCAAAATGGGGTCACTTGTGGGGGGTTTCTACTGTTAAGCCACATCAGGGGCTCTGCAAACGCAACGTGATGCCCACAGAGCATTCCATCAAAGTCTGCATTTCAAAACGTCACTACTTCACTTCCGAGCCCCGGCATGTGCCCAAACAGTGATTTACCCCCACATATGGGGTATCATCGTACTCAGGAGAAACTGGACAACAACTTTTGGGGTCAAATTTCTCCTGTTACCCTTGGGAAAATAAAAAATTGCAGGCTAAAAGATCATTTTTGAGAAAATATATTTTTTTTTTTCATGGCTCTGCGTTATAAACTTCTGTGAAGCACTTGGGGGTTCAAAGTCCTCACCACACATCTAGATTAGTTCCTTTGGGGGTCTAGTTTCCAAAATGGTGTCATTTCTGGGGGATCTCCAATGTTTAGGCACACAGGGGCTCTCCAAACGTGACATGGTGTCCGCTAATGATTGGAGCTAATTTTCCATTTAAAAAGCCAAATGGCGTGCCATCCCTTCCGAGCCCTGCCGTGCGCCCAAACAGTGGTTTACCCCCACATATTGGGTATCTGCGTACTCAGGACAAACAGGACAACAATATTTGGGGTCCAATTTCTCCTATTATCCTTGGCAAAATAGGAAATTCCAGGCTAAAAAATCATTTTTGAGGAAAGAAAAATTATTTTTTATTTTCATGGCTCTGCGTTATAAACTTCTGTGAAGCACCTGGGGGTTTAAAGTGCTCAATATGCATCTAGATAAGTTCCTTGGGGGGTCTAGTTTCCAAAATGGGGTCACTTGTGGGGGAGCTCCAATGTTTAGGCACACAGGGGCTCTCCAAACGCGACATGGTGTCCGCTAACAATTGGAGCTAATTTTCCATTCAAAAAGTCAAATGGCGCGCCTTCCCTTCCGAGCCCTGCCGAGTGCCCAAACAGTGGTTTACCCCCACATATGAGGTATCGACGTACTCGGGAGAAATTGCCCAACAAATTTTATGATCCATTTTACCCTACTGCCGATGTGAAAATGAAAAAATTGAGGCGAAAATAATTTTTTTGTGAAAAAAAAGTACTTTTTCATTTTTACAGATCAATTTGTGAAGCACCTGAGGGTTTAAAGTGCTCACTAGGCATCTAAATAAGTTCCTTGGGGGGTCTAGTTTCCAAAATGGGGTCACTTGTGGGGGAGCGCCAATGTTTAGGCACACAGGAGCTCTCCAAACGCGACATGGTGTCCGCTAACGATGGAAATAATTTTTCATTCAAAAAGTCAAATGGCGCTCCTTCCCTTCCGAGCCTTACCATGTGCCCAAACAGTGGTTTACCCCCACATGTGAGGTATTGGTGTACTCAGGAGAAATTGCCCAACACATTTTAGGATCCATTTTATCCTGTTGCCCATGTGAAAATGAAAAAATTGAGGCTAAAAGAATTTTTTTGTGAAAAAAAAGTACTTTTTCATTTTTACGGATTAATTTGTGAAGCACCTGGGGGTTCAAAGTGCTCAATATGCATCTAGATAAGTTCCTTGGGGCGTCTAGTTTCCAAAATGGGGTCACTTGTGGGGGAGCTCCAATTTTTAGGCACACGGGGGCTCTCCAAACGTGACATGGTGTCCGCTAAAGAGTGGAGCCAATTTTTGATTCAAAAAGTCAAATGGCGCTCCTTCCCTTCCAAGCCCTGCCGTGCGCCCAAACAGTGGTTTACCCCCACATATGAGGTATCAGCGTACTCAGGACAAATTGGACAACAACTTTCGTGGTTCAGTTTCTCCTTTTACCATTGGGAAAATAAAAAAATTGTTGCTAAAAGATAATTTTTGTGACTAAAAAGTTAAATGTTCATTTTTTCCTTCCATGTTGCTTCTGCTGCTGTGAAGCACCTGAAGGGTTAATAAACTTCTTGAATGTGGTTTTGAGTACCTTGAGGGGAGCAGTTTTTAGAATGGTGTCACTTTTGGGTATTTTCAGCCATATAGACCCCTCAAACTGACTTCAAATGTGAGGTGGTCCCTAAAAAAAATGGTTTTGTAAATTTCGTTGTAAAAATGACAAATCGCTGGTCAAATTTTAACCCTTATAACTTCCTAACAAAAAAAAAATTTGTTTCCAAAATTGTGCTGATGTAAAGTAAACATGTGGGAAATGTTATTTATTAACTATTTTGTGTCACATATCTCTCTGGTTTAACAGAATAAAAATTCAAAATGTGAAAATTGCGAAATTTTCAAAATTTTCGCCAAATTTCCGTTTTTATCACAAATAAACGCAGAATTTATTGACCTAAATTTACCACTAACATGAAGCCCAATATGTCACGAAAAAACAATCTCAGAACCGCTAGGATCCGTTGAAGCGTTCCTGAGTTATTACCTCATAAAGGGACACTGGTCAGAATTGCAAAAAACGGCAAGGTCTTTAAGGTCAAAATAGGCTGGGTCATGAAGGGGTTAATTACTATCGCCAGTTCATTCCCCACTTCTCAACTTTGGTAGCTCCCTTGGCTGCCCTCACCAAGAAGGGGGCAAATCCCAAGTTGTGGTCGGAGGAGGTCTCCAAGGCCTTTCTCTTGATTAAGTCACACTTTGCTAGCGCTCCCATCCTGCATCGCCCCGATGTAGATAGGCCATTTATTATGGAGGTGGATGCCTCATCTGTTGGTGCTGGAGCAGTCTTCTTCCAAAAGGATGCTCAAGGTCAGAAGCATCCTTGCTTCTTCTTCTGTAAGACCTTTAAACCAGTGGAGAGGAATTATTCCATCGGGGACAGGGAGTTGCTAGCTATGAAGTTGGATTTCTCAGAGTGGAGACATCTTCTGGAGGGAGCTCACTTTCCCTTCCAGGTGTTCACAGACCACAAGAACTTGTTGTATTTACAGACAGCCCAGCGGCTAAATTTTCGTCAGGCTAGATGGTCCCTGTTCTACTCCCGGTTCCATTTCACCCTCCATTTTCTTTCCAGGGAGAAGAACGTTCATGCCGACGCTCTATCTCGCTCTCTAGTATCATCATCATCATCAGAGGAGGAGCCTCGGCTTATTGTCCCTTCAGAGAGCCTGAGAACGGTGGCACCGACCAGTATCGCTAGAGTCTGTGCCCCCAGGCAAGACTTTCGTTCCATCTAACTTGCGACCGGAGGTTCTCTCTTGGGCTCACTCATCCATGGTGAGTGGACACTTTGGGACCAAGAGGACATCTGAGCTCTTGGCGAGGACGTACTGGTGGCCGCATATGGCTCGTGACATCGCAGACTATGTTCAGGCATGTGTCTCCTGCACCAAGAACAAGTCTCCTCGGCAACAGCCAGCTTGGTTGCTTTACCCCATGCCGGTGGCGGACAGGCCCTGGGAGATGGTCGGGATGGATTTTGTGGTGGGCTTACCCAAGTCTCGTAACTGCACCATTATCTGGGTGATCACCGACCATTTTTCCAAATTGGTGCACTTGGTACCTCTTCCACGGCTACCTTCTGCACGGGCTCTGGCTGTGTTGTTCATCAAACATATCTTTCGCCTACATGGTATGCCAGACAAAATTGTTAGTGACCGGGGTCCCCAGTTTGCGTCTCGATTCTGGAGAGAGCTTTGTCGTCTACTCAGTATTGAGTTGAATCTCTCTTCGGCATATCATCCCGAGACGAATGGGTTGGTAGAGAGGGCCAACCAGACCCTGGTCACATATTTACGACATTTTGTTTTTGCCAGGCAGGATGACTGGGCATCCTTGCTACCGTGGGCAGAGTTTGCACTTAACAACGCCATAGCCGACTCCACCGGTCAGACTCCATTCCTCCTAAATTATGGCCAGCATCCGCGTGTCCCTGTGCCCATGCCTGTGTATTCCGCCGACTCCAGGGTGGCAGACTGGGCTGTGGAGGCACGGGACATTTGGGACCGTACTCAGGATGCCATTCGGGCCTCCAAGGAGAGAATGAGGTCCTCTGCCTATGCTCATCGGCGCCCCGCTCCGACCTTTGCTCCTGGCAACTTAGTGTGGCTCTCCGCCCGTAACATCAGGCTGCGTGTTGAGTCCACTAAGTTTGCACCATGCTACTTGGGTCCCTTCAAGGTCTTCAAACAGATTAACCCTGTGGTCTACCGTCTGGCCCTTCCTCCATGCTTGGGTATCACCGACACCTTTCATGTGTCCCTCTTGAAACCCGTATACATGTCCCAGTTTTCTGAGGCATATGCCGGGACATCGGGTTCATCTACAGACGATTACAAGGTGAATGCTATGTTGGGGTGCAAGGTGGTACGTGGCAAAAAATTCTATTTGGTGGATTGCAAGGGTTATGGCCCAGAGGACAGGTCCTGGGAGCCTGCTGAACACATTTGAGCTCCACAGCTCATTGCTGCCTTCGAGCGTTAGGAGGTCCAAGGAGGGGAGGCCCTAGGGGGGGGTAATGTTAGGTGTCGAGTTCCCACCTCTGCACAGGGGGAATCTCGAACCATCTCTGCTGCGGTCTCCCATTCTTCTCCAGCCGCAGTGGAGTTTGCTCAGCGGAGACGTCTGTCCCAGCGTCTTGCTCAGTCTCACTCTGTGCATAGGGTGCATAGGGTTACTGCTGCTTTTCCAGCTTCTGCCCATGAAGCCAGTGCTGGGCAGCGGCGAGCAGACGCTTTCGGGACTAAGTCCTGCTTTTCCCCTTCTGAGCATGCCCAGGGCAAGATCTCCCGTTGGAGATTGAGGGTCACATGCTCAGATACTGCAGCAGATCCCATTGGTCCTCCAAGAACTTCCTGAAGGTGCTCAACTTCTTTCGCAGCCTCCCATTGGTCTTTCTGGGAAGGTCATGTACATGCTGCAGCTATGTAAGGTTCGCATGACCGCACGGCCATGCGTTAGTGTACATTTGTAAACATGTGTGTGTTGTTAGTGAAAGTCGTTCTTTAAATCCCTTCCCTATTGTATGACTGCTCGCGGAAGGTGGATAATTGCTATCTAGCTGATTGCTATCTAGCGCCCGACTAAGCCATCAGCACATAACACACCATACAGTGTCTAATTGCCGTGACCGCCAGTGCGGCGGCGTGCGCCTTCACAGCGCTTTCCTGACCCAAGCTTGGGTGGTTAGTGGCGTCCGCCAGTACGGCACCGCATGCACTCTCGTGCAGCTTTAATGATTATTTTGGTTACGTGGACACCCCATTAGCGGTGTCGACTGCAAGAAGTCTAGACAAACTCGGATGCCAAGTCTTGGGACTGAGCTCGGTGACCCCTTGCTTGCACTCTGGTGTGCGGTACCGCGGCCCTGTGACTTTACAGGGTTCGCTTCCTTCACACAGGGTGAAGTTAACCCGTGTGTGTATTCACATTGTACCGCCATATAGTCCGTCATTACTTGGCAGCAGGTTCCATCTCTGCACGGTGGACCCCGGGCTGCGAACGCACCTGATTCTATCTTTCTTATTATTTGGTGCGTTCCACTAGCCCTAACAAGTGGTGGACTCCCCAGTCTTGTAGAAACAAGAGAACAATTATTGAACCAAAAACACATGGGCTACTTGCACAGTGAACAAGTCTGTAGAAAACTGTTCACACCACCAAGAAACTTGAAGACACAAAAAGAGCACAGCGATGTCAAAAATACTCTGTTGTAAAGAAGTAACAGTAAATAAGCAAGTGCTAGTCAAAAAAATGAAAAAATACAGGGTATTTAGTTGATGTTTTTTTGCAAAAAAATGTATATTAAGCTGCTCCACCAATCGTCAAGGTATACCCACCTCGACGATTGGTGGAGCAGCTTAATATACATTTTTTTGCAAAAAAACGTATTATCTAAATACCCTGTATTTTTTTCATTTTTTGACTAGCTTTTGCTTATTTACTGTTACTTCTTTATAACAGAGTATTTTTGACCTCGTTGTGTTCTTTTTGTGTCTTCAAGTTTCTTTGTGGTGTGAACAGGTTTCTACAGACTTGTTCACTGTGCAAGTAGCCCATGTGTTTTTGGTTCTATAATTGTTCTCTTGTTTCTACAATACTGGGGAGTCCACCATTCCTCTGTGGGCTATTTGCACTAAAGCTGTTCCGTCCTGCATGTCCACATGGATATTTTCTCTCTGAACCCTGCTTATACAGGCACTATAAAGATGATCAGGTTTTTAAATATATCAGATAGGTATTATATACATTAAATAGGACTGCTCTATTATGGGTAAACCTTGACGATTGGTGGAGCAGCTTAACCCCTTTCTGACATCGGACGTACTATCCCGTCGAGGTGGGGTGGGCCCCCATGACCACGGACGGGATAGTACGTCCAGCGCGATCGGCGGCGCTCACGGGGGGAGCGCGGCCGATCGCGGCCGGGTGTCAGCTGCCTATCGCAGCTGACATCCGGCACATTAACCCCTGGCACACCGCGATCAAAGATGATCGCGATGTGCCGGCGGTGCAGGGAAGCATCGCGCAGGGAGGGGGCTCCCTGCGGGCTTCCCTGAGCCCCCCGCAGCAACGCGATGTGATCGCGTTGCTGCGAGGGTCTTACCTCCTTCCCTGCTTGCTCCAGGCCCGGATCCAAGATGGCCGCGGATCCGGGTCCTGCAGGGAGGGAGGTGGCTTCACAGAGCTTGCTCAGAGCAGGCACTGTGAAGCAGCCTGCACTGCTATCAGATCAGTGATCTGCCATAGTGCTGTGCAAACTGTCAGATCATCGATCTGTGATGTCCCCCCCGGGACAAAGTAAAAAGGTAAAAAAAAAAATTTCCAAATGTGTTAAAAAAAAAAAAAAATAGTCCTAAATAATGAAAAAAAAAATATATATATTTTTCCCATAAATACATTTCTTTATCTAAATAAATAAAAAAAAAACAATAAAAGTACATATATTTAGTATCGCCGCGTCCATAACGGCCCAACCTTTAAAACTGGCCCACTAGTTAACCCCTTCAGTAAACACCGTAAAAAAAAAAAAACGAGGCAAAAAACGACGCTTTATTATCATATCGCCGAACAAAAAGTGGAATAACACGCGATCAAAAGGACAGATATAAATAAACATGGTACCGCTGAAATCATCATCTTGTCCCGCAAAAACTAGCCGCCATACAGCATCATCAGCAAAAAAATAAAATAGTTATAGTCCTGAGAATAAAGCGATGCCAAAATAATTATTTTTTCTATAAAATAGTTTTTATCGTATAAAAGCGCCAAAACATAAAAAAATGATATAAATGAGGTGTCGCTGTAATCATACTGACCCGAAGAATAAAACTGCTTTATCAATTTTACCAAACGCGGAACGGTATAAACGCCTCCCCCAAAAGAAATTCATGAATAGCTGGTTTTTGGTCATTCTGTCTCACAAAAATCGGAATAAAAAGCGATCAAAAAATGTCACGTGCCCGAAAATGTTACCAATAAAAACGTCAACTCGTCCCGCAAAAAACAAGACCTCACATGACTCTGTGGACCAAAATATGGAAAAATTATAGCTCTCAAATTGTGGTAACGCAAAAAATATTTTTTGCAATAAAAAGCGTCTTTCAGTGTGTGACGGCTGCCAATCATAAAAATCCGCTAAAAAACCCACTATAAAAGTAAATCAAACCCCCCTTCATCACCCCCTTAGTTAGGGAAAAATTAAAAAAATGTATTTATTTCCATTTTCCCATTAGGGCTAGGGCTAGGGTTAGGGCTAGGGTTAGGGCTAGGGTTAGGGCTAGGGTTAGGGTTAGGGCTAGGGCTAGGGCTAGGGTTAGGGCTAGGGTTAGGGCTAGGGTTAGGGCTAGGGTTAGGGTTAGGGCTAGGGTTAGGGCTAGGGTTAGGGTTAGGGCTAGGGCTAGGGTTAGGGCTAGGGTTAGGGTTAGGGCTAGGGTTAGGGCTAGGGTTAGGGCTAGGGCTATAGTTTGGGTTGGGGCTAAAGTTACAGTTAGGGTTTAGATTACATTTACAGTTGGGAATAGGGTTGGGATTAGGGTTAGGGGTGTGTCAGGGTTAGAGGTGTGGTTAGGGTTACCGTTGGAATTAGGGTTAGGGGAGTGTTTGGATTAGGGTTTCAGTTATAATTGGGGGGTTTCCACTGTTTAGGCACATCAGGGGCTCTCCAAAAGCGACATGGCGTCCGATCTCAATTCCAGCCAATTCTGCGTTGAAAAAGTAAAACAGTGCGTCTTCCCTTCCGAGCTCGCCCGTATGCCCAAACAGGGGTTTACCCCAACATATGGGGTATCAGCGTACTCAGGACAAATAGGAAAACAACTGTTGGGGTCCAATTTCTCCTGTTACCCTTGGGAAAATACAAAACTGGGGGCTAAAAAATAATTTTTGTGGGAAAAAAAAGATTTTTTATTTTTACGGCTCTGCGTTATAAACTGTAGTGAAACACTTGGGGGTTCAAAGTTCTCACAACACATCTAGATAAGTTCCCTGGGGGGTCTAGTTTCCAATATGGGGTCACTTGTGGGGGGTTTCTACTGTTTAGGTACATTAGGGATTCTGCAAACGCAATGTGACGCCTGCAGACCATTCCATCTAAGTCTGCATTCCAAATGGCACTCCTTCCCTTCCGAGCCCTCCCATGCGCCCAAACGGTGGTTCCCCCCAACATATGGGGTATCAGCGTACTCAGGACAAATTGGACAACAACTTTTGGGGTCGAATTTCTCCTCTTACCCTCGGGAAAATACAAAACTGGGGGCTAAAAAATAATTTTGGGGGGAAAGATTATTTTTTTTAATTTTCACGGCTCTGCGTTACAAACTGTAGTGAAACACTTGGGGGTTCAAAGTTCTCACAACACATCTAGATGAGTTCCCTAGGGGGTCTAGTTATCCAAAATGGTGTCACTTGTGGGGGGTTTCTACTGTTTAGGTACATTAGGGGCTCTGCAAATGCAATGTGACACCTGCAGACCATTCCATCTAAGTCTGCAATCCAAATGGAGCTCCTTCCCTTCCGAGCCCTCCCATGCGCCCAAGCAGTGGTTCCCCCCCACATATGGAGTATCAGCGCACTCAGGACAAATTGGACAACAAATTTTGGAGTCCAATTTCTCCTGTTACCCTCGGGAAAATACAAAACTGGGGGCTAAAAATAATTTTTGCGGGAACAAATTTTTGTTTTATTTTTACGGCTCTCCATTATAAACTTCTGTGAAGCCCTTGGTGGGTCAAAGCGCTCACCACACATCTAGATAAGTTCCTTAGGGAGTCTACTTTCCAAAATGGTGTCACTTGTGGGGGGTTTCTACTATTTAGGTACATTAGGGGCTCTGCAAACGCAACATGGCGTCTCATCTCAATTCCTGTCAATTTTGCATTGAAAAGTCAAACGGCGCTCCTTCCTTTCCGAGCTCTCCCATCCGCCCAAACAGTGGTTTACCCCCACATATGGGGTATCAGCGTACTCAGGACAAATTGTTCAACAACTTTTGGGGTCCAATTTCTTCTCTTACCCTTAGAAAAATAAAAAATTGGGGGCGAAAAGATAATTTTTGTGAAAAAATATGATTTTTTATTTTTACGGTTCTGCATTATAAACTTCTGTGAAGCACTGGGTGGGTCAAAGTGCTCACCACACCTCTAGATAAGTTACTTAGCGGGTCTACTTTCCAAAATGGTGTCACTTGTGGGGGGTTTCAATGTTTAGGCACATCAGGGGCTCTCCAAACGAAACATGGCGTCCCATCTCAATTCCAGTCAATTTTGCATTAAAAAGTCAAATGGCGCTCCTTCGCTTCCGAGCTGTGCCATGCGCCCAAACAGTGGTTTACCCCCACATGTGGGGTATTGGCGTACTCAGGACAAATTGTACAACAATGTTTGGGGTCCATTTTCTCCTGTTACCCTTGGTAAAATAAAACAAATTGGAGCTGAATTAAATTTTTTGTGAAAAAAAGTTAAATGTTCATTTTTATTTAAACATTCAAAAAATTCCTGTGAAGCACCAGAAGGGTTAATAAACTTCTTGAATGTGGTTTTGAGCACCTTGAGGGGTGTAGTTTTTAGAATGGTGTCACACTTGGGTATTTTCTATCATATAGACCCCTCAAAATGACTTCAAATGAGATGTGGTCCCTAAAAAAAAAATGGTGTTGTAGAAATGAGAAATTGCTGGTCAAATTTTCACCCTTATAACTCCCTAACAAAAAAAAATTTGGGTTCCAAAATTGTGCTGATGTAAAGTAGACATGTGGGAAATGTTACTTATTAAGTATTTTGTGTGACATATCTCTGTGATTTAATTGCATAAAAATTCAAAGTTGAAAAATTGCGAAATTTTCATAATTTTCGCCAAATTTCCATTTTTTTCACAAATAATCGCAGGTACTATCAAAGAATTTTTACCATTGTCATGAAGTACAATATGTCACGAGAAAACAATGTCAGATTCACTGGGATCCGTTGAAGCTTTCCAGAGTTATAACCTCATAAAGGGACAGTGGTCAGAATTGTAAAAATTGGCCCGGTCATTAACGTGCAAACCACCCTTGGGGGTAAAGGGGTTAATATACTTTTTTTGCAAAAGAAATGTATTAACTAAATACCCTGTATTTTTTTCATTTTTTGATTAGCACTTGCTTATTTACTGTTACTTCTTTACAACAGAGTATTTTTGACCTCGCTGTGCTCTTTTTGTGTCTTCAAGTTTCTTGGTGGTGTGAACAGGTTTCTACAGACTTGTTCACTGTGCAAGTAGCCCATGTGTTTTTGGTTCTATAATTGTTCTCTTGTTTCTACAAGACTGGGGAGTCCACCACTCCTCTGTGGGCCATTTACACTAAAGCTGTTCCATCCTGCATGTCCGCATGGATATTTTCTCTCTGAAGCCTGCTTATACAGGTACTATACAGATGATCAGGTTTTTAAATACATCAGATAGGGATTATATACATTAGATAGGACTGCTCTATTATGGGTATACCTTGACGATTGGTGGAGCAGCTTAATATACATTTTTTTGCAGAAAAAAGTATTAACTAAATACCCTATATTTTTTTCATTGTTTGACTAGCACTTGCTTATTTGCTGTTACTTCTTTACAACAGAGTATTTTTGACCTCGCTGTGCTCTTTTTGTGTCTTCAAATGTCAGTGTACTATGTTGTATAAGCTTGATAAAGACTGGACAAGTTGAAATATCACTTTTGGAATTTTTCTTGTATGAAACAATATGCCATATATACTCGAGTATAAGCCGACCCGAGTATAAGCCGATCCCTGTTGTGAATTCTGTGGCTGAATTCACTCCTGTGGTCACAAGTGGTACTGCAGCTTCTGGGCTTCCTCCCTCAGGTGTTCTGGTGAGCTCGTTGGCTGCCTTGTTATTTAAATCCACCTGATTCTGTCTTCCTTGCTCCTTGTCAATGTTCCAGTGTTGGATCTGAGCTTCTGTATCTTTCCTGGGGCCTGCTGCTCTGCTTAGATAAGTGCTTCTTTGCTTTTGTTGCTGTTTTTTTCTGTCCAGCTTGTCTATTCGTTTTTGCTGGAAGCTCTGAGACGCAAAGGGTGTACCGCCGTGCCGTTAGTTCGGCAAGGTGGGTCTTTTTGCCCCCTTTGCGTGGTTTTTGCTTTAGGGTTTTTTGTAGACTGCAAAGTTCTCTTTGCTATCCTCGCTCTATCTAGAATATCGGGCCTCACTTTGCTGAATCTATTTCATCCCTACGTTTTGTCTTTTCATCTTGCTAACAGTCATTATATGTGGGGGGCTGCCTTTTCCATTGGGGTATTTCTCTGAGGCAAGTCAGGCTTGTATTTCTATCTTCAGGCTAGTCAGTTCCTCAGGCTGTGCCGAGTTGCATAGGTAGTGTCAGGCGCAATCCACAGCTGCCTTTAGTTGTGTTTAGGATAGGTTCAGGTATTGCGGTCTACAGAGATTCCACGTCTCAGAGCTCGTTCTATTGTTTTTGGGTTATTGTCAGATCACTGTATGTGCTCTGATTACTGGCACACTGTGTTACTGGATCGCCTTCATAACAGTACAAGGAGCCAAACTAATGATTCTCAATAGAGGGAAAAAAGAAGTTCTGACATCATTTTTTTTTCTCAGCTCTGTGTTCAGTCTTTTTTTTCCCCTAGACATTAGGGTGCTTCAGGACACAGCTGTGGACATGGATATTCAGGCTCTGTGCTCTTCAATGGATAATCTCGTTATAAATGTACAAAAGATTCAAGATACAATTGATCAGAAATCTATGCTAGAACCAAGAATTCCTATTCCTGATTTGTTTTTTGGTGATAGAACTAAGTTTCTGAGCTTCAAAAATAATTGTAAGCTATTTCTGGCCTTGAAACCTCATTCTTCTGGTAATTCAGTTCAACAGGTTTTGATTATTATTTCTTTTTTGCGCGGCGACCCTCAGGACTGGGCATTTTCTCTTGCGCCAGGAGACCCTGCATTGAGTGGTGTCGATGCGTTTTTCCTGGCGCTCGGATTGCTGTACGATGAGCCTAATTCAGTGGATCAGGCTGAGAAAAATTTGCTGGCTTTGTGCCAGGGTCAGGATGATATAGAAGTATATTGTCAGAAATTTAGGAAGTGGTCAGTACTCACTCTGTGGAATGAATCTGCGCTGGCAGCTTTGTTCAGAAAGGGTCTCTCTGAGGCTCTTAAGGATGTCATGGTGGGTTTTCCTATGCCTACTGGTTTGAATGAGTCTATGTCTTTGGCCATTCAGATCGGTCGACGCTTGCGCGAGCGTAAATCTGTGCACCATCTGGCGGTATTGTCTGAGATTAAACCTGAGCCTATGCAGTGCGATAGGACTATGACCAGAGTTGAACGGCAAGAACACAGACGTCTGAATGGGCTGTGTTTCTACTGTGGTGATTCCACTCATGCTATTTCTGATTGTCCTAAGCGCACTAAGCGGTTCGATAGGTCTGCCGTCATTGGTACTGTACAGTCCAAATTCCTTCTGTCCATTACCTTGATATGCTCTTTGTCATCGTATTCTGTCATGGCGTTTGTGGATTCGGGCGCTGCCCTGAATCTGATGGATTTGGATTATGCTAAACTTTGTGGGTTTTTCTTGGAGCCTTTGCGGTGTCCTATTCCGTTGAGAGGAATTGATGCTACACCTTTGGCCAAGAATAAACCTCAGTACTGGGCCCAGCTGACCATGTGCATGGCTCCGGCACATCAGGAAGTTATTCGCTTTCTGGTGCTACATAATCTGCATGATGTGGTCGTGTTGGGGTTGCCATGGCTACAAACCCATAATCCAGTATTGGATTGGAACTCTATGTCGGTATCCAGCTGGGGTTGTCAGGGGGTACATGGTGATGTTCCATTTTTGTCTATTTCGTCATCCACTCCTTCTGAGGTCCCAGAGTTCTTGTCTGATTATCAGGATGTATTTGAAGAGCCCAGGTCCGATGCCCTGCCTCCGCATAGGGATTGTGATTGTGCTATCAATTTGATTCCTGGTAGTAAATTCCCTAAAGGTCGTTTATTTAATTTATCCGTGCCTGAACACACCGCTATGCGCAGTTATGTGAAGGAATCCCTGGAGAAGGGACATATTCGCCCATCGTCATCACCACTGGGAGCAGGGTTCGTTTTTGTAGCCAAGAAGGATGGTTCGCTGAGACCGTGTATTGATTACCGCCTTCTTAATAAGATCACTGTTAAGTTTCAGTATCCCTTGCCATTGTTATCTGACTTGTTTGCTCGGATTAAGGGGGCTAGTTGGTTCACTAAGATAGATCTTCGTGGTGCGTATAATCTGGTGAGAATCAGGCAAGGAGATGAATGGAAAACGGCATTTAATACGCCCGAGGGTCATTTTGAGTATCTAGTGATGCCGTTCGGACTTGCCAATGCTCCATCTGTTTTTCAGTCTTTTATGCATGACATCTTCCGTGAGTATCTGGATAAATTCCTGATTGTTTACTTGGATGACATTTTGATCTTCTCAGATGATTGGGAGTCTCATGTGAAGCAGGTCAGAATGGTTTTCCAGGTCCTGCGTGCTAATTCTTTGTTCGTGAAGGGATCAAAGTGTCTCTTCGGTGTGCAGAAAGTTTCATTTTTGGGGTTCATCTTTTCCCCTTCTACTATCGAGATGGATCCGGTTAAGGTCCAAGCCATCCAGGATTGGACTCAGCCGACATCTCTGAAAAGTCTGCAAAAGTTCCTGGGCTTTGCTAATTTTTATCGTCGCTTCATCTGTAATTTTTCTAGCATTGCCAAACCATTGACCGATTTGACCAAGAAGGGTGCTGATTTGGTTAATTGGTCTTCTGCTGCCGTGGAAGCTTTTCAGGAGTTGAAGCGTCGTTTTTGTTCTGCCCCTGTGTTGTGTCAACCAGATGTTTCTCTTCCTGGAACGGTCGAGGTTGATGCTTCTGAGATTGGAGCAGGGGCGGTTTTGTCACAGAGAGGTTCTGGTTGCTCAGTGTTGAAACCATGTGCTTTCTTTTCCAGGAAGTTTTCTGCTGCTGAGCGTAATTATGATGTGGGCAACCGAGAGTTGCTGGCCATGAAGTGGGCATTCGAGGAGTGGCGTCATTGGCTTGAAGGAGCTAAGCATCGCGTGGTGGTATTGACTGATCATAAAAACCTTACTTATCTTGAGTCTGCCAAGCGCTTGAATCCTAGACAGGCCCGTTGGTCGTTATTTTTTGCTCGATTCGATTTTGTGATTTCGTACCTTCCGGGCTCTAAAAATGTGAAGGCGGATGCTCTGTCTAGGAGTTTTGTGCCCGACTCTCCGGGTTTATCTGAGCCGGCGAGTATCCTCAAGGAAGGAGTCATTGTGTCTGCCATCTCCCCTGATTTGCGGCGAGTGTTGCAAAAATTTCAGGCTAATAAACCTGATCGTTGTCCGGCCGAGAAACTGTTCGTCCCTGATAGGTGGACTAGTAAAGTTATCTCTGAACTTCATTGTTCGGTGTTGGCTGGTCATCCAGGAATCTTTGGTACCAGAGAGTTAGTGGCTAGATCCTTCTGGTGGCCATCTCTGTCACGGGATGTACGTACTTTTGTGCAGTCCTGTGGGATTTGTGCTAGGGCTAAGCCCTGCTGTTCACGTGCCAGTGGGTTGCTTTTGCCCTTGCCGGTCCCGAAGAGGCCTTGGACACATATTTCGATGGATTTCATTTCTGACCTTCCCGTTTCTCAAAAGATGTCAGTCATTTGGGTGGTCTGTGATCGCTTTTCTAAGATGGTCCATCTGGTGCCCTTGGTTAAATTGCCTTCCTCTTCTGATTTGGTGCCTTTGTTCTTCCAGCATGTGGTTTGTTTGCATGGCATTCCTGAGAATATTGTTTCTGACAGAGGTTCCCAGTTTGTTTCAAGGTTCTGGCGAGCCTTTTGTGGTAGGATGGGCATTGACCTATCTTTTTCCTCGGCTTTCCATCCTCAGACTAATGGCCAGACCGAACGAACCAATCAGACCTTGGAAACATATCTGAGATGTTTTGTTTCTGCTGACCAGGATGATTGGGTGTCCTTTTTGCCGTTGGCTGAGTTCGCCCTTAATAATCGGGCCAGCTCGGCTACCTTGGTCTCTCCATTTTTCTGCAATTCTGGGTTCCATCCTCGTTTCTCTTCAGGACAGGTTGAGTCTTCGGACTGTCCTGGTGTGGATTCTGTGGTGGACAGGTTGCAGCAGATCTGGACTCAGGTAGTGGACAATTTGACCTTGTCCCAGGAGAAGGCTCAACTTTTCGCTAATCGCAGACGCCGTGTGGGTCCCCGACTTCGTGTTGGGGATCTGGTTTGGTTATCTTCTCGTCATATTCCTATGAAGGTTTCCTCTCCTAAATTTAAACCTCGTTTTATTGGTCCGTATAGGATTTCTGAGATTCTCAATCCTGTGTCCTTTCATCTGACCCTCCCGGACTCCTTTTCCATACATAATGTATTCCATAGGTCGTTGTTGCGGAGATACGTGGCACCTATGGTTCCATCTGTTGAGCCTCCTGCCCCTGTTTTGGTGGAGGGGGAATTGGAGTATATTGTGGAGAAAATTTTGGATTCTCGTGTCTCTAGACGGAAACTCCAGTATCTGGTTAAATGGAAGGGTTATGCTCAGGAAGATAATTCCTGGGTTTTTGCCTCTGATGTCCATGCTCCAGATCTTGTTCGTGCCTTTCATGTGGCTCATCCTGGTCGGTGACTCCTCCTCAAGGGGGGGGTACTGTTGTGAATTATGTGGCTGAATTCACTCCTGTGGTCACAAGTGGTACTGCAGCTTCTGGGCTTCCTCCCTCAGGTGTTCTGGTGAGCTCGTTGGCTGCCTTGTTATTTAACTCCACCTGATTCTGTCTTCCTTGCTCCTTGTCAATGTTCCAGTGTTGGATCTGAGCTTCTGGATCTTTCCTGGGGCCTGCTGCTCTGCTTAGATAAGTGCTTCTTTGCTTTTGTTGCTGTTTTTTTCTGTCCAGCTTGTCTATTCGTTTTTGCTGGAAGCTCTGAGACGCAAAGGGTGTACCGCCGTGCCGTTAGTTCGGCAAGGTGGGTCTTTTTGCCCCCTTTGCGTGGTTTTTGCTTTAGGGTTTTTTGTAGACTGCAAAGTTCTCTTTGCTATCCTCGCTCTATCTAGAATATCGGGCCTCACTTTGCTGAATCTATTTCATCCCTACGTTTTGTCTTTTCATCTTGCTAACAGTCATTATATGTGGGGGGCTGCCTTTTCCATTGGGGTATTTCTCTGAGGCAAGTCAGGCTTGTATTTCTATCTTCAGGCTAGTCAGTTCCTCAGGCTGTGCCGAGTTGCATAGGTAGTGTCAGGCGCAATCCACAGCTGCCTTTAGTTGTGTTTAGGATAGGTTCAGGTATTGCGGTCTACAGAGATTCCACGTCTCAGAGCTCGTTCTATTGTTTTTGGGTTATTGTCAGATCACTGTATGTGCTCTGATTACTGGCACACTGTGTTACTGGATCGCCTTCATAACAGATCCCCCTAATTTTGCAACAAAAAACTGGGAAAACTTAATGACTCGAGTATAAGCCTAGGATGGAAAATGCAGCAGCTACCGGTAAATGTCAAAAGTAAAAATAGATACCAATAAAAGTAAAATTAATTGAGACATCAGTAGGTTAAGTGTTTTTGAACATCCATATTGAATCAGGAGCCCCATATAATGCTCCATACAGTTTATGATGGGCCCCATAAGATGCTCCATATTAAAATATGCCCCATATAATCCTGCATAAAGGTTAATAATGGCCCCATTAGATGCTCCATAGACACATTTGTCCAATATAATGCTGCACAAATGCTGATTATGGCCCCATAAGATGCTCCATATAGACACTTGTTCCATATACCGTAATGCTCCACAAACGTTAATTATGGCCCCATACAGACACTTGCCCCATATAGTGCTGCACAAACGTTATGGCCCCATATAGTGCTGCACAAACGTTATGGCCCCATATAGTGCTGCACAAACGTTATGGCCCCATATAGTGCTGCACAAACGTTATGGCCCCGTATAGTGCTGCACAAACATTATGGCCCCATATAGTGCTGCACAAATGTTATGGCCCCATATAGTGCTGCACAAACGTTATGGCCCCAAATAGTGCTGCACAAACGTTATTGCCCCATATAGTGCTGCACAAATGTTATGGCCTCATATAGTGCTGCACAAATGTTATGGCCCCATATGGCCCCATATTGCCCCTACTCTGGAACCCTCTACCACAACACATCAGACTCTCGCCTACCATCGAAACCTTCAAAAAGAACCTGAAGACCCACCTCTTCCGACAAGCCTAAAACCTGCAGTAACCACCGATCGACCAAAACGCTGCATGACCAGCTCTACCCTCACCTACTGTATTCTCACTGTTATGATCTGGTGGCCTAGGAGCAGCATGAGACGTACTCTGGAGAAGGTGGTACCTGTACTGACCGCAGACCCTGAACCTAACACCGCAACTAGAAGTAGCCGTGGGATGTACCTAGCACTCCCTAGACACCTCGACACAGCCGGAGGACTAAATACCCCTAGAGATAGAAACAGGAAAACTATCTTGCCTCAGAGAAAATCCCCAAAGGATAGACAGCCCCCCACAAATATTGACTGTGAGAGGAGAGGGAAATGACATACGCAGACTGAAATCAGGATTTAGCAAAGGAGGCCATTGTAGCTAAAAAGAAATGATAGAACAGAGTACTATGCGGTCAGTATTAAAACACTAGAAAATATCCACCACAGAAAATACAAAATCTCCACATCTGACTAAAGACATGGAGGGTATATCTGCATCTCCAGAGATACCAGCTTGGCTGAAAAAATCCTTACACAGACAAAGCTGGACAAGACAAAACATGGAAATGCATTGAACAATAAGGCCCACAGCATGTGGACTGCAAAAACAAAACCAGAACTTATCTTTGATGAAAAGAACAGCAAAACAGGAGAGACCAGTGTTATGATAGGCAATTCAGTAACACAATGTACATAGCGATCAGAGCACATACAGTGATCTGACAATAACCCAAAATAATAGAACGAGCTCTGAGACATGGAAACTCTGTAGACCGCAATTCCTGATCCTCTCCAAACACAACTAGAGGCAGCTGTGGATTGCGCCTAACGCTCCCTATGCAACTCGGCACAGCCTGAGAAACTAACTAGCCTGAAGATAGAAAAATAAGCCTACCTTGCCTCAGAGAAATACCCCAAAGGAAAAGGCAGCCCCCCACATATAATGACTGTGAGTAAGATGAAAAGACAAACGTAGGGATGAAATAGATTCAGCAAAGTGAGGCCCGATATTCTAGACAGAACGAGGATAGGAAAGATAACTTTGCGGTCTACACAAAACCCTAAAGAAAACCACGCAAAGGGGGCAAAAACACCCTCCGTACCGAACTAACGGCACGGAGGTACACCCTTTGCGTCCCAGAGCTTCCAGCAAAACAAATAGACAAGCTGGACAGAAAAAATAGCAACAAATAGCAAAGAAGCACTTAGCTATGCAGAGCAGCAGGCCACAGGAATGATCCAGAGAAACACAAGTCCAACACTGGAACATTGACAGGAAGCATGGATCAAAGCATCAGGTGGAGTTAAGTAGAGAAGCAGCTAACGACCTCACCAGATCACCTGAGGGAGGAAACTCAGAAGCTGCAGTACCACTTTCCTCCACAAACGGAAGCTCCCAGAGAGAATCAGCCGAAGTACCACTTGTGACCACAGGAGTGAACTCTGCCACAGAATTCACAACAGACCAGGCAGGGATGTGAATCCTCCAAAAACAATGGACAACTGGCACTGACTAAAGAATCAAGCAAGACTAAATAGCCCAGTCCTAATTGCAAAAAGTGGACACACCTGATGAATGCTGTGATCCAAAGACAGCAGCACTACCACTCATAACCACCGGAGGGAGCCCAAGAGCAGAATTCACAACAGTACCCCCCCCCCTTGAGGAGGGGTCACCGAACCCTCACCAGAGCCCCCAGGCCGATCAGGACGAGCCAAATGAAAGGCACGAACCAAATCGTCAGCATGAACATCGGAGGCAACAACCCAAGAATTATCCTCCTGGCCATAACCCTTCCATTTGACAAGATACTGAAGCTTCTGCCTCAAAATACGAGAATCCAAAATCTTCTCAACCACATACTCCAACTCCCCATCAATCAACACCGGGGCAGGAGGATCAACAGAGGGAACAACAGGCACCACATGTTTCCGCAACAAAGATCTATGGAAAACATTATGGATGGAAAAAGAGGCTGGAAGGGCCAAACGAAAAGACACTGGATTGATAATCTCAGAAATCCTATAAGGACCAATAAACCGAGGCTTGAACTTAGGGGAAGAAACCTTCATAGGAACATGACGGGAAGACAACCAGACCAAATCCCCAACCCGAAGCCGGGAACCAACACACCGACGATGGTTAGCAAAACGCTGAGCCTCCTCCTGAGACAACACCAAATTGTCCACAACATGAGCCCAAATTTGCTGCAACCTGTCAACCACAGAATCCACACCAGGACAATCAGAAGGCTCAACCTGCCCTGAAGAAAAACGAGGATGAAAACCAAAATTGCAAAAAAAACGCGAAACCAAGGTAGCAGAACTAGCCCGATTATTAAGGGCAAACTCGGCCAATGGCAAGAAAGCTACCCAATCATCCTGATCAGCAGACACAAAGCATCTCAAATAAGATTCCAAAGTCTGATTAGTTCGCTCAGTTTGGCCATTTGTCTGAGGATGAAATGCGGAAGCAAAAGACAAATCAATTCCCAGCCTAGCACAAAAGGCCCGCCAAAACCTAGAAACAAACTGGGAACCTCTATCGGACACAATATTCTCCGGAATGCCATGCAAACGAACCACATGCTGAAAAACAACGGAACCAAATCAGAAGAGGAAGGCAATTTGTCACCAGTCTACCAACCTGTTGTTAGAAAACAGCCTGCTATGATTAAATCAGTTAGAATGTGGAGTCCAACAAATGAACAGGCTTTGCAGGATTGCTTTCATCTTACAGACTGGGATGTGTTGCTTGGGACAATGGACGAGTATACAAATGTTAATGAAGTGCTTGGTAGAGTGACTGACTACATTAACTTCTGCACTGATATGTTGGTCATGCCATGGATAACAAAGGAATTGAAGCATTTGCTAAACAGGAAAAAAAAAGGCATTTAAACTAGGTGACAAAGAGGAAATTAAAATGATACAGCATGAATTGAAGCATAAAATTAAGGAGGCCCAGGAAGCCTTCAGAATTAAACTTGAAAAGAAACTGTCCCACAATAATACCAGGGAGGTTTGGTCAGGAATGAAATTACTGACTGGGCTTAAGCTGAGGCCTGAAAATGATCCAGGAACAATGGACAAGGCTAATGAGATGAATGAGTATTTCAATAGATTTAGCAGTACATGTGTACTGCCAACTGATAGTGGATGGGAATTGGGTGCAAATTCTGCAACATCGATATTGGAGGATGAGCAGACTAATTTTAGAGTATCCAAAAATGATGTGAGGAGGCAGTTTAAGTCACTTAGCATTGGTAAAGCAGCAGGACCTGATGGACTCAGCTCACGTGTCCTTAAAGTGTGTGCAGACCAGCTGTGTACTGTCTTTACGCGCCTATTTAATGGAAGTATACAAACACAGAGGGTACCTGTGTTATGGAAAACTTCCTGTCTGGTGCCGGTACCCAAGACTTCTTCTCCTGCAACCCTAAATGACTATCGTCCTGTAGCCTTAACATCTCACGCTATGAAGGCCTTGGAAAGATTAGTGCTTGCTCACTTAAGACCAAGGGTCAATGCTTTTATCGATCCCCTTCAGTTTGCTTACCGACATAGATTGGGGGTGGATGATGCTATTCTTTCTCTGTTACATAGGGTACATTCATTTCTGGAGATGGACGGAACCACGGTGCGAGCGATGTTCTTCGATTTCTCGAGTGCATTTAACTCCCTGCAGCCACTTTTACTACACAAAAAGATGACTGATATGAAGGTGGAGGAGGGGATGAGAAATTGGATAACTGACTACCTATCAGATCGGCCACAGTTTGTACAGATGGGAGCAGTGGTGTCAAGCAGATTATTGAGCAGTGTAGGTGCCCCCCAGGGAACGGTGCTTGCGCCCTTTCTATTCACACTGTATACTTCAGACTTTCAGTATAAATCTGAACTTTGCCACCTTCAAAAATTTTCGGATGACTCCGTGGTTGTGGGATGCATTAGGGGAGATCAGGGGGATGAGGAATACAGAAGGGTGGTGTCGAATTTCGTGGATTGGTGCAATGGTAACTATCTACAACTAAATGTTAAGAAAACTAAGGAGTTGGTGGCCAACTATAGCAGGATTAATTTGGAATGCTTACCGATCACTATTGCTGGTCAGGAGGTAGAGCAGGTGGAGAGTTACAAATATTTGGGGGTCCATTTGGATAGCAAACTGGACTGGAGATGCCACTCAGAGTTTGTCTACAAGAAGGGGATGAGCAGATTGTATTTCGTAAGGAAACTGAGGTCTTTTAATGTGTGTAGCAAAATGTTAGAAATGTTCTACCAATCTGTAGTGGCAAGTGCCATCTTTTTTGCAATCACGTGCTGGGGTAGTAGTGTGCGGGCCTCTGATGCTAATAAGCTGAATAAGATTATTAAGAAGGCAAGTTCTGCTGTGGGCTGTAATCTGGACTGTTCTGTCTCCACCATCTAATATTGTTACCCTGATTATTTGCTTGCATAATTGCAGTTTCCTCAGTATACAGTATTGATATATTCATGCCTTTATTCATCTGTGATGCTTTGGCTCCCTCTAGCGGTCAGAGTTATGTTGGCAGTTCAATCTTGTTTTTGTATTATCCATGTCTGATTCTCCTCCTCCTTTGCAATGCATTATGGTAGCTCAGCCTCCATTTCCCTCCATTTTTCCTTTCACTTTCTTCAGTTTGCCTTCAAGGAAAGACGCTTCACTTCATCCCCCTTGCGATTGCATTGCCGGTATGTCTTTATGCTTCATATAGATATTCCTGCTCTATATTAGCTTAGTTTAACCAGTTGTACTCCCAGTTTAGTCACTAGCTTTCTAAATGTTATGCATAATGTATATCATGTGTATTATGTATCTGTTCTATGCCATGCACTGATTCTATGTATATCATTGTTCACAGTTTCACCGCATCAATATACCACTACGTTTAATAAAGCACAGACTCAACCACAGTCTCCTTATTGGACCCCGGTATAGCGGTTTAGCTGACTGTATAGCTACGTATGAGCCTGCCTCAGCTAGTGAGGACAGAACAGTGAAACGGCAACCATCCAACTAGTGGGATTCAAGTCACCGGCTACACAGAGACTGAATACAGCTGCAGCAATCTCTGCACAGCCAAGCACTCTCCCAAGACACCATGTCTCACAAATCACATAGGACAAGATCTGTTACTTCCGTCTCCTCAAAGACAACATCCATCAGCAGCGCGGTTGCCATTGCCCGCGCAAATGCTGAAGCCGCCAAAATATGAGCGAGCTTTGCTGACCAAGAGATGCAACTTAAATTAGAAAAAGCACGCCTAGATGACGAAGAGAGAAGGTCACTCTTAGAGAGAGACGAGCAAGAGAGAAGGTCACGCTTAGAGAGAGCCGACCAAGAGAGAAGAACGCAGTTAGAGAAGGCACGTGTGGATGCCGCCTTAGAAAGCCTAGCAGCAAAAAGGGAAGCTGCCGCAGCCCTCGCCGAAGCAGAATCGCTAGAAGCCGCGCAAAATCCCAAGCTGCATAGCCAAAGCAGTACGTCGAGTCTGGAGTTTCCACTGCAAGACTCACCACAACGCACATCTCAGTATGTTAATGACCTTCCTGATCCAAACTATAACCCTGAACCAGTACCAAAACCAGAATACGACACCTCCAGCGAAGTGAGCGAGAGTCGTCACGAGGCTCAGGACAGAAACAAACTCGAAAATGTGAGGCAAAACAACTCTGCTAATGACTACCTTGCCCTTTATCAGGTAACCAACGTGATTCACCCTGCTGACACACCGTACATCAGGCCGAAGCAATACGACACCGGCTGGCGCCACCATGAGGACACTAACAGGTACGAACGCACCTCACATCACTATCAGGGCGACCCATCACCAGTATACTCTGCTGACAACCGGTTCACGACAGAATTTGCCAAGTTCTTCACACGACGTGAACTGGTTGCCAAGGGACTCATGAAATTCACTGACCGAGCTGAAGGTTACAGAGCTTGGAAAGCTTCCTTCCAAAATGTCATTAGAGACTTGGGGCTACAACACAGGGAAGAGATAGACCTGTTAGTCAAATACCTGGGAGAAGAGTCAGTCAAACACGCAGTAAGGATCAGAGACATTAATATAAACCGCCCTGAGACTGGCCTCAAAGAGATCTGGAAAAGGCTGGATGAGTGTTACGGCTCAGCAGAAGTAATAGAAAGAGCCTTGTTCAAAAGAATCGATGACTTTCCTAAAATATCTAACAAAGGTCTCCAGAAACTTAGAGAGCTAAGCGACTTGCTAAAGGAAGTCCAAGTTGCCAAATACTAGGACGACCTACAGGGACTTGCATTTCTCGACACAGCCAGAGGTGTTAACCCTATAGTCCAGAAGTTGCCCTACAATCTACAGGAGAGGTGGCTCACACATGGTTCCACGTACAAATACAAACACAGCGTTCCATTCCCTCCCTTCTCCGTTTTTGTTGACTTCATACACCAACAAGCAAGAATTAGAAACGATCCCAGCTTTGACTTTGCAATACTATATGCCACACCGTCACCACCTGCAAATCCACGCAGAACATCTGTGGAAGTACACAAGACTTATGTTTCTTCTCCAGGTTCTAATTACAGGTCTGCTGGCTGCTCCCAATCAGAGACAAAGGTGCAGGACCCTGACAAGCAGTGCCCACTTCATCAGAAGCCTCATCCTCTCCTGAAATGCAGAGCCTTCAGAGGAAAATCTATGCCAGATCGCAGAAGCTTCCTGAAAGAAAACGGTATCTGCTACAAGTGCTGCTCATCCACAGCTCATCTCGCCAAGGATTGCAAGGTCAGTGTAAAATGCACAGAATGTGGCACCACAGATCATAACACCGCTCTACACCCTGGCCCAGCTCCATGGAGTACACAAAACACGCCAGCTGACAGTGAGCATGGCGGGGAGGAAAGGAACACTGATACAGCTACGCCAGAGATCAATTCACAATGTACCGAGGTCTGCAAAGGGACAATAGACAGTAGGTCCTGTTCAAAAATATGCCTCGTCAAAGTATACCCGAAGGGCCATAGAGACCAAGCTGTAAGACTGTATGCTATCTTGGATGATCAAAGTAATCGATCCTTGGCTAGATCAACGTTCTTTGACCTATTCAACATCAAAGGGCCAAGCACTCCCTACTCCTTAAAGACGTGTGCAGGTACTGTGACAACAGCAGGCAGGAAAGCTACTGACTACCAGATCGAGTCTTTAGACAGACAGTTCTGCCTACCGCTACCTACGATCATCGAATGTAACCAGATCCCAGACAACAGATCTGAAATCCCTACACCAGATGTAGCAATCCATCACGCTCACTTAAAACGAATAGCACACCTTATACCGGAACTCGACCATCAGGCCCAGATAATTCTGCTGTTGGGGAGAGATATCCTACAGGTTCATAAAGTGAGACGTCATATCAATGGACTTCACAATGCTCCCTATGCCCAAAGGCTAGACCTAGGATGGGTCATAATTGGCAACGTATGCTTGGGACGCATGCACGCCCCATCTTCTGTGACAAGCATGCTGACAAATACATTAAAGAAAGGACGTCCATCTCTGTTTCAACCTTGTAACAATGAGTTCCATGTCAGGGAACTGCCACACAGCATCCAACTACCTGATCATCTAATAGACTTTACTCACGACAGCAATATAGTGTCAGGAAGCTATGAGGATCAGTTAGGGTGCACAGTCTTCCAGAGAACTACGCAGGACAACCAAGTGGCAATGTCGGTAGAGGACAAGTTGTTCTTAGAGGTAATGGACAAGGGACTCGTTAAAGATGAGACCAACAGCTGGGTCGCACCTCTTCCCTTCAAAACCCACAGACCACGTCTACCGAACAACAGAAATCAAGCATTACAACGTTTCTTCTCTCTCATTCGTAATCTGCAAAAGAAACCAGAGATGAAAGATCACTTTTTCTCCTTCATGTCAAAGATTTTTGAAAACTGTCACGCAGAACTAGCTCCCACTCTCAAAGACTCTGAAGAATGCTGGTTCCTACCCATGTTCGGAGTATACCACCCTAAGAAACCAGGCCAGATCAGAGTCGTGTTTGATTCCAGTGCTAAGTTTAATGATGTCTCCCTGAATGATGTTCTGCTGACAGGACCAGACCTCAATAACAAACTACTGGGTGTACTTATGCGCTTCCGTAAGGATTCCATTGCCTTCATCGCTGACATCCAGCAAATGTTCCATTGTTTCCTTGTGAGAGAGAGAGACAGGAACTTCCTAAGATTCTTCTGGTACAGAGACAATGATCCTACTAAAGAAGTGACAGAGTATCGCATGAGAGTGCACATCTTTGGCAACAGTCCTTCACCTGCAGTCGCCATTTACAGACTCAAAAGGTCAGCTCAGGAAGGAGAACCAGAATACGGAGCAGATGTCAGACAATTCATAGAAAAGGACTTTTATGTCGACGACTGTCTAAAATCCATGCCTTCAAATGAGACTGCCATCAGTCTTCTCAGGAGAGCTCAGGACATGCTTGCCTGCTCGAACCTGAGGCTTCATAAAATAGCCTCAAACAGCCAAGAACTCATGGAAGCGTTCCCTTCTCATGACCTATGTAATGGTCTCAGAGACCTGGACCTGGGGTCAGACCCCGCACCAATGCAACGCAGCCTCGGGCTTCTCTGGAATCTACAATCAGACACTTTCACCTTTCAGGTCAGCCAGGAAGAAAGGCCTTTCACACGTAGAAGCGTCCTGTCTACCATCAACAGTCTGTACGACCCCTTGGGTTTCGCAGCTCCTGTTACTATACAAGGCAAGGCCCTACTAAGAGACTTAACTAGGGAAACATCTGACTGGGATGCACCTCTGCCACCTGATAAGAGGATCCAGTGGGAAGAGTGGAAGAACTCGTTAGCGGCACTCTCCAACCTGCATGTGCCAAGACCATACACCCCTGTGCCATCTACTGAGATACAGAGCCAAAGACTGTACGTATTTGCAGATGCTTCTGTCAAAGCAATTGCCGCTGTTGCCTACCTCAAAACTGTAGACTCCAAATGTCAGTGCCACATTGGTTTCGTCATGGGAAAGGCCAAACTCGCACCACAACCAGAGCCCACTATACCCAGGTTAGAGCTTTGTGCCGCAGTCTTAGCCGTTGAGTTAGCGGAGTTCATCGCATCCGAAATGGATATCGACCTGACACAAGCCAAGTTCTACTCAGACAGCAAAGTAGTCCTGGGATATATCCACAACGAAACCAGGCGATTCTACGTTTATGTCAATAACAGAGTGCTACGAATCAGGAGATCAGTTCACCCACAGCAGTGGCATTACATACCCACAGACCAGAATCCCGCAGATCATGCAACTAGAGCAGTTGACGCAAGTCGACTAGGAAGCACAACGTGGCTCTCTGGACCAAAACTATTGTACATTGAGGAATGTTTTCCAGACACCTTTGAACTAGTAGGAGAGGACTCAGATGCTGAAATCCGCCCTCAGGTGTCTACACTACATACAATGACCTCTGTTATCCAGCTTGGATCTTGCAGGTTCGACAGATTCTCGAGTTGGAAGTCACTTACTCAAGCCATTACCTGCCTGACTCATATAGCTCGCTCATTCAGGACCACCAGAACTCGTGACATGGAAAAATGTAAAGGAGCAGCGAGGTTCACCCACGAAAGCCTAATCACCTTCATGGCTGAAGCTGCAGCTATAATCAATGCAAGACCCCTGGTTCCAGTTCCTAACGACCCTGAGGAGCCCTTGTTATTGACTCCAGCTACTTTACTTACCCAGAAAACAGGACTGTCCAGTGCCCCTCCAGGAGGATTCGACGCGAATGACCTCTACAAGCACCAATGGAGACAGGTACAAAGTCTTGCAAATACTTTCTGGGACAGGTGGCGCAAACAATATTTGTCTACCCTGCAGCCACGGACGAAGTGGCAATCTACTAAACCTAATCTGAACATAGGTGACCTTGTTCTTGTGAAAGACTGTCAGATTCACCGGAACCAGTGGCCACTTGGTCTAGTTACCGCAACGTTCCCGAGCAAGGACGGCAACGTCCGCAAAGTTGAGCTAAGGATGACCAAAGGGAATGAACCTAAGACATTTTCCAGACCGGTATCTGAACTGGTCCTATTGTTGCCTTCGGAAGAAAGGAGTAGTGACATCCGTTGATGCCAGATGGGGAGTGTTCTGTCTCCGCCATCTAATATTGTTACCCTGATTATTTGCTTGCATAATTGCAGTTTCCTCAGTATACAGTATTGATATATTCATGCCTTTATTCATCTGTGATGCTTTGGCTCCCTCTAGCGGTCAGAGTTATGTTGGCAGTTCAATCTTGTTTTTGTATTATCCATGTCTGATTCTCCTCCTCCTTTGCAATGCATTATGGTAGCTCAGCCTCCATTTCCCTCCATTTTTCCTTTCACTTTCTTCAGTTTGCCTTCAAGGAAAGACGCTTCACTTCATCCCCCTTGCGATTGCATTGCCGGTATGTCTTTATGCTTCATATAGATATTCCTGCTCTCTATTAGCTTAGTTTAACCAGTTGTACTCCCAGTTTAGTCACTAGCTTTCTAAATGTTATGCATAATGTATATCATGTGTATTATGTATCTGTTCTATGCCATGCACTGATTCTATGTATATCATTGTTCACAGTTTCACCGCATCAATATACAACTACGTTTAATAAAGCACAGACTCAACCACAGTCTCCTTATTGGACCCCGGTATAGCGGTTTAGCTGACTGTATAGCTACGTATGAGCCTGCCTCAGCTAGTGAGGACAGAACATGGACTCTTTTGGGGAGGTAGCGGAGAAAAGAACTCTGAAAAAGTGTATGGCAATTATGAACAATAATGCACATCCACTATATGAGCTATTCATGAGACAGAAGAGCACCTTCAGCAACCGGCTAATACTTCTGAGGTGTAAGAAGGAAAAATATAGGAAATCGTTTGTGCCAACTGCCATGGGGATGTACAACAATAACATTAATGTTAAACCACCAAGGTGAATTTCTACTTATTTCTCTACATTTCAGTTCACTCGTTGTGTATGTCCTATTCTAATGTATAATGTTCTTCTGTCAACAAACTGTCATGTCAACTATGTAATTCCTTTATGATTTTTATGATTTAAGTTGTGCTGCTGTGATACCATAATTTCCCACAAGATCAATAAAGTGTATCGTATCGTATCGTAATTTAGGCAAAGGTACCAAATGAACCATCTTAGAAAACCGGTCACAAACCACCCAGATAACAGACATCCTCTGGGAAACCGGAAGATCTGAAATAAAATCCATAGAAATATTCGTCCAAGGCCTCTCAGGGACCGGCAAAGGCAGAAGCAACCCACTAGCGCGGGAACAGCAAGGCTTGGCCCGCGCACAAGTCCCACAGGACTGCACAAAAGAACGCACATCCCGTGACAAAGAAGGCCACCAAAAGGACCTACCAACCAAATCTCTGGTACCAAAAATCCCAGGATGGCCAGCCAACACAGAACAATGAACCTCAGAAATCACTATACTAGTCCATCTATCAGGAACAAACAGTTTCCCCACTGGACAGCGGTCAAGTTTATTAGCCTGAAATTCCTGAAGAACCCGTCGTAAATCAGGGGAGATGGCAGAAAGAATCACCCCATCCTTCAGAATGCCGACTGGTTCAAGGACCCCAGGAGAATCAGGCAAAAAACTTCTAGAGAGGGTATCAGCCTTAACATTCTTAGAACCCGGAAGATACGAGACCACAAAATCAAAACGGGAGAAAAACAGGGACCATCGAGCCTGTCTAGGATTCAGCCGTTTGGCTCGAGGTAAATCAGATTCTTATGATCGGTCAAGACTTGGGAGGTGGAGCCGCATATTCATTACTAGGGTTGAGCGACCTTGACCTTTTTAGAGTCGAGCCGTGTTTCGCGAAACCCGACTATCTTAGAAGTCGAGTCGAGTGGAATCGGCCGATTATCGTGAAAAGTCGGGTATCGCCCGAAACACGAAACCCAATGCAAGTCAATGGGGGAGCATAGTCGGCAGTGAGTGGAGGCCAGGAAAACACCTACACTGCCCATTTTAATGGCAAAAACATCCATTCTTGTTAAAGAAGCTTGTCAATCGTAATTTACCTTATAATAATTGGAAGGCATTTGAAATTGGGGGTCATTTGGCTAAAGTTGTGGGGGGTAGGGCTGGTTCAAGTAATTAGTGGGCCCAGTAAATCTGGACCACGTCACGGCAGTGGAGCAGGGAGAGGTAAGTATTTCAACTTTGCAAGTGCTGTGATCCTGAGCAAGCAGGGGGGGCCCACTCGTTGGCATTGGCACTGGCACAGGGCCCCTCAAAGTACAGCGGTGTGTTTGCATGGCGGGGGCGCCTCCCACCGGCAGCAACACTTTTGCGTACTATGAGAGGCCCTGTGCCAGTGACGTCGCCAACTAGTATTCCTCCCCCCACCTGATGAAGGAACCTGCACTTTCATCTGCACCTTCCTCTTTGTCCCCGTGTAAGGTGGTATGGTATGCGGGAAGAGGAACCTGACTTTCAGCAGGGTCACAATCTTGCTGTGTAGCGTGCACGGGGAATTTTACGTTATGGGTCAATGTACCAGCAGACTCATCTATCACTGGCTGGGCAATGGGCAGGATGAGGAGGAAACACAGATATAGGCCCAAAGAATAAAGTTGGCTAAATGCAGTTCAAAATTGGTAACACAGGACTAACCAGGGGGCATTGCAGTGGAGGACAACTGGAATGAGAGGCTGACACAGAGAGTAGGCCCAAATCAGTAAGTAGTCGAAATGCAGTTCAAAATTGGCAACCGTAGTAAACAGGCGGCACAGCTTTGTTCAGTGGAGGAGAACAGCAAGGAGTGGCAGACACCGATAGTAGGCCCCAACCCAACTAGTAGGCCAAATGCAGTCTAACATTAACAACTACTTAACGAGAGCCTGAAAATGGAATTTCAGGACAGGAAACCAGGAGAACAGCAAGGAGTGGCAGACACCGATAGTAGGCCCCAAACCAACTAGTACGCCAAATGCAGTTGTTCCGTTTAACCACAATTTAATGAGAGCCTGAAGATAGAAGTTCAGGAAAGGCAACCTGGAGAACACCTTGGAGTGTAACACACCATCTCTCTACACCCCATACCCAATTTGTAGGCCTAATGCAGCGTAGTTTCCAACAACTACTAAACGAGAGCCGGAAGATCGAAGCTCAGGAAAGGCAACCTGGAGAACACCTTGGAGTGGAACACACCATCTCTCTACACCCCATACCCAATTTGTAGGCCTAATGCAGTGTAGTTTCCAACAACTACTAAACGAGAGCATGAAGATCGAAGCATTGGCGAGGAAACCTGGGGAACACCTTGGAGTGTAACACACCATCTCTCTACACCCCATACCCAATTTGTAGGCCTAATGCAGTGTAGTTTCCAAGAACTACTAAATGAGAGCCGGAAGATCGGAGCTCAGGAAAGGTAACCTGGAGAACACCTTGGAGTGGAACACACCATCTCTCTACACCCCATACCCAATTTGTAGGCCTAATGCAGCGTAGTTTCCAACAACTACTAAACGAGAGCCGGAAGATCGAAGCTCAGGAAAGGCAACCTGGAGAACACCTTGGAGTGGAACACACCATCTCTCTACACCCCATACCCAATTTGTAGGCCTAATGCAGTGTAGTTTCCAAGAACTACTAAACGAGAGCCGGAAGATCGAAGCTCAGGAAAGGCAACCTGGAGAACACCTTGGAGTGGAACACACCATCTCTCTACACCCCATACCCAATTTGTAGGCCTAATGCAGTGTAGTTTCCAAGAACTACTAAACGAGAGCCGGAAGATCGAAGCTCAGGAAAGGCAACCTGGAGAACACCTTGGAGTGGAACACACCATCTCTCTACACCCCATACCCAATTTGTAGGCCTAATGCAGTGTAGTTTCCAAGAACTACTAAACGAGAGCCGGAAGATCGGAGCTCAGGAAAGGTAACCTGGAGAACACCTTGGAGTGGAACACACCATCTCTCTACACCCCATACCCAATTTGTAGGCCTAACTGTTGTGAATTCTGTGGCTGAATTCACTCCTGTGGTCACAAGTGGTGCTGCAGCTTCTGAGCTTCCTCCCTCAGGTGTTCTGGTGATCTCGTTGACTGCTTCATTACTTAACTCCGCCTGATGCTGCTATCCTTGCTCCTTGTCAATGTTCCAGTGTTGGATCTGAGCTTCTCCTGATTGTTCCTGTGACCTGCTGCTCTGTATAGCTAAGTGCTTTTTGCTTTTTTGTTGCTTTTTTTCTGTCCAGCTTGTCTTTTGTTTTGCTGGAAGCTCTGAGACGCAAAGGGTGTACCGCCGTGCCGTTAGTTCGGCACGGTGGGTTTTTTTTTTTTGCCCCCTTTGCGTGGTTTTGCTTTAGGGTTTTTTGTAGACTGCAAAGTTCGCTTTACTGTCCTCGCTCTGTCCTAGAATATCGGGCCCCACTTTGCTGAATCTATTTCATCCCTACGTTTTGTCTTTTCATCTTACTCACAGTCATTATATGTGGGGGGCTGCCTTTTCCTTTGGGGAATTTCTCTGGGGCAAGTCAGGCCTATTTTCTATCTTCAGGCTAGCTAGTTTCTTAGGCTGTGCAGAGTTGCCTAGGTAGTTGTTAGGCGCAATCCACAGCCGCTTTTAGTTGTGTTTAGGATAGGATCAGGTGTGCAGTCTACAGAGTTTCTACGTCTCAGAGCTCGTTCTTGTATTTTTGGGTATTTGTCAGATCACTGTGTGCGCTCTGATCGCTAACCTCACTGTGTTTCTGGATTGCCTTCATAACACCTGTCATTAGCAAACATAACACCTAATGCAGTGTAGTTTCCAACAACTACTAAACGAGAGCATTAAGATCGAAGCAATGGCGAGGAAACCTGGGGCACACCTTGGGGAGGCAGACACCGTTAGTAGGCCCTACCAAAGTTGTACACCCAATGCAGTTTTAAAATTCCTAGAGGCTGAAAACAAGACTATTGACGATCAGCTTTTTTCAAAGGAACACAGCTGAATTGAGTGGCGCAGACAGACACAGGTAGTAGGACTTAACCCAAAAATGTGGCTCACTGCAGCTTAAAAAAGTTACAGGGGTACACAAGCAGCAGTGCTCTGGGCAGTGGAGGACAATTTCAATAGTGGACCGCAGACAGACTTTGTACGCCTACTATTAAAAAAAGGATGCTCTATGCAATTAAAAATAGGTTCCAGGGGTCCACGGGCAGCAGTGGTGTGGTCAGTGGACGAGTATTGGAAGGAGGGACCGCAGACAGGCGTAGTAGGCCTAACATAACAAAATTAGGCTGTAGACACTGTAAAATTGGTTCCAGGGGTACACGGGCAGCAGTGGTGTGGTCAGCGGAGGAAAATTGGAATTAAGGACTGCAGACAGACTTTGTAGGCTGTCCCCTGTGGACCATGCATCCAACACATTAACCCAGTGCGCCGTAATGGACACGTAACTTTTTGTGGACATGCCTACTGGTCCATGCGTCTCTTGTCAGGTGCACCTTTCTACTGTTTGATTGCCTGAGTGCTATGACAATGCAGACTTTTTCATGCCGGTGGAGGGCTGGGATGGCTTTTCTCGCAAAAGAAATGTCGACTGGGTAGCTTGAACCGTTGCACAGCGTAGTTCATCTGGGCTTTCTAAATATAAAACAAAGAAAAAAAGGAGGCTACATGCACTTTCAGCTGGGTTCCAGGGGTACACGGCCAGCATTGGTCTGGTCAGTGGAGAACTATTGGAAGGAGTGACCGCAAACAGGCATCGAAGGCTTAACATAATAACACATTGCTGTTGGCAATTTTAAATTGGTTCCAGGGGAACACGGGCAGCAGTGGCCTGGTCAGTGTAGTAGTAGTAGAAAGAACGGACCGCAGACAGGCATCGAAGGCCTAAAATAAAAAAATTGGGCTGGCTGTAGGCAATTTTAAATTGGTTCCAGGGGTATACGGGCAGCAGTGGTGTGGTCAGTGGAGGCCTAATGGAAGGAGTGACCGCAGACAGGCATCGAAGGCCTAAAATAATAACACATGGCTGTAGGCAATTTTAAATTGGTTCCAGGGGTACACGGGCAGCAGTGGCCTGGTCAGTGTAGTAGTAGAAGAAAGAACGGACCGCAGACAGGCATCGAAGGCCTAAAATAAAAAAATTGGGCTGGCTGTAGGCAATTTTAAATTGGTTCCAGGGGTACACGGGCAGCAGTGGTGTGGTCAGTGGAGGCCTAGTGGAAGGAGTGACTGCAGACAGGCATCGAAGGCCTAAAATAATAACACATGGCTGTAGGCAATTTTAAATTGGTTCCAGGGGTACACGGGCAGCAGTGGCCTGGTCAGTGTAGTAGTAGTAGAAAGAACGGACCGCAGACAGGCATCGAAGGCCTAAAACAAAAAAATTGGGCTGGCTGTAGGCAATTTTAAATTGGTTCCAGGGGTACACGGGCAGCAGTGGTGTGGTCAGTGAAGGCATATTGTAAGGAGTGACCGCAGACAGGCATCGAAGGCCTAAAATAATAACACATGGCTGTAGGCAATTTTAAATTGGTTCCAGGGGTACACGGGCAGCAGTGGTGTGGTCAGTGGAGGCATAGTGGAAGGAGTGACCGCAAACAGGCTTCGAAGGCCTAACATAACAAAAATGTCAATACAATGGTATTGTCAGTGGCAGGCATTGAAGGATGTCAGCGCATAGACTAAACATTGGTGGAGCTGTGAGATAATTTTGCAAGTGGTAGAGCACTGTTTGAGCTGGGGGGGGAACTGTCTTGTGGCCGGCGGTACAGGCCCAGGGCCCCTCATATTACAACGGTGTGTCTGACGTTGGGTGCGCACCACCACCGCCAGAGACACTTTATTGTACTAGGAGGGACCCAGTGGCAGTGCCGTCAACCAAAAGCGGGCACACCCACCTCTTCAGACAAACAGCACTCTCACGGGTGCTGTCGCCAAGTGTCAATACCACGGCCCCGTGTGGGGAGTTTGGCCATTTAGTGAGGTGTAAACATGTCGTATGCTGGACAATCAGGTGCAGAAAATTACGAGATTGGAAAAGGCATTCAGAATAGTCCACAGGCAAGACCTTTTCATAGGAAAGCTAGGTGTCAGCCGGGCAAGGTGGGGCAAAAGATTTCGAAATCCAGTTGTGGTTCATTTTAATGAAGGTTAGATCATCTACATTTTGGGTAGCCAGACGAGTCCTTTTTTCTGTTAGTATTGAACCTGCAGCACTGAATACTCTTTCTGATAGGACACTAGCTGCCGGGCAAGCAAGCTCCTGCAATGCATATTCTGCCAATTCTGGCCAGGTGTCTAAATTTGATGCCCAGTAATCAAATGGGAATGACGGTTGAGGGAGAACATCGATAAGGGATGAAAAATAGTTTGTAACCATACTGGACAAATGTTGTCTCCTGTCACTTTGAATTGATGCTGCAGTACCTGTCCTGTCTGCGGTCATAGCAAAATCACTCCACAACCTGGTCAGAAAACCCCTCTGGCCAACGCCACTTCTGATTTCTGCCCCTCTAACTCCTCTGGTCTGCTGGCCTCTGCAGCTCGTGTGAGAACGATCACGGGCGCTGTGTGCAGGGAATGCCAGAGGCAAACGGTCAACAAGAGTTGATTGATTGGTTGCTAATATTAGTTCCAAGTTCTCATGTGGCATAATATTTTGCAATTTGCCTTTATAGCGAGGATCAAGGAGGCAGGCCAACCAGTAATCGTCATCGTTCATCATTTTAGTTATGCGTGTGTCCCTTTTGAGGATACGTAAGGCATAATCCGCCATGTGGGCCAAAGTTCCAGTTCTCAAATCTGCGGTTGTGCTTGGTTGAGGGGCAGCTTCAGGCAAATCCACGTCACTTGTGTCCCTCCAAAAACCAGAACCCGGCCTTGCTGCGCCACCAATTTCCAGTGGCCCCGGAAAAGCTTCCTCATTAAAAATATAATCATCCCCATCATCCTCCTCGTCCTGTACACTGCCCTGGCCAGACAATGGCTGACTGTCATCAAGGCTTTCCTCTTCCTCAGCTGCAGACGCCTGATCCTTTATGTGCGTCAAACTTTGCATCAGCAGACGCATTAGGGGGATGCTCATGCTTATTATGGCGTTGTCTGCACTAACCAGCCGTGTGCATTCCTCAAAACACTGAAGGACTTGACACATGTCTTGAATCTTCGCCCACTGCACACCTGACAACTCCATGTCTGCCATCCTACTGCCTGCCCGTGTATGTGTATCCTCCCACAAAAACATAACAGCCCGCCTCTGTTCGCACAGTCTCTGAAGCATGTGCAGTGTTGAGTTCCACCTTGTTGCAACGTCTATGATTAGGCGATGCTGGGGAAGGTTCAAAGAACGCTGATAGGTCTGCATACGGCTGGAGTGTACGGGCGAACGGCGGATATGTGAGCAAAGTCCACGCACTTTGAGGAGCAGGTCGGATAACCCCGGATAACTTTTCAGGAAGCACTGCACCACCAGGTTTAAGGTGTGAGCCAGGCAAGGAATGTGTTTCAGTTGGGAAAGGGAGATGGCAGCCATGAAATTCCTTCCGTTATCACTCACTACCTTGCCTGCCTCAAGATCTACAGTGCCCAGCCACAACTGCGTTTCTTTCTGCAAGAACTCGGACAGAACTTCCGCGGTGTGTCTGTTGTCGCCCAAACACTTCATAGCCAATACAGCCTGCTGACGTTTGCCAGTAGCTGCCCCATAATGGGAGACCTGGTGTGCAACAGTGGCAGCTGCGGATGGAGTGGTTGTGCGACTGCGGTCTGTGGACGAGCTCTCGCTTCTGCAGGAGGACGAAGAGGAGGAGGAGGGGGTGCGAACGGCTACAGCCAACTGTTTCCTAGACCGTGGGCTAGGCAGAACTGTCCCAAACTTGCTGTCCCCTGTGGACCCTGCATCCACAACATTCACCCAGTGTGCCGTGATGGACACGTAACGTCCCTGGCCATGCCTACTGGTCCATGCATCTGTTGTCAGGTGCACCTTTGTGCTCACAGATTGCCTGAGTGCATGGACGATGCGCTCTTTAACATGCTGGTGGAGGGCTGGGATGGCTTTTCTGGAAAAAAAGTGTCGACTGGGTAGCTCGTAGCGTGGTACAGCGTAGTCCATCAGGGCTTTGAAAGCTTCGCTTTCAACTAACCGGTAGGGCATCATCTCTAACGAGATTAGTCTAGCTATGTGGGCGTTCAAACCCTGTGTACGCGGATGCGAGGCTAAGTACTTCCTTTTTCTAACCATAGTCTCATGTAGGGTGAGCTGGACTGGAGAGCTGGAGATCGTGGAACTAGCGGGGGTGCCGGTGGACATGGCAGACTGAGAGACGGTGGGAGATGGTATTGTTGCCGCCGGTGCCCTAGATGCAGTGTTTCCTACTACGAAACTGGTGATTCCCTGACCCTGACTGCTTTGGCCTGGCAAAGAAACCTGCACAGATACTGCAGGTGGTGCGGAAAATGGTGGCCCTACACTGCCGGAAGGGATGTTGCGTTGCTGACTAGCTTCATTGGCCGAGGGTGCTACAACCTTAAAGGGAACCTGTCACCCCGTTTTTTGAGATTGAGCTATAAATACTGTTAAATAGGGCCTGCGCTGTGTGTTCCTATAGTGTATGTAGTGTACCCTGATTCCCCATGTATGCTGAGAAATAACTTACCAAAGTCGCCGTTTTCGCCTGTCAATCAGGCTGGTCAGGTCGGGAGGGCGTGGTGACATCGGTGGTTCTTCCTCAGCTTTACGTTGGTGGCGTAGTGGCGTAGTGGTGAAGACACAGCGCGCGATCTGCGCTGTAATCCCTTGCATCGGTGGGGGCGGCCATCTTCCTGGGGCCGCGCGTGCGCAGATCGAGTGCTCTGCTGCACGGGGCTTCAGGAAAATGGCCGCGGGATGCCGCGCGTGCGCATTAGAGATCGCGGCGGCCATTTTCCCAAAGCCGAGATGCAAACTCGGCTTTGGGAAAATGGCCGCCGCGATCTCTAATGCGCACGCGCGGCATCCCGCGGCCATTTTCCTGAAGCCCCGTGCAGCAGAGCACTCGATCTACGCACGCGCGGCCCCAGGAAGATGGCCGCCCCCACCGATGCAAGGGATTACAGCGCAGATCGCGCGCTGTGTCTTCACCACTACGCCACTACGCCACCAACGTAAAGCTGAGGAAGAACCACCGATGTCACCACGCCCTCCCGACCTGACCAGCCTGATTGACAGGCGAAAACGGCGACTTTGGTAAGTTATTTCTCAGCATACATGGGGAATCGGGGTACACTACATACACTATAGGAACACACAGCGCAGGCCCTATTTAACAGTATTTATAGCTCAATCTCAAAAAACGGGGTGACAGGTTCCCTTTAAGGGACGTTTGGTAGTTAGTCCAGGCTTGCAAATGCATGGTGGTTAAATGTCTATGCCTGCAACTTGTATTGAGACTTTTCAGATTCTGTCCTCTGCTTAAGGTAGTTGAACACTTTTGACAGATGAATTTGCGCTGATCAATTGGATGTTGTTTAAAAAAATGCCAGACTGCACTCTTTCTAGCATCGGATACCTTTTCAGGCATTGCAGACTGAGCTTTAACCGGATGGCCACGCTGTCCTCCAACAGGTTTTGGCTTTGCCACGCGTTTTGGGCAAGATACGGGCCCGGCAGATGGAACCTGTTGCGATGTTGATGCCTGCTGCGGCCCCTCCTCCTCCGCTTCAGAACTGCTGCCGCCTGCACCCTGTTCCCCCAATGGCTGCCAATCGGGGTCAAGAACTGGGTCATCTATTACCTCTTCTTGTAGCTCGTGTGCAACTTCGTCTGTGTCACCGTGTCGGTCGGTGGTATAGCGTTCGTGATGGGGCAACATAGTCTCATCAGGGTCTGATTCTTGATCATTACCCTGCGAGGGCAATGTTGTGGTCTGAGTCAAAGGACCAGCATAGTAGTCTGGCTGTGGCTGTGCATCAGTGCACTCCATGTCAGATTCAACTTGTAATGGGCATGGACTGTTAACTGCTTCACTTTCTAAGCCAGGGACGGTATGTGTAAAGAGCTCCATGGAGTAACCCGTTGTGTCGCCTGCTGCATTCTTCTCTGTTGTTGTTTTTGCTGAAGAGGACAAGGAAGCGACTTGTCCCTGACCGTGAACATTCACTAACGACGCGCTGCTTTGACATTTACCAGTTTCACGAGAGGAGGCAAAAGAGCTAGAGGCTGAGTCAGCAAGATAAGCCAAAACTTGCTCTTGCTGCTCCGGCTTTAAAAGCGGTTTTCCTACTCCCAGAAAAGGGAGCGTTCGAGGCCTTGTGTAGCCAGACGACGAACCTGGCTCCACAGCTCCAGACTTAGGTGCAATATTTTTTTTCCCACGACCAGCTGATGCTCCACCACTACCACTACCCTCATTACCAGCTGACAATGAACGCCCCCGGCCACGACCTCTTCCACCAGACTTCCTCATTGTTTTAAAAACGTAAACAAACTAACGGTATTTGTTGCTGTCACACAACTTACACGGTGAGCTATAACTTCAGTATGATTTAGCTACCCCTTTACAGGTGAGTGAGACCACAACGAAAATCAGGCACAATGTTACACACTCTGTTGTTGGTGGCAACAAATGAGAGAGATGCCACACACGCAGGACTGTCACTGAAGCACAAATGTAAATATTAATCTCCCACTGATTTGATTTTTTTTTTTTTTCAGGGAGACTTTAGGAAAAAAAAATAATAGAATATAATGATTTTTTCAGGAAGAATTTAGAAACCAAATAAAATAAAATGATTTTTTCAGGGAGAATTTAGAAAACAAATAAAACAAAAAAAGGCTTTCTATGGCCCACTGAGTGAGAGATGACGCACACAGGAGTCAGGAGTGGCACACAAGCCCAGAGGCCAATATTTATCTCCCACTGATTGATGTAGTGATTTTTTCAGGTAGATTTTGGAACCCAAATCAAGCTAAAAAAAAATAGGCTTTCTATGGCCCACAATTGGAGAGAGAGAGAGAGATGGCACACCCAGGAGTCAAGACTGGCACACAAGCAGAAAGGGCAATATTAATCTCCCACTGATTTGTTTTTTTTTTTTTTTCAGGGAGACTTTAGGAAAAAAAAAATAATAGAATAAAATGATTTTTTCAGGAAGAATTTAGAAACCAAATAAAATAAAATGATTTTTTCAGGGAGAATTTAGAAAACAAATAAAACAAAAAAAGGCTTTCTATGGCCCACTGAGTGAGAGATGACGCACACAGGAGTCAGGAGTGGCACACAAGCCCAGAGGCCAATATTTATCTCCCACTGATTGATGTAGTGATTTTTTCAGGTAGATTTTGGAACCCAAATCAAGCTAAAAAATAATAGTCTTTCTATGGCCCACAATTGGAGAGAGAGAGAGAGATGGCACACCCAGGAGTCAAGACTGGCACACAAGCAGAAAGGGCAATATTAATCTCCCACTGATTTGTTTTTTTTTTTTTCAGGGAGACTTTAGGAAAAAAAAAATAATAGAATAAAATGATTTTTTCAGGAAGAATTTAGAAACCAAATAAAATAAAATGATTTTTTCAGGGAGAATTTAGAAAACAAATAAAACAAAAAAAGGCTTTCTATGGCCCACTGAGTGAGAGATGACGCACACAGGAGTCAGGAGTGGCACACAAGCCCAGAGGCCAATATTTATCTCCCACTGATTGATGTAGTGATTTTTTCAGGTAGATTTTGGAACCCAAATCAAGCAAAAAAATAAATAAGCTTTCTATGGCACACTGACTGAGAGATGGCACACACAGGAGTCAGGAGTGGCACACAAGCCCTGAGGCCAATATTTTTCTCCCACTGATTGATGTAGTGATTTTTTCAGGTAGATTTTAGAACCCAAATCAAGCAAAAAAATAAATAGGCTTTCTATGGCCCACTGAGTGAGGGATGGCACACACAGGGATGGCACTCTAGCAGAAATGTCAATCTTAATCTCCCACAAAAAAAAAAAAACAGGGAGTGTCCAACAATTACTATCTCCCTGCAGTAATCTCAGCCAGGTATGGCAGGCAGCAATAAGGAGTGGACTGATGCACAAATTAAATAAAAAGTGTGGACAAACAAAAAAGATAGCTGTGCAGAAAGGAAGGAACAAGAGGATTTGTGCTTTGAAAAAAGCAGTTGGTTTGCACAGCGGCGTACACACAGCAATGCAGCTATCAGGGAGCCTTCTAGGGCAGCCCAATGAGCTACAGCGCTGAGGGAAAAAAAAAATGTAGCTTCCACTGTCCCTGCACACCAAAGGTGGTGTTGGGCAGTGGAAATCGCTACAGCACAAGCGGTTTGGTGGTTAATGGACCCTGCTTAACGCTATCCCTGCTTCTGACGAAGCTGCAGCAACCTCTCCCTAAGCTCAGATCAGCAGCAGTAACATGGCGTTCGGCGGGAACGCCCCTTTATAGCCCCTGTGACGCCGCAGACAGCAAGCCAATCACTGCAATGCCCTTCTGTAAGATGGTGGGGACCAGGACCTATGTCATCATGCTGCCCACACTCTGCGTTTACCTTCATTGGCTGAGAAATGGCGCTTTTCGCGTCATTGAAACGCGACTTTGGCGTGAAAGTCGCGTACCGCATGGCCGACCCCGCACAGGGGTCGGATCGGGTTTCATGAAACCCGACTTTGCCAAAAGTCGGCGACTTTTGAAAATGAACGACCCGTTTCGCTCAACCCTATTCATTACTGTAATGAGCGGTACCATGTGACCGCTCAGTACAGGAAGAATCTGCTGATGCCGGCGCCGGGGAAGCCAGGGACCTGCAGGGACCGCACCAGGAGTAGGTAAGTATAATTAGACAGCCCCCGCTCCCCCTCACCTGCCGACTCCTGCGTATGACTCGAGTATAAGCCGAGAGGGGGACTTTCAGCCCAAAAAAGTGCGCTGAAAATCTCGGCTTATACTCGAGTATACACGGTACATATGTTTGCATTTTTCAATCTCCTTGAAGAGCGCTGTCTTTATATACTTTATACATGGTTTTTACAAAGCAAAACTTTGTCTCAAAGGCTTCTTTTTTTAGGAAAGATAATATTGAAATTTTCTGATGCGTATTGCACATAAAATAACTTTTCTTTGTAAAAGTCTTAGCTTTTATGAGACATATTAAAAGTGCAGATCAATATACACTAGAATGTCAGTGTATGAGTGTCAGTTACCAGGATAAAAGAGTGAACAGTGTAAAATCAATTAATAGCAGCAGTATCTGAATAAATACATTAGTTTGAAAGCCCACTTGTGCCACTCATTGCAAATTATTGTGTCTGAAAGAGAGATGCATTATTGCAAATAACAAAGGAACACATGTAAAAATCATCTTGTAAAAGCAGATACATTGCTTTACCAAGTCACTAAACTCAGACCAGCATTTATAAAGACACAAAAGACAGCTTCGCCTAGAGAATAATCTGTTTCAAACAGTGATGCAATATATTTTTAATTTAGTTATCCCTTTTTACATACTGCAGATTGCTGTATTTCCATTATAATATACAAACTGAAATAAAAGGTTAATAAAACTTTTTGAACATTGCCATTATTATGAAAACTATTAAAATGCACATTTTTGGACCAAAATACAGCTCAGGCAAAAATTAAGAGACCACTGCAAAACATTCAGTTTGTCTGATTTTTCTCTTTATAGGTATATTTTTGAGTAAAATGTAAATTGCTCTTTTATTTTATAAACTACTGTCAACATGTCTACGAATTTCAAAGCAATACATTTTGTATTTTTTTCTGAAAAGGAGTAGTCAAAATTAAAAAAAAAAAAAGCACAAAAAATAGTGCTTTCAGACCTCAAATAATGCAAAGAAAACAAGTTCATAATCTCTTGGAAACAACAATACTAATGTTTTAACTCAGGAAGAGTTCAGAAATAAATATTTTCATGCGTCTTGGCATGCTTTCCACCAGTCTTTCACACTGCTTCTGCCGCAAAAATTTAAGCAGTTCTTCTTTGGTTGATGGCTTGTGACTATGCATCATCCTCTTCATCATGCCCCCTCCTAGGGCCCCCCTTCTTGGGCCTCGCTACGCTCAAAGGCTGCAATGAGCAGCGGAGCCCGAATGTGCTCCACAGGTTCCCAGGTTCTGTCCTCTGGGCCGTGACCCTTCCAGTCCACCAGATAATATTTCTTGCCACGTACCACCTTGCACTCCATGATAGAGTTCACCTCAAACTCATCCATGGACGAACCGGATGTCCAGGCAGATGATTCGGAAAACCGGGACAAATAGATGGGCTTTAAAAAGGAAACGTGAAAGGTGTCCGTGATACCAAGGCACGGAGGAATAGCCAAATGGTATACGACAGGGTTGACCTGTTGCAGAACCTTGAAAGGGCCTATGTAGTGAGGTGCAAACCTTTACAGACTCAACTCGCAGCCTGATGTTACGGGCGGAGAGCCACACTAAGTCTCCAGGAGCAAAGGTCGGAGCGGGGAGCTGGTGTGCATCAGCAGAAACCCTCATTCTCTCCTTGGAGGCCCGAATAGCATCCTATATGCGGTCCCAAATGACACGTGCCTCCACCGCCCATTCTGCCACCCTAGAATCGGTGGATGACACGGACATGGGCACAGGAACACACAGATGCTGGCTGTAATTAAGGAGAAAAAAAGTCTGCATGGTAGAGTCATCTACCGAGTTGTTCAAAGCAAATTACACCAAAGGTAGCAAAGATGCCCAGTCATACTGCCTTGCGGAGACAAAATGTCGTAAGTATGTGACAGGATTCTGGTTGGCCCTCTCTACCAACTCATTAGGTTTGTATGCAGAAGAGATATTCAGCTCAATGCTGAGTAAACAACAGAGTTCTCTCCAGAACCAAGCCACAAACTGAGGACCCCGGACACTAACAATTTTGTCAGGCATGCCATGTAAACGGAAAACATGTTTGATGAACAATGCCGCTAAAGCCGTGCAGAAGGTAACCGTGGAAGTGGAACCAAGTGCATCATCTTAGAAAAATGGTCGGTGACTATCCAGATAACTGTACAGCTACGAGACTTGGGTAAGCCTACCACGAAGTCCATCCCGACCATCTCCCAGGGCCTGTCTGCCACTGACACTGGGTAAAGTTACCCAGCAGGCCGTTGCCGAGAAGACCGATTCTTGGCGCAGGAGACACATTCCCGAATATAGTCCCCGACGTCACGGGCCATATGCGGCCACCAGTACATCCTCGCCCAGAGCTCAGATGTCCTCTTGGTCCCAAAATGTCCACCCACCCTGGACGAGTGAGCCCAAGAGAGAACCTCTGGTCGCAAATTAGATGGAATGAAAGTCTTGCCTGAGGGCACAGACTCTAGTGGAACAGGAGCCACAGTTCTCAGACTCTCTGAAGGGACAATAAGCCGAGGCTCCTCCTCCTCTGATGACACTACAGAGCGAGAGAGAGCATCGGCATGAACGTTCTTATCCCCGGAAAGAAAATTGAGGGTGAAATGGAACCGGGAGAAGAACAGGGACCATCTAGCCTGGTGAGAATTTAGCTGCTGGGCAGTCTGTAAATACACCAAGTTCTTGTGATCTGTGAACACCTGGAAGGGAAAGAGAGCTCCCTCTAGGAGGTGTCTCCACTCTGAGAAAGCCAACTTAATTAATGAACCCCATAAAGCACTGCACTGCTTTGAGAGAATGGGTTTTGTGCCAGTCCATCACAGCCTGTAGCTTGGCAGGATCCATATCCAATCCCAAGGCAGAGATGATATAGCCAAGGAAAGGCAAGGACTCCTGCTCAAACATGCACTTCTCCAACTTGGCATAGAGGGAGTTAGCGTCTATGAGGTAGAAGACCTTGCAAACATCTCTCCGGTGGGAGTCAATATCTAGAGAGTAGATGAGAATATCATCCAGATAAACTACGATTGATGTGGAAATACTGGACATATACGGATATACTGTGGCATTGCCTCCATCTCACGACGTAGTGCACGAGCAGTCCGGGACTTAGATCCCGCTCGTAACACTTCTATGGCCTCATGTGACTCAGGGACCAGGACCGGAGATTCCAAAGGTTTGGCAAAGGTGGGAGCCAGCCGAAACCTCTGCCTACACTGGGCCCGCTCTAACCTCCGCTCGTGAAACGGAGGTCAATATTGGTAGACATAGCTATTAACTCCTCCAGTGTGGCGGGAATCTCCCTTCAGGCCAGTGCGTCCTTCACGTGATCAGCCAGCCCCCTCCAAAATATAGAGATAAGGGCATTATCCGACCTCTCCAGCTCAGATGCTAGGGTACGGAAGTGGAAGGCAAAATGGCTGACCAAGGACGAGCCCTGAGTCAATGCCAATAATTGGAGCGCTGTATCATGGGTGACTCGAGGCCCTAAAAAGGCCTATTTCAGAGTGCTCAGGAACAGCAGAGCACGCTGCACCACATGATGGCCACACTCCCACAGCAGCGTAGCCCACTCCAACGCCCTGTCCGACAGCAGAGACACAATAAATCTCACCTTTGCCCCTTCTGTTGGCAAACATGCTACTAGGAGCTCGATATGTATAGAGCACTGGCTCACGAAACCCTTACAAGATTTACTATCACCAGAAAATTTTTCTGGCAGCGGGAGGCGAGATAGAGTTGGAACAAGGGTGGCCTTGGACAAGGTTGCTGCAGCCACGCTAGCAGCCTGAACAGCTACTGTGGTAACTTCCACAGTTGAGGTTGTGCGCTTGAGAGCCACCTGCTAGATGTACCGCAAGGATTGCTGTTTGTCCGCCATTTACTAGCCAGACCCTGGTGCTGGTATTAGGACAGGGTTGGTGGAACGCACCATAGTATAAATATATATGTATTAATAGGTGCGTCCACAACCCAGGGTCCACCATGCAGGAGAGGAACCTGCTGCTGGCAAATGGCGGCACTATAAGCGAACACTGTTAACTCCACAGATTTGCAAGAAACAAGATGCTGTGCCCTGTTAACCTCACAGAGGTACACAGCTACCAAACAGAGCAAAACTGTGGTCATGCAGTGAGAGAAACAGGCAAATAACTCCTCACCAGAGGTGCCGGTATTCTAGCGGCTTATTTCAGCCAAGGCCCTGAATATACACATACAAACTCCTCACCGAAGGTGACGGTATTCTAAGGGCTTGTTTCAGCCAAACCCTAACCACATCCAGACATGACCACACTGGCGTTGAGCTTATAGACTTTGGTTTGATACTAGCACATGGCCATGTGGCCATGCAAACCTTTTATAGCTGTAGCAGACAGGGCCTTCCAAGTGGTCCAATAGGAGCTGCTACAGGGCCTGAGCGTGTGACCCCCAACCTCCAATGAGAGGTCCTCCCTTGGGCATTCTCAGTGTGTGCAAAGCAGGACTTAGTCCCAGAAAAGCCTGCACGCCGCTGACCAGTGCTGGCTACAAAGGCAGAACCTGGAAAGGCATCAGTAACCTTTTGCACAGTATCAGGCTGAGCGAGACACTGGTACCAATGTCTCTGCTGAGGAGGCTCCACTGCGGTAGAAGCAGACATGGCTCGAGATTTCCCCTGTGCAGCTGCGGAAACTCGATTCCTAACACTTATGACCATGTGATATTTCAGTTTTTCTTTTGTATTACATTTGCAAAATTTTTTACATTTCTGCTTTTTTTCAGTCGAGATGGATTGCAGAATGTACATTAATGTGAAGAAAAGTGAACTTTTTTGAATTTACCAAATGGCTGCAATGAAACAAAGAGTGAAAAATTTAAAGGGGTCTGAATACTTTCCATATCCACTGTATATACACACCTTTTCTGAAAGGCCACAGAGGTCGAAACACCATTAAGCAAGAGGCAACACTATCCAAACATCACCATGAATACCATGGAGGTCTCCAAACAAGTCAGGGATAAAATTGTTGAGACGTAAAAATCAGGGTGGGGTTATTAAAATATTCATAACATCTGAAGATCCCCCAGAGCACCATCAAATTACATAGTAACATAGTAACATAGTAACATAGTTAGTAAGGCCGAAAAAAGACATTTGTCCATCCAGTTCAGCCTATATTCCATTATAATAAATACCCAGATCTACGTCCTTCTACAGAACCTAATAATTGTATGATACAATATTGTTCTGCTCCAGGAAGACATCCAGGCCTCTCTTGAACCCCTCGACTGAGTTCACCATCACCACCTCCTCAGGCAAGCAATTCCAGATTCTCACTGCCCTAACAGTAAAGAATCCTCTTCTATGTTGGTGGAAAAACCTTCTCTCCTCCAGACGCAAAGAATGCCCCCTTGTGCCCGTCACCTTCCTTGGTATAAACAGATCCTCAGCGAGATATTTGTATTGTCCCCTTATATACTTATACATGGTTATTAGATCGCCCCTCAGTCGTCTTTTTTCTAGACTAAATAATCCTAATTTCGCTAATCTATCTGGGTATTGTAGTTCTCCCATCCCCTTAATTATCATTAAATCGGAAGTACATGGTACCAGAACAAACCTGTCAATAGAGGCTCGCCCATCAATACTCTCAGGCAGGGCAAGAAAGGCATTAATCAGAGAGGCACCACAAAGACCAAAGGTAACCCTAAAGGAGCTGCATAATTCCCAGGCAGAGAAAGGAGTATCTGTTCATACGACCACAATAAGCCATATACTCCATAGAGGTAGCCTTTATGGAAGAGTGGGCAGAAAAAAAGCCTTTAGTTACTAACAAAAATTGTAAGGCTCATTTTCAGTTTGTCAAAAGACATGTGAGAGACTCCCAAAATATAGGGAGGAAGGTGCTGAGGGAAAATGAGACCAAAATTGAACTTTTTGTCCATCAAGCTAAACGCTATGTCTGATCTCAAACCAACACAGCTCATCAATCCAAGAACACCATTCTCATAGTAAAACATAGTGCTGGCAGCATCATACTGTGGGTAAGTTTTTTGGAAGCACGAACAGGCAAAATGGTCCTTGTTGAGGGGAAGATGGACAGTGCGAAATACAGTGATATTCTTGAACAAACCTGTTTCAATCTGTCAATGATATGAGACTGGGATGGAGGTTCACCTTCCAACAAGACAACGACCCAAAGCACACTCCTAAAGCAACACTCGAGTGTTTTAAGGGGAAACATGTAAATGTTTTGGAGTGGCCTAGTCAAACCTTAATCCAATTGGGAATATGTGGACAGGCTTGGAGACTACTGTTCACCAGTAGGGTTGAGCGACTTTTAGTTTTTTAGGGTCGAGTCGGGTTTCGCGAAACCCGACTATCTCAAAAGTCGAGTCGAGTGGAATCGGCCGATTGTCGCGAAAAGTCGGGGATCGACTGAAACACGAAACCCAATGCAAGTCAATGGGGGAGCATAGTCGGCAGTGAGTGGAGGCCAGAAAAACATGTACAGTGACAATTTTAATGGCAAAAACATACATTCTTGTTACTGAAGCTTGTCAATCTTAATTTACCTTATAATAATAGTAAGACAATGGAAATTGGGGGTTATTTGGCTAAAGTTGTGGGGGGTAGGGCTGGTTCAAGTATTTAGTGGGCCCAGGAAATCTGGCAGAAAAAAGCTAGGCTCAAGTAATCAAAGAGAACCAAATCTGACCGAATGAAAAAAATCTGGTCCACGTCACGGCAGTGGAGCAGGGAGAGGTAAGTATTTCAACTTTGCAAGTGCTGTGATCCTGAGCAAGCAGGGGGGGCCCACTCGTTGGCATTTGCATTGGCACAGGGCCCCTCAAAGTACGGCGGTGTGTTTGCACGGCGGGGGCGCCTCCCACCGGCAGCGACACTTTTGCGTACTATGAGGGGCCCTGTGCCAGTGACATCGCCAACGAGTATTCCTCCCCCCACCTGATGAAGGAACCTGCACTGTCATCTGCACCTTCCTCTTTGTCCCCGTGTAAGGTGGTATGGTATGCGGGAAGGGGAACCTGACTTTCAGCAGGGTCACAATCTTGCTGTGTAGCGTGCACAGGGAATGTTGCGTTATGGGTCAATGTACCAGCAGACTCATCTATCACTGGCTGTGCAATGGGCAGGATGAGGAGGAAACACAGATATAGGCCCAAAGAATAAAGTGGGCTAAATGCAGTTCAAAATTGGTAACAGGACTAACCAGGGGGCATTGCTTTGTTCAGTGGAGGACAACTGTAATGAGAGGCTGACACAGTGAGTAGGCCCAAATCAGTAAGTAGGCTAAATGCAGTTCAAAATTGGTAACAGAAGTAAACAGGCGGCACTGGTTTGTTCAGTGGAGGTGAACATCAAGGAGCGGCAGACACCATTTGTAGGGCCAACAAAACAAGTAGGCCAAATGCAGTGTTATATTAAAAACAATTTAACGAGAGCCTGAAGATAGAAGCTAGGGAAAGGCAACCTGGAGAACACCTTGGAGCAGAAGACACCGTTTGTAGAACCCAGACCCAACTTATAGGCCTAGTGTCGTGTTGTTTCAACAACTACTTAACGAGAGCTTCAAGGATAGAAGCTAGGGAGAGGCAACCTGGAGAACACCTTTGAGCGGCAGACACCGTCCCTACAACTCAGACCCAACTTGTAGGCCAAATGCAGTGTTGTTTCAACAACTACTTAACAAGAGCTTGAAGATAGAAGCTAGGGAGAGGCACCCTGGAGAACACCTTGGAGCGGCAGACACCGTCTCTACAACCCAGACCCAACTTGTAGGCCTAATGCAGTGTTGTTTCAACAACTACTTAACAAGAGCATGAAGATTGAAGCAAGGGAGAGGCAACCTGGAGAACACCTTGGAGCGGGAGACACCGTCTCTACAACCCAGACCCAACTTGTAGGCCTAATGCAGTGTTGTTTCAACAACTACTTAACAAGAGCATGAAGATTGAAGCTATGGAGAGGCAACCTGGAGAACACCTTGGAGCGGGAGACACCGTCTCTACAACCCAGACCCAACTTGTAGGCCTAATGCAGTATTGTTTCAACAACTACTTAACAAGAGCATGAAGATTGAAGCTATGGAGAGGCAACCTGGAGAACACCTTGGAGCGGGAGACACCGTCTCTACAACCCAGACCCAACTTGTAGGCCTAATGCAGTGTTGTTTCAACAACTACTTAACAAGAGCATGAAGATTGAAGCTAGGGAGAGGCAACCAGGAGAACACCTTGGAGTGGCAGACACCGTCTCTACAACCCAGACCCAACTTGTAGGCCTAATGCAGTGTTGTTTCAACAACTAGTTAACACGAGCCTGAAGACTGAAGCTCAGGAAAGGCAACCAGGAGAACACCTTGGAGCAGCAGACACTGTTAGTAGGCCCCAACCAAACTAGTAGCCCCACTGCAGTTGTTCGATTAAAAAACTATCTAACACGAGCCTGAAGATTGAAGCTCAGGAAAGTAAACCAGGAGAACACCTTGGAGCGACAGACAATGTTAGTAGGCCCCAACCAAACTAGTAGCCCCACTGCAGTTGTTCGATTAAAAAACGAACACGAGCCTGAAGATTGAAGCTCAGGAAAGGCAACCAGGAGAACACCTTGGAGCAGCAGACAATGTTAATAGGCCCCAACCAAACTAGTAGCCCCACTGCAGTTGTTCGATTAAAAAACTATTTAACACGAGCCTGAAGATTGAAGCTCAGGAAAGTAAACCAGGAGAACACCTTGGAGCGACAGACAATGTTAGTAGGCCCCAACCAAACTAGTAGCCCCACTGCAGTTGTTCGATTAAAAACTATTAAACACGAGCCTGAAGATTGAAGCTCAGGAAAGGCAACCAGGAGATCACCTTGGAGCGGCAGACACTGTTAGTAGGCCCCAACGAAACTAGTAGCCCCACTGCAGTTGTTCGATTAAAAAACTATTTAACACGAGCCTGAAGATTGAAGCTCAGGAAAGTAAACCAGGAAAACACCTTGGAGCGACAAACAATGTTAGTAGGCCCCAACCAAACTAGTAGCCCCACTGCAGTTGTTCGATTAAAAAACTATTTAACACGAGCCTGAAGATTGAAGCTCAGGAAAGGCAACCAGGAGAACACCTTGGAGCGGCAGACACTGTTAGTAGGCCCCAACCAAACTAGTAGCCCCACTGCAGTTGTTCGATTAAAAAACTATTTAACACGAGCCTGAAGATTGAAGCTCAGGAAAGTAAACCAGGAGAACACCTTGGAGCGACAGACAATGTTAGTAGGCCCCAACCAAACTAGTAGCCCCACTGCAGTTGTTCGATTAAAAAACTATTTAACACGAGCCTGAAGATTGAAGCTCAGGAAAGGCAACCAGGAGAACACCTTGGAGTGGCAGACACCGTCTCTACAACCCAGACCCAACTTGTAGGCCTAATGCAGTGTTGTTTCAACAACTACTTAACAAGAGCTTCAAGATAGATGTGAGGGAGAGGCAACAGAGAGAACACCTTGGAGCGGAAGACTCAGTTTGTAGACCACAACGAAACTTGTGGCCCCAGTGCAGTTTTATAATTCTGACAAACTGAAAATCCGCCTTTTTTTTTTTTTTTTTTTTTAGAGGAGGACAGCTGTATTAAGTGGCGCAGACAGACACTGCTAGTAGGTCTTACACCACAAAGTAGGCTCACTGCAGGATGACAAAAAATTACATGGGTACACAGTCGGCATTGGTGTGCTCAGCGGAGGACAAATGGAAGGAGGGACCGCAGACAGACTTAGTAGGCCTAAAATAAAAAAATTCGGCTCAAAGCAGTTTCAATTATCTTGCAGGGGTACACAGCCAGCATTGTTATGTTCAGCGGAGGACAATTGGAAGGAGGGACCGCAGACAGACTTAGTAGGCCTAAAATAAAAAAATTAGGCTCAAAGAAGTTTGAATTATCTTGCAGAGGTACACAGGCAGCATTGGTGTGGTCAGCGGAGGACGATTGGAAGGAGTGTCTGACTCCCAAAAAATAAATAGATGTTAATTTATCTCAAAACGACAAAACCAAAAAACAAAAGGGTGGCATACTTAGGTACAGGGGTGGGCTCCTCTGCTGAGTTTCAAACATAGTAATTTGGCGCTAACTATTTACTGGTGTCAATATAGGACACTGACCCTGACTATTTTAACTAGCATCATACATGTCAACAAATTGGTATTGTCCGTGCCAGGCATTGAAGGATGTCAGCGCATAGACTAAACATTGGTGGAGCTGTGAGAGATAATTTTGCAAGTGGTAGAGCACTGCTTGAGCTGGGGGGAACTCTCTTGTGGCTGGCGGTACAGGCCCAGGGCCCCTCATGTTACAACGGTGTGTCTGACGTTGGGTGTGCACCACCACCACCAGAGACACTTTATTGTACTATGAGGGACCTAGGTACAGTGCCATCGACCAAAAGCGGGCACACCTACCTCTTCAGACAAACGGCACTCTCACGGGAGCTTGCGCCAAGTGGCGCGACCACGGCCCCGTGGGGGGAGTTAGCCCATTTAGGGAGGTGTAAACATGTTGTATGCTGGACAAACAGCTGCTGCAAATTAAGAGATTGGAACAGTCAGTAAGATGAGTCCACAAGCAAGACATTTTTATAGGAAAGCTAGGTGTCAGCCGGGAAAGGTGGGGCAAAATAAATCGAAATCCATGAGTGGTTAATTTTTATAAAGGTTAGATCATCAACATTTTTGGTAGCCAGATGAGTCCTTTTTTCGGTCAATATTGAACCAGCAGCACTGAATACTCTTTCTGATAGCACACTAGCTGCTGGGCAAGCAAGCTCCTGCAATGCATATTCTGCCAATTCAGGCCAGGTGTCTATTTTGGATGCCCAGTAATCAAATGGGAATGACGGTTGAGGGAGAACATCGATAAGGGATGAAAAATAGTTAGTAACCATACTGGACAAATGTTGTCTCCTGTCACTCTGAATTGATGCTGCAGTACCTGTCCTGTCTGCGGTCATTGCGAAATCACTCCACAACCTGGTCAGAAAACCCCTCTGTCCAACGCCATTTCTGATTTGTGCAACTCTAACACCTCTGCCCTGTTGCCCCTTGCAGCTCGTGTGAGAACCATCATCGGCGCTGTGTGCTGGGAATGCCTGAATCAAACGGTCTACAAGATTTGCTTGTTTGGTTGCTAATATTTGTTCGAGGTTCTCATGTGGCATGATATTTTGCAATTTGCCTTTATAGCGAGGATCAAGGAGGCAGGCCAATCAGTAATCGTCATCGGTCATCATTTTAATAATGTGTGGGTCCCTTTTGATGATACGTAAGGCATAATTCGCCATGTGGGCCAAAGTTCCAGTTGTCAAATCTGCGGTTGTGCTGGGTTGAGGGGCAGTTTCAGGCAAATCTACGTCACTTGTCTCCCTAAAAAAACCTGAACCCGGCCTTGCAACGCTATTGGCCCCGGAGAAGCTTCCTCATTCAAAAAATACTCATCCCCATCATCCCCCTCGTCCTCCTCCTCTTCGCCCGCTACCTCATCCTGTAGACTGCCTTGACCAGACAATGGCTGACTGTCATCAAGGCTTCCCTCTTCCTCAGCTGCAGACGCCTGCTCCTTTATGTGCGTCAAACTTTGCATCAGCAGACGCATTAGGGGGATGCTCATGCTTATTATGGCGTTGTCTGCACTAACCAGCTGTGTGCATTCCTCAAAACACTGAAGGACTTGACACAGGTCTTACACCTTCGACCACTGCACACCTGACAACTCCATGTCTGCCATCTAACTGCCTGCCCGTGTATGTGTATCCTCCCACAAATACATAACAGCACGCCTCTGTTCGCACAGTCCCTGAAGCATGTGCAGTGTGGAGTTCCACCTTGTTGCAACGTCAATGATTAGGCGATTCTGGGGAACGTTCAAAGACCGCTGATGGTTCTGCATACGGCTGGAGTGCACGGGCGAACGGCGGATATGCGAGCAAAGTCTGCGCACTTGGAGGAGCAGGTCAGGTAACCCCGGATAACTTTTCAGGAAGCACTGCACCACCAGGTTTAAGGTGTGAGCCAGGCAAGGAATGTGTTTCAGTTGTGAAAGGGCTATGGCAGCCATAAAATTCCTTCCGTTATCACTCACTACCTTGCCTGCCTCAAAATGTACAGTGCCCAGCCCTGACTGAGTTTCTTTCTGCAAGAACTCGGACAGAACTTCCGCGGTGTGTCTGTTGTCGCCCAAACACTTCATTGCCAATACAGCCTGCTGACGCTTGCCACTAGGTGTCCCATAATGGGACACCTCGTGTGCAACAGTGGCAGCTGCGGATGGAGTGCTTGTGCGACTGCGGTCTGTGGACGAGCTCTCGCTTCTGCAGGAGGACGAGGAGGAGGGGGGCGAACGCCTACAGCCAACTGTTTCCTAGACCGTGGGCTAGGCAGAACTGTCTCAATATTGCTGTCCCCTGTGGACCCTGCATCCACCACATTAACCCAGTGAGCCGTGATGGACACGTAACATCCCTGGCCATGCCTACTGGTCCATGCATCTGTTGTCAGGTGCACCTTTGTACTCACAGATTGCCTGAGTGCATGGACGATGCGGTCTTTTACATGCTGGTGGAGGGCTGGGATGGCTTTTCTCGAAAAGAAGTGTCGACTGGGTAGCTCGTAGCGTGGTTCTGCGTAGTCCATCAGGGCTTTGAAAGCTTCGCTTTCAACTAACCGGTAGGGCAACATCTCTAATGAGATTAGTCTAGCAATCTGGGCGTTCAAACCCTGTGTACGCGGATGCGAGGATGAGTACTTCCTTTTCCAAAAGAGAGTCTCATGTAGGGTGAGCTGGACTGGAGAGCTGCAGATCGTGGAACTAGCGGGGGTGCCGGTGGACATGGCAGACTGAGAGAGGGTTGGAGATGGTATTCTTGCTGGTGCCCTACATGCAGTGTTTCCTACTACGAAACTGGTGATTCCCTGACTGCTTTGGCCTGGCGACAAAATCTGCACATTTGCTGCAGGTGGTGCGGGAAATGGTGGGCTTACAGTGAGGGAAGGGATGTAGCGTTGCTGACTAGCTTCATTGGCCGAGGGTGCTACAACCTTAAGGGACGTTTGGTAGTGAGTCCAGGCTTGAAAATGCATGGTGGTTAAATGTCTACGCATGCAACTTGTATTTAGACTTTTAAGATTCTGACCTCTGCTTAAGGTAGTTGAACATTTTTGACAGATGACTTTGCGCTGATCATTTGGATGTTGTTTAAAAAAATGCCAGACTGCACTCTTTCTACTATCGGATACCTTTTCAGGCATTGCAGACTGAGCTTCTTTAACCGGATGTCCACGCTGTCCTACAACTGGTTTTGCCACGCGTTTTTGGCCAGATACGGGCCTGGCAGATGGAACTTGTTGCGATGTTGATGCCTTCTGCGGCTCCTCCTCCTCCACTTCAGAGCTACTGCCGCCTGCACCCTGTTCCCCCAATGGCTGCCAATCGGGGTCAACAACTGGGTCATCTATGACCTCCTCTTCTATCTCGTGTGCAACTTCGTCTGTGTCACCGTGTAAGCCGGTGGTATAGCATTCGTGACGGGGCACCATAGTCTCATCAGGGTCTGCTTCTGGATCAGTACACTGCGAGGGCAATGTTGTGGTCTGAGTCAAAGTAACAGCATAGTAATCTGGCTGTGGCTGTGCATCTGTGCACTCCATGTCAGATTCAACTTGTAATGGGCATGGCCTGTTAACTGTTTCACTTTCTAACCCAGGAACGGTATGTGTAAAGAGCTCCATGGAGTAACCCGTTGTGTCACCTGACGCATCCTTCTCTGTTGTTCTTGGTGAAGAAGACAAGGAAGCGACTTGTCCCTGACCGTGAACATCCACTAACGACGCGCTGCTTTTACATTTAGCAGTTTCAGAAGAGGAGGCGAAAGAGCTAGAGGCTGAGTCAGCAAGGAAAGCCAAAACTTGTTCTTGCTGCTCAGGCTTTAAAAGCGGTTTTCCTACTCCCAGAAAAGGGAGCGTTCGAGGCCTTGTGTAGCCAGACGACGAACCTGGCTCAACATCTCGAGACTTAGGTGCTATATTGCTTTTCCCACGATCACCTGATGCTCCACCACCACTACCATCGTTACCAGCTGGCAATGACCGCCCACGGCCACGACCACTTCCACCAGACTTCCTCATTGTTTGAAAAACGTAACCAAACTAACGGTATTTGTTACTTTAAAACCAGTTACAAGGTGAACTCAAACTTCTGTTGGATGTATATATCCCTTTATAGGTGGGTCAGACTGCAGGGAAAATCAGGCCCAATGTATAACAGTATACAGCTTCAGTGGCAGACAGATATGCCACTAACAGGACTGACGCTGATGCAGACACTAACAATTCAAATCTCCTCCTTTTTATTTTTTCTGGGAGAATATTGAAGAAATGTGGCCCACTCTCATACAGTATATGTTCTGTGGCACAAAATTTGAGACAGGTGGCACACACAGGAGTGGCACTGAAGCAGAAATGCCAATCTTAATCTCCCAATATTTTTTTTTTTTCAGGGAGAATTTAAAAGAAATCTGACCCAGTATTACACACTAGGTTTAATGTGGCACACAATTTGAGACAGGTGGCACACACAGGAGTGGCACTGAAGCAGAAATGCCAATCTTAATCTCCCACTATTTTTTTTTCAGGGAGAATTTAAAAGAAATCTGGCCCAGTATTACACACTAGGTTGAATGTGGCACAAAATTTGAGACAGGTGGCACACACAGGAGTGGCACTGAAGCAGACATGCCAATTTTAATCTCCCACAATTTTTTTTTCCAGGGAGAATTTAAAAGAAATCTGGCCCAGTATTACACACTAGGTTTAATGTGGCACACAATTTGAGACAGGTGGCACACACAGGAGGGGCACTGAAGCAGAAATGCCAATCTTAATCTCCCACAATTTTTTTTCAGGGAGAATTTAAAAGAAATTTGACCAAGTATTACACACTAGGTTTAATGTGGCACACAATTTGAGACAGGTGGCGCACACAGGAGTGGCACTGAAGCAGAAATGCCAATCTTAATCTCCCACTATTTTTTTTTCAGGGAGAATTTAAAAGAAATCTGACCCAGTATTAAACACTAGGTTTAATGTGGCACACAATTTGAGACAGGTGGCACACACAGGAGTGGCACTGAAGCAGAAATGCCAATCTTAATCTCCCACTATTTTTTTTTTCAGGGAGAATTTAAAAGAAATCTGACCCAGTATTACACACTAGGTTTAATGTGGCACACAATTTGAGACAGGTGGCTGTTATGAACTGGAGGTTTAGGAGCAACATGGGACAAGCTCTGAAGGAGGTGGTACCTGCACTGACCGCAGTTCCTAAGCTCAACACCACACTAGAAGCAGCCGTGGGATGTTCCTGTCACTCCCTAGACACCTCGACACAGCCTGAGAGTTAACTACCCCTAAATATAGAAACAGGAAAGCTATCTTGCCTCAGAGAAAATCCCCAAAGAATAGATAGCCCCCCACAAATAATGACTGTGAGTGGAGAGGGAAAAAACATACATAGAATGAAACCAGGATGTAGCACAGGAGGCCAGTCTAGCTTAATAGATAGGACAGGACGGAATACTGTGCGGTCAGTATTAAACACTACAAAAATCCACCACAGAGTTTACAAAAATCTCCACACCTGACTAAAGGTGTGGAGGGTAAATCTGCTTCCCAGAGCTTCCAGCTTAACTGAATTAATCCATACTGACAAGCTGGACAAAACCATAGAATGTACCGAACAATGAAGTCCACAACATGTGGACAGAAAAGAGCAAAGCAAGGACTTATCTTTGCAGAACTGGTCAGGATATCCGGGAAATCCAAGCAGAGATGTGAATCCAACCAGGAACCATTGACAAGTGGCACAAGCTGAAGAGAAGAGCCAGGCTAAATAGCCGAGCAGAATAGACAATTAGTGTAAGCAGCTGCTGACTGCTAAATCCAAGGAGCAGCCATTCCACTTAAAACCACCAGAGGGAGCCCTGTTGTGAATTCTGTTATCGAACTCCCTCCTGTGGTCATGGATGGTACTTCGGCGAGTTCTGTCCATGGACTCCCTCTGGTGGCTGTGAGTGGTGCTGCTGCTTCTGAGGTTCCTTCCACAGGTGACGGAGCTTATTCGTTGGCTGGCTGCTCTATTTAACTCCACTCAGATCGTTACTCCATGCCAGCTGTCAATGTTCTTGTACTGGTTCAGTTCGCTCTTGGATCTTTCTGGTTACCTGTCTACTCCAGCAGAAGCTAAGTCCCTGCTAGTTATTATTTGTTCATTGTTTTCTGGTCCAGCTTGCTATCATGATTTTGTTTTGCTAGCTGGAAGCTCTGGGATGCAGAAAGGCACCTCCGCACCGTGAGTCGGTGCGGAGGTCTTTTTGCACAATCTGCGTGGTCTTTTTGTAGTTTTTTGTGCTGACCGCAAAGATACCTTTCCTATCCTCAGTCTGTTTAGTAAGTCTGGCCTCCCTTTGCTGAAACCTGTTTAATTTCTGCGTTTGTGACTTCATCTTTACTCACAGTCAATATATGTGGGGGGCTGCCTTTTCCATTGGGGAATTTCTCTGAGGCAAGGTAGGCTTTATTTTCTATTTCTAGGGCTAGTTATCTCTTAGGCTGTGAAGAGGCGTCTAGGCCGTGTTAGGTACGCTCCACGGCTATTTCTAGTTGTGTGATAGGATTAGGGGTTGTGGTCAGCAGAGTTCCCACTTCCCAGAGCTTGTCTTGTGTGAGTTTAACCATCAGGTCGTTCCTGGTGCTCCTAACCACCAGGTCCATAAAAGAGCTCAAGAGCAGAACTCACAAAAGTGCCACTTACAACCACCGGAGGGAGCCCAAGAGCGGAATTGACAACAGTACCCCCCTTGAGGAGGGGTCACCGAACCCTCACCAAAGCCCCCAGGCCGATCAGGATGAGCCAAGTGAAAAGCACGAACCAAATCAGCGGCATGGACATTGGAGGCAACAACCCAAGAATTATCCTCCTGGCTATAACCCTTCCACTTGACAAGATACTGAAGCCTCCGCCTCGAAAAACGAGAATCCAAAATTTTCTCAACCTCATATTCCAACTCTCCCTCAACCAACACCGGGGCAGGAGGATCAACCGAGGGAACAACGGGCACCACATATCTCCGTAACAAAGATCTATGGAAAACATTATGAATGGCAAAAGAGGCTGGAAGAGCCAAACGAAAAGACACCGGATTGATAATTTCAGAAATCTTATAAGGACCAATAAACCGAGGCTTAAACTTAGGGGAAGAAACCTTCACATAGGAACATGACGAGAAGACAACCAAACCAAATCCCCCACACGATGCCGGGGACCAACACACCGACGGCGGTTAGCAAAACGTTGAGCCTTTTCCTGAGACAACGTCAAATTGTCCACCACATGAGTCCAAATCTGCTGCAGCCTGTCAACCACAGAATCCACACCAGGACAATCAGAAGGCTCAACCTGCCCCGAATAAAAACGAGGATGAAAACCAAAATTACAAAAGAAAGGTGAAACCAAAGTAGCCGAACTAGCCCTATTATTAAGGGCAAACTCGGCCAACGGCAAAAAAGCCACCCAATCATCCTGATCAGCAGACACAAAGCATCTCAAATAGGTTTCCAAGGTCTGATTAGTTCGCTCAGTTTGGCCATTAGTCTGAGGATGAAACCCCCGAAGAAAAAGACAAATCAATGCCCATCCTAGCACAAAAGGCCCACCAAAACCTAGAAACAAACTGAGAACCTCTGTCAGACACAATATTCTCCGGAATGCCATGCAAACGAACCACATGCTGAAAAAACAATGGAACCAAATCTGAGGAGGAAGGCAACTTGGGCAAAGGTACCAGATGGACCATTTTAGAGAACCGGTCACAAACCACCCAGATAACAGACATCTTCTGGGAAACAGGAAGATCCTAAATAAAATCCATGGAAATATGTGTCCAGGGCCTCTCAGGGACCGGTAAAGGCAAAAGCAACCCACTAGCGCGGGAACAGCAAGGCTTGGCCCGGGCGCAAGTCCCACAGCACTGCACAAAAGTACGCACATCCCGCGACAAGGAAGGCCACCAAAAGGACCTAGCAACCAAATCTCTGGTACCAAAAATCCCAGGATGACCGGCCAACACTGAACAATGAACCTCAGAAATTACCTTACTTGTCCATCTATCAGGAACAAACAGCTTCCCCACAGGACAGCGGTCATGTTTATCAGCCTGAAATTCCTGAAGCACCCGCCGCAAATCAGGGGAGATGGCAGAAAGACTCACCCCTTCTTTAAGAATGCAAACCTGCTCAAGGACTCCAGGAGAGTCAGGCAAAAATCTCCTAGAGAGGGCATTAGCCTTAACATTCTTAGATCCCGGAAGATACGAGACCACAAAATCAAAACGGGAGAAAAACAGGGACCATCGAGCCTGTGAAGGGTTCAGCCGCTTGGCCGACTCGAGGTAAATCAGATTCTTATGATCAGTCAAGACCACAACGCGGTGCTTGGCTCCCTCAAGCCAATGTCGCCACTCCTCAAATGCCCACTTCATAGCCAACAACTCACGATTGCCGACGTCATAAATGCGCTCCGCAGGCGAAAACTTTCTGGAAAAAAAAGCACATGGTTTCATCAAAGAACCATCAGAATTCCTCTGAGACAAAACGGCCCCTGCCCCAATCTCAGAAGCGTCAACCTCAACCTGAAAAGGAAGAGAAACATCTGGCTGACGCAACACAGGGGCAGAAGTAAAGCTCCTGAAAGGCCTCAACAGCCGCCGAGGACCAATTCGTCACATCAGCGCCTTTCTTCGTCAAATCAGTAAAGGCCTTAACCACACTGGAAAAGTTGGCAATGAATTGGCGATAGAAATTAGCAAAGCCCAAAAATTTCTGAAGGCTCTTCACAGATATGGGTTGAATCCAATCATGAATGGCTTGGACCTTAACAGGATCCATTTTCATAGACGAGGGGGAAAAAATAAAACCCAAAAAAGAGACCCTCTGAACTCCGAATAGGCACTTAGACCCCTTCACAAACAAAGCATTATCACGAAGGATCTGGAATACCATCCTGACCTGCTTCACATGAGACTCCCAATCCTCGGAAAAAATCAAAATATCATCCAAATATACAACCATGAATTTATCAAGATAATTGCGGAAAATATCATGCATGAAGGATTGGAACACAGATGGAGCATTAGAGAGCCCGAATGGCATCACAAGGTATTCAAAATGACCTTCGGGCATATTAAATGCAGTCTTCCATTCATCACCCTGTTTAATATGAACAAGATTATATGCTCCTCGAAGGTCAATTTTAGTAAACCAACTAGCCCCCTTAATCCGAGCAAACAAATCAGAAAGCAAAGGCAAGGGGTATTGGAATTTGACCATGATCTTATTAAGAAGACGATAATCTATACAGGGTCTCAAGGAGCCATCCTTCTTAGCAACAAAAAGGAAACCCGCTCCCAATGGTGACGAAGACGGCCGAATATGCCCCTTCTCCAAAGACTCTTTAACATAACTCCGCATGGCGGCATGCTCTGGCACAGACAGATTGAAAAGTCGGCCCTTAGGGAACTTGCAGCCAGGAATCAAGTCAATAGCACAATCACAGTCCCTGTGCGGTGGAAGGGAACTGGACTTGGGCTCATCAAATACATCCTGGAAATCCGACAAAAACTCAGGGACCTCAGAAGAGGGGGAAGAGGAAATTGACATCAAAGGAACGTCACTATGCACCCCTTGACAACCCCAACTAGTCACAGACATAGTTTTCCAATCCAGCACCGGATTATGTTCCTGTAACCATGGAAAACCCAGTACAACAACATCATGCAGGTTATGCAACACCAGAAAACGGCAATCTTCCTGATGTGCTGGAGCCATGTACATGGTCATCTGCGTCCAGGTTTATCCTTGGCCAATGGTGTAGCATCAATGCCCCTCTAAGGAATAGGGCTCTGCAAAGGCTGCAAGGAACAGCCACAACGTCTGGCGAATTCTAAGTCCATTAAGTTCAGGGCATCACCTGAATCCACAAATGCCATGACAGAAAAGGACGACAATGAGCAAATCAGGGTCACAGACAAGACAAATTTAGGCTGAACAGTACTGATGGTAACAGACCTAGCGACCCTCTTAGTACGCTTAGGGCAATCAGAAATAATATGAGCAGAATCACCACAGTAAAAACACAGCCTATTCTGACGTCTGAATTCCTGCCGTTCAGTTCTCGTCAAAATCCTATCACATTGCATAGGCTCAGGACTCTGCTCAGAGGACACTGCCATATGGTGCACAGCTTTGCGCTCGCGCAGACGCCGATCAATCTGAATGGCTGGAGACATAGATTCGCTCAAACCAGCAGGCGTAGGGAAGCCCACCATAACATCTTTAAGGGCTTCAGAAAGACCTTTTCTGAAAATTGCAGCCAGAGCATCCTCATTCCATTTAGTGAGCACAGACCATTTTCTAAATTTCTGGCAGTATAATTCTGCCGCTTCCTGACCTTGACACAGGGCCAACAGGGTTTTTTCTGCATGATCCACAGAATTAGGTTCGTCATACAATAATCCGAGCGCTTGAAAAAATGTGTCTACATTCAGCATTGCCGGATCCCCTGATTCAAGGGAAAATGCCCAGTCCTGAGGGTCACCAGCAAGGATATGATGATTTTAACTTGCTGAATGGGATCACCAGAAGAACGGGGTTTCAAAGCAAAAAACAATTTGCAGTTAATTTTAAAGTTCAAAAACTTGGATCTGTCCCCAAAAAACAAATCAGGAGTAGGAATTCTAGGCTCCAAAGCCGGAGTCTGGACAACATAATCTTTGATACTCTGTACTCTTGCAGCAAATTGATCCACACGAGAAAACAAACCCTGAACATCCATGCCAGCGCCAAAATCCTGAACCACGCAGAAGTCAAGAGGAAAAAATTCATTTAATTCATTTTTGGCCACTTGTACTGTTATGAACTGGTGGTTTAGGAGCAACATGGGACAAGCTCTGAAGGAGGTGGTACCTGTAGTGACCGCAGTTCCTAAGCTCAACACCACACTAGAAGCAGCCGTGGGATGTTCCTGTCACTCCCTAGACACCCCGTCACAGCCTGTGAATTAACTACCCCGAAAAATAGAAACAGGAAAGCTATCTTGCCTCAGAGAAAATCCCCAAAGATTAGATAGCCCCCCACAAATAATGACTGTGAGTGGAGAGGGAAAAGACATACGTAGAATGAAACCAGGATGTAGCACAGGAGGCCAGTCTAGCTAGATAGATAGGACAGGACGGAATACTGTGCGGTCAGTATTAAAAGATAGAAAAATCCACCACAGAGTTTACAAAAATCTCCACACCTGACTAAACGTGTGGAGGGTAAATTTGCTTCCCAGAGCTTCCAGCTTAACTGAATTAATCCATACTGACAAGCTGCACAAAAACATAGAATGTACCGAACAATGAAGTCCACAACATGTGGACAGAAAAGAGCAAAGCAAGGACTTATCTTTGCTGAACTGGTCAGGATATCAGGGAAATCCAAGCAGAGATGTGAATCCAACCAGGAACCATTGACAAGCGGCACAAGAGCCAGGCTAAATAGCCGAGCAGAATAGACAATTAGTGGAAGCAGCTGCTGACTGCTAAATCAAAGGAGCAGCCATACCACTTAAAACCACCGGAGGGAGCCCAAGAGCAGAACTCACAAAAGTGCCACTTACAACCACTGGAGGGAGCCCAAGAGTGGAATTCACAACAGGTGGCACACACAGGAGTGACACTGAAGCAGAAATGCCAATCTTAATCTCCCACAATTTTTTTTTCAGGGAGAATTTAAAAGAAATCTGGCCCAGTATTACACACTAGGTTTAATGTGGCACACAATTTGAGACAGGTGGCACACACAGGAGTGGCACTGAAGCAGAAATACCAATCTTAATCTCCCACTATTTTTTTTTTCAGGGAGAATTTAAAAGAAATCTGACCCAGTATTACACACTAGGTTTAATGTGGCACACAATTTGAGACAGGTGGCACACACAGGAGTGGCACTGAAGCAGAAATGCCAATCTTAATCTCCCACTATTTTTTTTCAGGGAGAATTTAAAAGAAATCTGGCCCAGTATTGCACACTAAGTTTAATGTGGCACACAATTTGAGACAGGTGGCACACACAGGAGTGGCACTGAAGCAGAATTTTTTTTTTTTTTTATTTATGGGAGAATTGGCAAGAAATCAGGCCCACTGTTAGACTGTATGTTTTCTGTGCCAGAAAATGAGACACAGATGCCACACGCAGTACTGCCACTGATACAGATTTGCCAATTTTGTTCTGCACCCTTTTCTTCTTCAGGGAGACTAGTGAATAAATCTGGGCCACTGTATTAGAGTATATTTTCTGTGGCAGAAAGTGGCTTGAAGAGATATAACGAAACAAAAAAAAAGGGACTGTACTACAATTACTATCTCCCTGCAGTAATCTCAGCAATGTATGGCAGGCAGCAATAACAAGGAGTGAACTGCTGCACTAAAAAAGTCAACAGTGTGTACAAACAAACAAGAAAGCTGTGCAGAATGGAAGGAGCAACAGGATTTGTGCTTTGAAAAAAGCAGTTGGTTTGCACAGCGGTGTACAAACAGCAATGCAGCTATCTGGGAGCCTTCTAGGGCAGCCCAATGAGCTACAGCGCTGAGGAAAAAAAAAAAGTAGCCTCCACTGTTTCTGCTAAGAAAAGGTGGTGTTGGACAGTGGAAATCGCTACAGCACAAGCGGTTTGGGGGTTAATGTACCCTGCCTAACGCTATCCCTGCTTCTGACGAAGCGGCAGCAACCTCTCCCTATGCTCAGATCAGCAGCAGTAAGATGGCGGTCGGCGGGAACGCCCCTTTATAGCCCCTATGACGCCGCAGAAAGCAAGCCAATCACTGCCATGCCCTTCTCTAAGATGGTGGGGACTGAGACCTATGTCATCACGCTGCCCACACTCTGCGTCCACCTTCATTGGCAGAGAAATGGTGCTTTTCACGTCATTGAAACGCAACTTTGGCGCGAAAGTTGCGTACCGCATGGCCGACCCCACACAGGGATCAGGTCGGGTTTCATGAAACCCGACTTTGCCAAAAGTCGGCAACTTATGAAAATGACCGACCTGTTTCGCTCAACCCTATTCACCAGTAGAAACGATCAAACTTGAAGGAGCTGGGGCAGTTTTGGCTTGAAGAATGGGCAAAAATATCAGTGGCAAGGTTTGGAAAGCTCATGGAGACTGATCCAAAGCATCTTGAAGCTGTAATTGGTGAAAAATGAGTTCTGAAATTAGGGGAGTGAATTGTTGTGCACAGTCACGTTTTCAGTTCTTTTGTACTATTTGTTCCTGGCTTCACATTAAAAAGAAAACCAAATGTTTTCAGTTGTAGGGACGTTCTTTATATGAACTGATGCAAACCTTCAAAAAACAGTGAAATTCCAAGTAGCAAACCATGAAAAATGCCAAGGGTGATGAATATTTTCATATGCCACTGTAAATGAGGGATTTCTGTTCAACTTTAAATTCAGAGGTTAAAATTTATTTCCCTGCCCGACAGCTCAGCCAACTACTTTATATTTCATTTTTATGTAACTGATATAGAAAGGGTTAATAGTTTGCCTTTAAGTGCCTTTTGCCTTTAATTGCTAGAATTACTAGAATCTGTTGTTACAGCAGTCTGCTAGTCTCCTTTTCAAGGAGACTATACTTCTTATCATGTATGTTCTCAATAGTCAGATACAACATGCTCTGGGTACGTGAGAAATAAAGGTCAGTATGACCCCAGGGTAACGGGGGAGGGCTACATGAATTACACTGAGAGTTACATTTGTTGCAAATGGTATAAAATATTGCCTCTTGCTCCATTACATCAGATAAAAGTGACTTGCTCACAGAATATGTGTGCAGTGTCCTTTGTCTCCAAGCGCACTTGTAAAATGACAGGCGTAACCTCCTGATTTGGCCTCACTGGTGATCTGGCATGTCTGACATTGGGTCAGAGCGCAAACAGCTATAACACTACAAGGGCCCTCTGGTACTGAAACATTTTAGTACACCTCTCTGCCTCTTGTAGCAGAGATTGAAAGTTCTCCTTGTAGCATGTGTCGAGAAGTGTCACCAACCTGTAATGAGTGTCATCCAAAATTTTTATAATGCGAGGGTCATGTGAAATGCAGCGCAACATACAGTCAGCCACGCATGCCAGACTGCTAACAGGTAAGACTTCCTTGTCTCCAGCAACAGGAAGACTGACCATGTTGTCCTCCTCCTCCTCATCCTCTTCCTCCCTGTCCTCAGGCTATCCCCGCTGAACAGACGGTATGACAGCTGTGCTTGTAGCACCATCTACAGCGCATGAAAGTAGCACCTTTTCTTCCTCCTCCTCCTCATTGACAACCAATCCACGTTGAGAAGACATGAGGCTGGGCTGAGTGTAATCCCCCTGTACGGTTCCTTGCTCCATGTTCTCATGCCCTGACTGCAATGCATCCTCTTTAATTGTGAGCAGAGAGGTTTTCAGAATGTGGGATGGCGACGCTAATTATGGTGTCATCACCGCTCACCATCTTGGTGTAGTCCTCAAAGTTTTGGAGGATGGTACATATGTCGGACATCCATGTCCACTCCTGAGGTCTTATGTGTGGAGTCTGAACTGAATATCAACGTCCTTGTTGATGTTGGTAGTCAACAACTGGCCTTTTCTGCTCAAATCCTTTCTAACATATGCAGCGTAGAGTTTCAGTGCGTGGGGACATCACACACCAGCCGGTGAGCTGGGAGCTGCAAACACTCCTGAAGCAAGGCAAGGGTGGCTAAAACCTTAACTGACTTTCTAAAATGGGCAGACAGATGGCGTACTTTCACTAGCAGATCTGGCAGCTTTGGGTAGCTTTTCAGAAAACGTTGAACCACGAGGTTAAGCACATGGGCAAAACAAGGTACATGTGTAAACTCATCTTGCCTCAGAGCCGTCACCAGGTTACGGCCATTGTCACACACGATCATGCCTGGATGTAGGTTCAGCAGTGTCATCCAAACATCTAACTGCTCTTTCAGTGCTGTCCACAACTCTTCTGCATTGTGTAGTTTGTAACCTATGCAGATGAGCTTCAGCACAGCTTGTTGCCACTTGGTTGAGGCAGTGCTGCAGTGCTTCCAGCTTCTGGCAGATGTGTTGATTTCAGAGATGGAGGATGAAGAGGGGGAGGAAGTGCAGGATCTGTAGACTGTGGGGGCAACCTTGATTGACGTAGGGCCAACAATCCTTAGCGTTGGAAGGATATGTTCCATCCCAAGGTTCGACTGGGTTCCAGCTTCCACTATGTTAACCCAGTGTGCCATCAGTGAGATGTACCATCACTGCCTACAAGCACTTGTCCACGTGTTCATGGTTAGGTGGTCTTTCCCTGTGTTAGCATTGTTGAGGGCACGGGTCATGTTGTGGGACACATGCTGGTGCAATGCCGGTAGGGTACACCGGGAGAAATAATGGCGACTAGGGACCGAGTACCTTGGGACGGCCGCCGCCATCAGGTTGCGGAAAGCTTCTGTTTCAATGAGCCTAAAAGGCAGCATTTCTAGTGCAAGCAGAAGAGAAATATTAGAATTTAGGACTGTGTCCTGTGGGGTGTTGGCTGTGTTTTTCCAGCTTGTGTTCCAAAGACTGAGTTATAGACAACTGAAGGCTGTGCTGGGACAAGGACGTGGACGGGCTTGATGATGGTGCTGCTTGACTGTGGGCCACAACAGGTGCAGGGCTAGAGGAATCTTCACATGCACGGTTTACTGGGGATTGGCTTCTAAGCAAAACAGTGGAAGAAGCAGTGGTGTGACCTGCAGGCAGTGGTCCTGGAGCCTGGGGTTCAGCCCACAAAATCGGGTGCTTCAGAGTGTCCAAGTGTGGGATTAGCTGTCTCGGGGCGCTCGGCATGATGGGAAGAGGGTGAGGAATATCCGGGCCACACTCACGGCTACTCAGACTTGATAATGTGGAAGACATGGTGGTGGTGGCTAAGTGAATGGAAGCATTATCCGCTATCCAACCAACAACCATCTCACTCTGCTCTGGCTTCAATAGTGGTGTGCTGTGGTCCCCTAAAAACTGGGAAAGGAAGGTCAAGCGAGAAGATGTGGGTTTTTGTTGTTGCCCACTTTCACCTTGGCCACGGCCTCGTCCTCTACATGCACCATCATCATCACGTCCACTTCCCCATCCCTTGCCCCTTGCCTTGCCATATTAAATGGACTACTGCATTTCAATTGCTAAACACAAATATATTTATTAGTAGTGAAATAATATCTGATAGGTATGCCTGCACATCTACGATTTTTCAAACCTAAACACCAGGCAGGCCTCAGCCTGACATAACAGACTGTATTCAATTTTTGGGGGCTTTTTGGGAAGTTAATTTATGCAAATTAGTGCTGTATATAAGTACAGACAGCAATAAAAGGGGTGCATCGCCCTACAGTGCCCAAATTTGGTGCACGGAGATATATAAGGGCTGACCCGGAAATGCCACACTGGCAAATATTTGGCCTTTTTTATTTGTTATGCTAAATAGTGCTGTATATAATTAGAGTATCAGATAGCCAAAAAAGTGGTACACGGCCTACAATGACCAAACTTGGAGCAAGCAAATATACGAGGGTTATCACAAAAATACCACACTGGCAAATATGTGGCCTTTTTAAAAAAAAAAAATGTCAAATAGTGCTGTATATAATTAGAGTAATAGACAGCAAAAACATTGGCAGAAAGGCCTACGATGCCCAAACTTGGAGCACGCAGATATATGAGAGCTGTCACTGAAATACCACAGTAGCAAATATGTGGCCTTTTTAGAATTTTTTATGCTAAATAGTGCTGTATATAATTAGAGTATCAGACAGCAAAAAAAGTGGTACACCGGCCTACAATGACCAAACTTGGAGCACGCAGATATATGAGGGCTGTCACGGAAATACCACACTAGCAAATATGTGGCCTTTTTATATTTTTTATGCTGAATAGTGCTGTATATAATTAGCGTATCAGACAGCAAAAAAAGTGGTACACCGGCCTACAATGACCAAACCTGGAGCAAGCAAATATAAGAGGGCTATCACAAAAATATCACACTGGCAAATATGTGGCCTGTTTTTTAAAAAAATGCCAAATAGTGCTGTATATAATTAGAGTAATAGACAGCAAAAAAAGGGGTACATCGGCCTACAGTGCCCAAATTTGGAGCACGCAGATATATGAGGGCTGACCCGGAAATGCCACACTGGCAAATATGTGGCCTTTTTTTATTTTTTATGCTAAATAGTGCTGTATATAATTAGAGTATCAGACAGCAAAAAAAGTGGTACACCGGCCTACAATGACCAAACTTGGAGCAAGCAAATATACGAGGGCTATCACAAAAATATCACACTGGCAAATATGTGGTCTGTTTTTTAAAAAAATGCCAAATAGTGCTGTATATAATTAGAGTAATAGACAGCAAAAACAGTGGCAAAAAGGCCTACGATGCCCCAACTTGGAGCACGCAGATATATGAGAGCTGTCACTGAAATACCACACTGGCAAATATGTGGCCTTTTTATAATTTTTTATGCTAAAGAGTGCTGTATATAATTAGAGTATCAGACATCAAAAAAAGTGTTACACCGGCCTACAATGACCAAACTTGGAGCACGCAGATATATGAGGGCTGTCCTGGAAATACCACACTGGCAAATATGTGGCCTGTTTATAATTTTTTATGCTAAATAGTGCTGTATATAAATAGAGTATCAGACAGCAAAAAAAGTGTTACACCGGCCTACAATGACCAAACTTGGAGCACGCAGATATATGAGGGTTGTTACGGAAATACCACACTGGCAAATATGTGGCCTGGTTATAATTTTTTATGCTAAATAGTGCCGTATATAAATAGAGTATCAGACAGCAAAAAAAGTGGTACACCGGCCTACAATGACCAAACTTGGAGTAAGCAAATATACGAGGGCTATCACAAAAATACCACACTGGCAAATATGTGGCCTGTTTTTTTTAAAAATGCCAAATAGTGCTGTATATAATTAGAGCATCAGACAGCAAAAAATGGGGTATACCGGCCTACAATGACCAAACTTGGAGCACGCAGATATATGAGGGCTGTCATGGAATTACCACACTAGCAAATATGCGGCCTTGTAATTTTGGAAGCTAAATAGTGCTGTAGAGAATTAGAGTCTCAGACGGCAAAAAAAGTGGTCCACTGGCCTACAATACCCAAAGTTGGAGCACGGAGATATATGAGGCCTTTTTCAGTGAATTTAAAACACACACAAAAAAAGCGGCACAAGGCTAGCACACACAACTATGCTACATATGCCTGACAAAATATGATTTTTCAACAGGCCTCAGTCTGTCAGAACAGACTGTATATTTTTTTGACTTTTTTGGGTGAATTTGTGGGGAAAAAAATCCAACTAGGTATACAGTAAAGAAGCTGCAGCAGCAGCAGACAGTAATGGAGCTTTGGGAGGGATGAAGTGGGAGCAATAGACGCACATACAGTGCCTGCAGGCCTTGCACTGATGTGCATATGCTGTGCCTTGCCTACTTAGGGCTGCAATATCGGGACCCACGAATTAGCCCTAAAAAGGTCTTTTGGTTTCTGAAGACTTGTGGATTTAAGAGTTGCAGACCTAAACTAACTCTAAAAACCATGATTCTGGCCCTATCATGGCACTAGCTCTCCCTACTCTTGCTGAATCAGGAACAAATGCTGTGAGCAGGGCGGCGCCAGGTCTCTTATACTCGGGATGATGCTGTACGGGCCAGCCAATCACTGCACGACCACAACAAAGATGGGTGCGGCGTTTCATGGTCTGGCAGACAATCCCTGCATCGTGATTGGGTCTCTAATGTCCACCAAAAATGCTGGGTGGAGACACCAGTTACCACCGAATAATCCTGGAAATGCTCGGTGCTCACCGAGTACACCCAGCATAGTGATACTCGGGCGAGTAACGAGTAGTTGTGAGCACTTTCGCTCATCACTAGCTATTACACATGCAAGTCCAATTTTGTGGTTTATGTGGTGAAATGTCCATGTGGTCTATTATATGTAGGGGAGACAACACAACACATCAGAGATAGAATCTCAAGCCACAGATCCACAATCAGATGTGGTAAGACATGGCTTCCTTTACCATTCCATTTCTCAAATACCAGACATACTATCTCACAACTCAGATTTCAAATTGTTGAACAGGTACCAATGCCAAGACGTGGTGGGAACTATATCAAACTCCTTCAACAAAGAGAGTCCTTTTGGATACATACCCTACAGACACTTTCCCCCAAGGGTCTGATCTGCGAACTTAATTTGTTGATCTAATTTCTCCTCTCTTCACAAAGTAGCGAGCATTTACCTATATTACTTTGCACCCCTCCATTCAGGTGAGTTCCCCTTTCCCGTTTTCCCTTTCCCCTCTTTTCCCCTCCCTTCTCCCCTTGTTGTGTCTCTACCCCTTTCCCTGGTCCCCCTGTTTCTACCTCATATCACCACATCACACTTCACACATACTTGCAACTTCATATCTTTATATCTTTATATAATTACCAACAACATGGGCATTTGATGCCCCTATTTTATCTGACTGGTTACCCTAACCACCTCTATTTACCAAAACAACTGCACCTGGACAATAGTATCCCTGCATTATACTTTAGTGGTTATACCACTGTTATTTCACTGTTCATATGCTGCATTTTCCCATTGTGTTCAATGGCTCTTTCTGGTCATTGTATTCCAAGCTTCATTTTGGTCATTACACCGTCCAGCGTCGATGCCATTTCCGGGGGCAATAACTCATTCCCATTGTGTTCCAAGCCTCATTCTGGCCATTGTGTTGCAAGACTCATTTTGGTCATTAAAACGATCAGCAGCAACATCATTTCCAGGGGCGTGAACTCACCAGCACATTGCTTGTCAGGTGGCCGCTTCAGCAGACTAATTATAGCCACCAATGCCTCCATACATTTTAAGGCACAGGTGTGCCTCACCTACCAAGGACCCAGGTAATCCATGGCCCCATGACCTTTGACACTTGTTACTCTGTTTATTTGCCCAATTAGTACTAAATCCCCTTTCCTACAACAGGTGTACTTTTGCAAGCAGGATATCCTTTACACCGTTCAGTGAAAATTGCCAACAGGTAATATGGGCTATAAGATTTCCTACTCAGCATCAATTTCACATTTAATGGGTACATCTTAGCATAATGGTATACACCCTACCATATATTTATGGCACTATCAATTGGGGTTAATTCCCCTTTATTCAAACACTAGATGGTGGCCTGATTCTAATGCATCGGGTATTCTAGAATATGCATGTCCACATAGTATATTGCCCAGCCACGTAGTATATTGCTTAGCCACGTAGTATATTGCCCAGCCACATAGTATATTGCCCAGCCACGTAGTATATTGCCCAGTCACGTAGTATATTGCCTAGCCACGTAGTATATTGCCCAGCCACGTAGTATATTGCCCAGCCACGTAGTATTTTGCACAGTGACGGAGTATACAGCACAGAGCCATGTAGTATACAGACTTAAAATAAAAAATAAACATATACTCACCTGTTATGGACCTGGTGGTTAGGAGCACCCGAAACGACCTGATGGTTAAACTAACAAAGGACAAGCTCTGGGAAGTGGGAGCTCTGCTGACCGCAACCCCTAATCCTATCACACACACTAGAAATAGCCGTGGAGCGTACCTAACTCTGCCTAGACGCCTCTTCACAGCCTAAGAGCTAACTAGCCCTAGAGATAGAAAATAAAGCCTACCTTGCCTCAGAGAAATTCCCCAAAGAAAAAGGCAGCCCCCCACATATATTGACTGTGAGTTAAGATGAAAGTCACAAACACAGAAATGAAACAGGTTTCAGCAAAGGAGGCCAGACTTACTAAACAGACTGAGGATAGGAAAGGTATCTTTGCAGTCAGCACAAAAAACTACAAAAAGACCACGCAGAGTGTGCAAAAAGACCTCTGCACCGACTCACGGTGAGGAGGTGCCACTCTGAATCCCAGAGCTTCCAGCTAGCAAGGCAAAATCATGATAGCAAGCTGGACAAGAAAACAATGAACAAATAAATAACTAGCAGGGACTTAGCTTCTGCTGGAGTAGACAGGTCACCAGAAAGATCCAAGACGAACTGAACCAGTACAAGAACATTGACAGCTGGCATGGAGTAACGATCTGAGTGGAGTTAAATAGAGCAGCCAGCCAAAGAATAAACTAAGTCACCTGTGGAAGGAACCTCAGAAGCAGCAGCTCCACTCACAGCCACCAGAGAGAGTCCATGGACAGAACTCGCCGAAGTACCATTCATGACCACAGGAGGGAGTTCGATAACAGAATTCACAACAGTACCCCCCCTTGAGGAGGGGTCACCGAACCCTCACCAGAGCCCCCAGGCCGATCAGGACGAGCCAAATGAAAGGCACAAACTAGATCGGCAGCATGAACATCAGAGGCAAAAACCCAGGAATTATCTTCCTGACCATAACCCTTCCACTTGACCAGGTACTGGAGTTTCCGTCTCGAAATACGAGAATCCAAAATCTTCTCCACCACATACTCCAAATCCCCCTCGACCAACACCGGGGCAGGAGGATCAACGGGGGGAGCCATAGGCGCCACGTATCTCCGCAATAACGACCTATGGAACACATTATGGATAGCAAAAGAAGCTGGAAGGGCCAAACGAAATGACACAGGATTGAGAACTTCAGAAATCTTATACGGACCAATGAAACGAGGCTTAAACTTAGGAGAGGAAACCTTCATAGGAACATAACGAGACGACAACCAAACCAAATCCCCAAAACGAAGTCGGGGACCAACACAGTGCCGGCGGTTAGCGAAACGTTGAGCCTTCTCCTGGGACAATGTCAAATTGTCCACCACATGAGTCCAAATCTGCTGCAACCTGTCCACCACAGTATCCACACCAGGACAGTCCGAAGGCTCAACCTGCCCTGAAAAGAAACGAGGATGGAAACCAGAATTACAGAAAAAAGGCGAAACCAAAGTAGCCTAGCTGGCCGGATTATTAACCCCTTTACCCCCAAGGGTGGTTTGCACGTTATGGACCGGGCCAATTTTTACAATTCTGACCACTGTCCCTTTATGAGGTTATAACTCTGGAACGCTTCAACGGATCCCGGTGATTCTGACATTGTTTTCTTGTAACATATTGTACTTCATGATAGTGGTAAAATTTCTTCGATATAACTTGCGTTTATTTGTGAAAAAAATGGAAATTTGGCGAAAATTTTGAAAATTTCGCAATTTTCCAACTTTGAATTTTTATTCTGTTAAGCCAGAGAGATATGTGACACAATATAGTTAATGAATAACATTTCCCACATGTCTACTTTACATCAGCACAATTTTGGAGACAACATTTTTTTTTTCTACAAAGTTATAAGGGTTAAAATTTGACCAGCAATTTCTCATTTTTACAACAAAATTTAGAAAACCATTTTTTTTAGGGACCACCTCACATTTGAAGTCATTTTGAGGGGTCTATATGGCAGAAAATACCCAAAAGTGACACCATTCTAAAAACTGCACCCCTCAAGGTGCGCAAAACCAAATTCAAGAAGTTGATTAACCCTTCAGGTGTTTCACAGCAGCAGAAGCAACATGGAAGGAAAAAATTAACATTTTACTTTTTAGTCACAAAAATGATCTTTCAGCAATAATTTTTTTAATTTCCCAAGGGTAAAAAGATGAAATGGACCTCAAAAGTTGTTGTCCAATTTGTCATGAGTACGCTGATACCCCACATGTGAGGGGGAACCACTTTTTGGGCGCACGGCAGGGCTCAGAAGAAAAGGAGCGCCGTTTGACATTTTCAATCTAAAATTGGCTGGAATTGAGATCGGACGCCATGTCGCGTTTGGCGAGCCCCTGATGTGCCTAAACAGTGGAAACCCCCCACAAGTGACCCCATTTTGGAAACTAGACCCCCTAAGGAACTTATCTAGATGTGTCATGAGCACTTTTATCCCCCAAGTGCTTCACGAAAGTTTATAATGCCTGGGCATGAAAATAAAAAATCCTATTTTTTCCACAAACATGATCGTTTAGTCCCCAATTTTTTATTTTCTCAAGGGTAACAGGAGAAATTGGACCCCAAAAGTTGTTGTCCAATTTGTCCTGAGTACGCTGATACCCCATATTTGGGGGGGAACCACTGTTTGGGCGCATGGCAGGGCTCAGAAGGAAAGGAGCGCCGTTTGACATTTTCAATCTAAAATTGGCTGGAATTGAGATCGGACGCCATGTCACGTTTGGCGAGCCCCTGATGTGCCTAAACAGTGGAAAACCCCCACAAGTGACCCCATTTTGGAAACTAGACCCCCTAAGGAACTTATCTAGATGTGTCATGAGCACTTTTATCCCCCAAGTGCTTCACGAAAGTTTATAATGCTCGGGCGTGAAAATAAAAAATCCAATTTTTTCCACAAACATGATCGTTTAGTCCCCAATTTTTTATTTTCTCAAGGGTAAAAGGAGAAATTGGACCCCAAAAGTTGTTGTCCAATTTGTCCTGAGTACGCTGATACCCCATATGTGGGGGGGAACCACTGTTTGGGCGCATGGCAGGGCTCAGAAGGAAAGGAGTACCGTTTGACATTTTCAATCTAAAATTGGCTGGAATTGAGATCGGACGCCATGTCACGTTTGGCGAGCCCCTGATGTGCCTAAACAGTGGAAAACCCCCACAAGTGACCCCATTTTGGAAACTAGACCCCCTAAGGAACTTATCTAGATGTGTCGTGAGCACTTTTATCCCCCAAGTGCTTCACGAAAGTTTATAATGCCTGGGCGTGAAAATAAAAAATCCTATTTTTTTCCACAAACGTGATCGTTTAGTCCCCAATTTTTTATTTTCTCAAGGGTAAAAGGAGAAATTGGACACCAAAAGTTGTTGTCCAATTTGTCCTGAGTACGCTGATACCCCATATGTGGGGGGGAACCACTGTTTGGGCGCATGGCAGGGCTCAGAAGGAAAGGAGCGCCGTTTGACATTTTCAATCTAAAATTGGCTGGAATTGAGATCGGACGCCATGTCACGTTTGGTGAGCCCCTGATGTGCCTAAACAGTGGAAAACCCCCACAAGTGACCCCATTTTGGAAACTAGACCCCCTAAGGAACTTATCTAGATGTGTCGTGAGCACTTTTATCCCCCAAGTGCTTCACGAAAGTTTATAATGCCTGGGCATGAAAATAAAAAATCCTATTTTTTCCACAAACGTGATCGTTTAGTCCCCAATTTTTTATTTTCTCAAGGGTAAAAGGAGAAATTGGACCCCAAAAGTTGTTGTCCAATTTGTCCTGAGTACGCTGATACTCCATATGTGGGGGGGAACCACTGTTTGGGCGCATGGCAGGGCTCAGAAGGAAAGGAGCGCCGTTTGACATTTTCAATCTAAAATTGGCTGGAATTGAGATCGGACGCCATGTCACGTTTGGCGAGCCCCTGATGTGCCTAAACAGTGGAAAACCCCCACAAGTGACCCCATTTTGGAAACTAGACCCCCTAAGGAACTTATCTAGATGTGTCGTGAGCACTTTTATCCCCCAAGTGCTTCACGAAAGTTTATAATGCCTGGGCGTGAAAATAAAAAATCCTATTTTTTCCACAAATGTGATCGTTTAGTCCCCAATTTTTTATTTTCTCAAGGGTAAAAGGAGAAATTGGACCCCAAAAGTTGATGTCCAATTTGTCCTGAGTACGCTGATACCCCATATGTGGGGGGGAACCACTGTTTGGGCGCATGGCAGGGCTCAGAAGGAAAGGAGCGCCGTTTGACATTTTCAATCTAAAATTGGCTGGAATTGAGATCGGACGCCATGTCACGTTTGGCGAGCCCCTGATGTGCCTAAACAGTGGAAAACCCCCACAAGTGACCCCATTTTGGAAACTAGACCCCCTAAGGAACTTATCTAGATATGTCGTGAGCACTTTTATCCCCCAAGTGCTTCACGAAAGTTTATAATGCCTGGGCGTGAAAATAAAAAATCCTATTTTTTCCACAAACATGATCGTTTAGTCCCCAATTTTTTATTTTCTCAAGGGTAAAAGGAGAAATTGGACCCCAAAAGTTGTTGTCCAATTTGTCCTGAGTACGCTGATACCCCATATTTGGGGGGGAACCACTGTTTGGGCGCATGGCAGGGCTCAGAAGGAAAGGAGTACCGTTTGACATTTTCAATCTAAAATTGGCTGGAATTGAGATCGGACGCCATGTCACGTTTGGCGAGCCCCTGATGTGCCTAAACAGTGGAAAACCCCCACAAGTGACCCCATTTTGGAAACTAGACCCCCTAAGGAACTTATCTAGATATGTCGTGAGCACTTTTATCCCCCAAGTGCTTCACGAAAGTTTATAATGCCTGGGCGTGAAAATAAAAAATCCTATTTTTTCCACAAACATGATCGTTTAGTCCCCAATTTTTTATTTTCTCAAGGGTAAAAGGAGAAATTGGACCCCAAAAGTTGTTGTCCAATTTGTCCTGAGTACGCTGATACCCCATATTTGGGGGGGAACCACTGTTTGGGCGCATGGCAGGGCTCAGAAGGAAAGGAGTACCGTTTGACATTTTCAATCTAAAATTGGCTGGAATTGAGATCGGACGCCATGTCACGTTTGGCGAGCCCCTGATGTGCCTAAACAGTGGAAAACCCCCACAAGTGACCCCATTTTGGAAACTAGACCCCCTAAGGAACTTATCTAGATGTGTCGTGAGCACTTTTATCCCCCAAGTGCTTCACGAAAGTTTATAACGCCTGGGCGTGAAAAAAAACAACCCTATTTTTTCCCACAAAAATGATCATTTAGTCCCCAATTTTTAATTTTCCCAAGTGTAACAGGAGAAGTTGGACCCCAAATATTGTTGTCCAATTTGTCCTGAGTACGCTGATACCCCACATGTGGGAGAAAACTACTGTTTGGGTACACTTCGGGGTTCGGAAGGGAAGTAGTGACGCTTTGAAAAGCAGACTTTGATGGAATGGTACGCGGACATCATGTTCCGTTTGCAGAGCCCCTGATGTGCCTGAACAGTAGAAATCCCCCACAAGTGACCCCATTTTGGAAACTAGACCTAACTGGGAACTTATCTAGGTGTGTGGTGAGAATTTTGAACCCCCAAGTGTTTCACTTAAATTTATAACGCCCGGGCGTGAAAATAAAATATCCTATTTTTTCCTACAAAAATGATCATTTAGTCCCCAATTTTTAATTTTCCCAAGTGTAACAGGAGAAATTGGACCCCAAAAGTTGTTGTCCAATTTGTCCTGAGTACGCTGATACCCCACATGTGGGAGAAAACTACTGTTTGGGTACACTTCGGGGTTCGGAAGGGAAGTAGTGACGCTTTGAAAAGCAGACTTTGATGGAATGGTACGCGGACATCATGTTCCGTTTGCAGAGCCCCTGATGTGCCTGAACAGTAGAAATCCCCCACAAGTGACCCCATTTTGGAAACTAGACCTAACTGGGAACTTATCTAGGTGTGTGGTGAGAATTTTGAACCCCCAAGTGTTTCACTTAAATTTATAACGCCCGGGCGTGAAAATAAAATATCCTATTTTTTCCTACAAAAATGATCATTTAGTCCCCAATTTTTAATTTTCCCAAGTGTAACAGGAGAAATTGGACCCCAAAAGTTGTTGTCCAATTTGTCCTGAGTATGCTGATACCCCACATGTGGGAGAAAACTACTGTTTGGGTACACTTCGGGGCTCGGAAGGGAAGTAATGACGCTTTGAAAAGCAGACTTTGATGGAATGGTACGCGGACATCATGTTCCGTTTGCACAGCCCCTGATGTGCCCAAACAGTAAAAAAAAAAACCACAAGTGACATTTTGTAAACTAGACCCCCAATGAACTTACATAGATGTGCCCCCTTTTTGGAACTAATCTACTGTTTCCTGTAAAGTAAATTAGTAGTGCATGGAGGTGTGGTACAATCTGAAGCAATCCTTCATACACAGGCCAGGTTTTTCGGGGCAGGTGTCGCATTGATAAGTGGTGTCCTTGCGTATTCCCCTTTTGTAACACACTCGGCACCTTTTTTGCGACCTACCTCTTTTTGCAGTTTGCGGGACCTCCCCCGGGAAATGCTGACCTGGTACGATACGAGCACCTTCAGTTCCGGAAGTACTGGGGCCCGCTCCTTCCCTCGTGCCAAATAACAGGGCCTTAACCACTACCTCCTGGAACTGAAGGTACGACGTATCGCTGTGGCGTGCACATTGTGACAGCAGGAAAGCGTTGAGCATTGCCATTTGTACGATGTACACGGACAGCTTTTTGTACCACACCTTGGCCTTCCTCAAAGCACTGTACGGTTGGAGGAGCTGATCGGAGAGATCAACGCCCCCCATGCTTTTGTTGTACCCCAGTACACAGTCCGGTTTGCAGACCTGTGTAGAGGTACCCCGTACAGTGCTGAGGGCACTGCCATCACCGTGTATGGTGGTCAAGAGAAGGACATCCCTCTTGTCCTTGTACTTGACCACCAGCAGGTGGTCGCTACATTGGGCTCTGCTCTCACCTTTTCTGAGCATCTGCCCAAGTAGCGTCTTTGGGAGGCCTCTCTGATTTTTGCGGACAGTACCGCAGGCTGCGGTACCTCGCGCAGAGAGGGATTTGTAGAGTGGGATGCTGGTATAAAAGTTATCAGTATAGAGGTGATAACCTTTATCCAGCAGTGGGTGCACCAAATCCCACACTATTTTCCCACTCACTCCCAGGACAGGGGGACACTCAGGCGGTTCAATCCTGCTGTCCTTCCCCTCGTAGACTCTAAAGCTGTAGGTGTACCCTGAGGTACTCTCACACAGCTTGTAGAGTTTGATTCCGTACCTGGCCCTCTTGCTGGGCAGGTATTGACGGAATCTGAGCCGCCCCTTAAAATGAACCAAGGACTCATCCACGCAGATGTCCCTTTTGGGCACGTACACTTCACCGAACTTTTTGTTGAAGTGTTCGATGACAGGCCGAACTTTGAACAGACGGTCAAAGTTGGGGTCATCTCGTGCGGGACACTGTGCATTATCGGAATAATGCAGGAATTTATGGATGGCCTCAAAACGCGTTCGGACCATGACCATTCGGAACACTGGAGTGTTGAATAAAATATCAACACTCCAATATTGCCGAACTTCTGGCTTCTTCAGGAGCCCCATATGAAGCATCAGGCCCCAAAACTGCATCATTTCAACTGCGTCTACAGGAGACCAGTTAGAATATGATGAACTGGTGTTTTGCTCCAAAAATTGACGAGCATACAAATTAGTTTGCTCCACCATGAGGTTAACAAAATCCTCAGAGAAAAAGACTTTGAAAAAGTCTATTTCTGTGAGGCCGGTGGTGTCAAAACTGATTCCTGATTCTGCCACAAAATCAGGAATCAGTGGCTCGTAATTTTCGGGGGGCGAGGTCCATACGGGGTCCGAAGAGGGGCGCGCTGGTTCATCTTCAGGAGTGGGCCCTGCCTCATCTTCATCTTCATGAATGATGGGCACTTCTGTCCTGCGGCGTCTGCGTGGCGGTTCCGCAGGGCCGGAGGAGGAAGATGAGGAGGAGGAAGAGGATGAGGAAGAATCAGAAAAATAATGAAAAGTGGGATCCTCTCCCTCGCTATCAGTGTCGGAGGCAAGGAAAGCATATGCCTCCTCCGCTGAATAGCGCTGTTGGGACGAACGGGACGAGCGGGACATTTTTTTTATGAGTATGGTGCTTGGGTGTAATTTATTGGGAACTATGTGTACGTGTGGGGGGATAGTGTTTGGTGCAAACTATTCTTAAAAGAAAAAGCTAAAGGGAAAGAAAAAGTAAAGGGGAGAAAAAAATACCTGTGAAAGGAAAAGTCTAAAACAGCAGGCCCTAGCTCTGATAAGTGAACCGCGTCAAATTTCGGCGCCTGCTGGGTGTACGAACGGGGATGTGGAAAAAACGCCAGGCACGAGAGCTCTAAGTGACACGGTTCACTTATCAGAGTTCGGTGGCTGCTGGGTGTGCGAACGGGGATGTGAAAAGGGAAGGCACAGATTAGACGCGGCGGCTGGGGGAGCGCAAAGGGATGGGGGAAAAAAAAAAAGAAAAAGCACGGATTAGACGCAGCGGCTGGAGGAGCGCACGGAGATGGGGAAAGAAAAAAAAAGAAAAGGGAAGGCACAGATTAGACGCGGCGGCTGGGGGAGCGCAAGGGGATGGGGGAAAAAAAAAGAAAAGGCACGGATTAGACGCAGCGGCTGGAGGAGCGCACGGAGATGGGGAAAGAAAAAAAAAGAAAAGGGAAGGCACAGATTAGATGCGGCGGCTGGGGGAGCGCAAGGGGATGGGGGAAAAAAAAGAAAGAAAAGGCACGGATTAGACGCAGCGGCTGGAGGAGCGCACGGAGATGGGGAAAGAGAAAAAAAGAAAAGGGAAGGCACAGATTAGATGCGGCGGCTGGGGGAGCGCAAGGGGATGGGGGAAAAAAAAAAGAAAAGGCACGGATTAGACGCAGAGGCTGGAGGAGCGCACGGAGATGGGGAAAGAAAAAAAAAAGAAAAGGGAAGGCACAGATTAGACGCGGCGGCTGGGGGAGCGCAAGGGGATGGGGGAAAAAAAAAAGAAAAGGCACGGATTAGACGCAGCGGCTGGAGGAGCGCACGGAGATGGGGAAAGAAAAAAAAAAGAAAAGGGAAGGCACAGATTAGATGCGGCGGCTGGGGGAGCGCAAGGGGATGGGGGAAAAAAAAAGAAAAGGCACGGATTAGACGCAGCGGCTGGAGGAGCGCACGGAGATGGGGAAAGAAAAAAAAAGAAAAGGGAAGGCACAGATTAGATGCGGCGGCTGGGGGAGCGCAAGGGGATGGGGGAAAAAAAAGAAAGAAAAGGCACGGATTAGACGCAGCGGCTGGAGGAGCGCACGGAGATGGGGAAAGAGAAAAAAAGAAAAGGGAAGGCACAGATTAGATGCGGCGGCTGGGGGAGCGCAAGGGGATGGGGGAAAAAAAAAAGTAAAGGCACGGATTAGACGCAGAGGCTGGAGGAGCGCACGGAGATGGGGAAAGAAAAAAAAAAGAAAAGGGAAGGCACAGATTAGACGCGGCGGCTGGGGGAGCGCAAGGGGATGGGGGAAAAAAAAAAGAAAAGGCACGGATTAGACGCAGCGGCTGGAGGAGCGCACGGAGATGGGGAAAGAAAAAAAAAAGAAAAGGGAAGGCACAGATTAGACGCGGCAGCTGGGGGAGCGCAAGGGGATGGGGGAAAAAAAAAAGAAAAGGCACGGATTAGACGCAGCGGCTGGAGGAGCGCACGGAGATGGGGAAAGAAAAAAAAAAAGAAAAGGGAAGGCACAGATTAGACGCGGCGGCTGGGGGAGCGCACGGGGATGGGGAAAAAAAAAGCGAGCACGAGTGTTGATAGGTGAACTGCGTCACCAATCAACGCTCGGCGGCTGCTAAATTTGGGCACGGATACGGCGCAAGGAGGGGGGATTGGAGAAGGGGGGATGGGAGAAGGGGGGATGGAAGAAGGGGGGATGGAAGAAGGGGGGACGGGAGAAGGGGGGATGAATAGAGATCGGGCCGGGATCGGGGTATCAACACTTACGGTTTGTAGTCTCTCTTCTTTCTTCTCTCTTCTTTCTTTAGCTAGAATTGTGGTGTCACAGGCTACTGTGGCACCACAAGTCTCAGCACAGGAGGGGATCTCAAAGCGTGACCGCTCTGAAGGAATCCTCACCAAGTGTGAGGATTCCTTCAGAGCAGTTACACAGGTCAGGGGCAGGTGAGACAGGTCACAGAGCGGTCACACCGCTGCTGTGACCTGTGATTGGTGGGATCGATGATCACATCGATCCCACCAATCAAAGAAGGCCCTGGTGACGCTGGTGTTGCTATGCACCAGCCTATGATCGGAGCTCACAGCTCCGATCATAGGCAGGTCACCGGCAGGTCACCAGCAGGTGACAGGCAGGTGACAGGCAGGTGACCGGCAGGTCACCGGCAGGGCACCGGCAGGGCACAGCGCGGTCACACCGCTGCTGTGCCCTGTGATTGGCGCGATCGACGATCACATCGATCGCGCCAATCAGACTGGGAACACGGGGCTGCAGAGCGCGCAGGTAGGCAGGACACAGCAGCGGCGGTAACACCGTCGCTGTGTCCTGCGATTGGCGCGATCGATGTGATCGTCGATCGCGCCAATCAGAGTTGAATGCTCCGGAGCCATGGCAGGAGATCCGGAGCCATGGCCCGGGGCTGCAGAGTGCGCAGATAGGGGCAGGGCACAGAGCGGTAACACCGCCGCTGTGCCCTGCGATTGGCGCGATCGATCTATCGCGATCGCGCCAATCCCGGGGGGGTTTGGGCACATGCCTGGCATTGCCAGGCACTGGTCTAGGATCGAGTACATCGGTACTCGATCCTAGGCTGGGACCTCACTGTTTCAGCCAAATTGATTGGCTGAAACAATGAGAAAGGCTGCGATTGGCTGCTCAGAATTGAGCAGCCAATCACAGCGATCGGGAGGCCGGGGGGGCGGCGACAGGCCCTAGGATGCCGACACCATCTTCCTGCAGGTAAGATGGCGTCGGAATTTTAATGCGATCACTGCGACTTAAGTCGCAGTGTCGCATTAAAGGGCATGACGTACTATTGCGTCCTTGGGAAGTAGGGCCCACCCCACATGGACGCAATAGTACGTCAGATGGCAGAAAGGGGTTAAGGGCGAACTCAGCCAAAGGCAAGAAGGACACCCAATCATCCTGATCAGCAGAAACAAAGCATCTCAGATATGTTTCCAAAGTCTCATTAGTTCGTCGGTTTGGCCATTAGTCTGAGGATGGAAAGCTGAAGAAAAAGACAAATCAATGCCCATCTTAGCACAAAAGGACCGCCAAAACCTCAAAACAAACTGGGAACCTCTGTCCGAGACGATGTTCTCCGGAATGCCATGCAAACGAACCACATGCTGGAAAAACAATGGCACCAAATCAGAGGAGGAAGGCAATTTAGACAAGGGTACCAAATGGACCATCTTAGAGAAGCGATCACAAACCACCCAAATGACCGGCATCCTTTGAGAGACAGGGAGATCTGAAATAAAATCCATGGAAATATGCGTCCAGGGCCTCTTCGGGACCGGCAAGGGCAAAAGCAACCCACTGGCACGAGAACAGCAGGGCTTAGCCCGAGCACAAGTCCCACAGGACTGCACAAAAGAACGCACATCCCGTGACAAAGAAGGCCACCAAAAGGATCTAGCCACCAAATCTCTGGTACCAAAGATTCCAGGATGACCAGCCAACACCTAACAATGAACCTCAGAGATAACTCTACTAGTCCATCTATCAGGGACAAACAGTTTCTCCGCTGGACAACGGTCAGGTCTATCAGCCTGAAACTTCTGCAACACCCGCCGCAAATCAGGGGAGATGGCAGACAAAATTACCCACTCTTTGAGAATACCCGCCGGCTCAGGAACACCCGGTGAGTCAGGCACAAAACTCCTTGACAGGGCATCAGCCTTCACATTCTTAGAGCCCGGAAGGTACGAAACCACAAAATCAAAACGGGAGAAAAACAGCGACCATCGAGCCTGTCTAGGATTCAACTGTTTGGCAGACTCGAGATAAGTCAAATTCTTGTGATCCGTCAAGACCACAACGCGATGCTTGGCTCCTTCAAGCCAATGTCGCCACTCCTCGAATGCCCACTTCATGGCCAACAACTCTCGATTGCCAACATTATAATTGTGCTCAGCAGGCGAGAACTTTCTAGAAAAGAAGGCACATGGTTTCATCACCGAACCATCAGAACTTCTTTGCGACAAAGCAGCCCCTGCTCCAATCTCAGAAGCATCAACCTCGACCTGAAACGGGAGCGAAACATCTGGCTGGCACAACATAGGGGCAGAAGAAAAACGACGCTTCAACTCCTGAAAAGCCTCTACAGCCGCAGAGGACCAATTGACCACATCAGCACCTTTCTTGGTCAAATCAGTCAACGGTTTAGCAACACTAGAAAAATTAGCGATGTAGCGACGGTAAAAATTAGCAAAGCCCAGGAACTTCTGCAAGCTCTTCACAGATGTCGGCTGAGTCCAATCATAAATAAATGGCCTGAACTTTAACAGGGTCCATCTCGATAGTAGAAGGGGAAAAAATGAAACCCAAAAACAAAACCTTCTGAACTCCAAAGAGACATTTTGACCCCTTCACAAACAAGGAATTCGCGCGAAGGACCTGGAACACCATTCTGACCTGCTTCACATGAGACTCCCAATCATCCAAAAAGACCAAAATATCATCCAAATATACAATCATGAATCTATCCAGGTACTTTCAGAAGATGTCATGCATAAAGGACTGAAACACAGATGGAGCATTAGAAAGCCCGAATGTCATAACCAGGTACTCAAAATGGCCCTCGGGCGTATTAAATGCTGTTTTCCATTCATCGCCCTGTTTAATACGCACAAGATTATACGCCCCTCGAAGATCTATCTTGGTGAACCAACTAGCCCCCTTAATCCGAGCAAACATATCAGACAGGAGCGGCAAAGGGTACTGAAATTTGACTGTGATCTTATTAAGAAGGCGGTAATCAATACAAGGTCTCAAAGAACCATCCTTCTTGGCCACAAAAAAGAACCCAGCTCCCAACGGTGATGACGACGGGCGAATATGACCTTTCTCCAAGGATTCCTTTATATAACTCCGCATAGCGGCGTGCTCTGGCACAGATAAATTGAACAGTCGGCCCTTAGGAAACTTACTACCAGGAATCAAATTAATAGCACAATCGCAATCCCTATGAGGAGGTAGGGCACTGTATTTGGGCTCATCAAATACATCCCGGTAATCCGACAAAAACTCAGGGACTTCAGAAGGAGTGGAAGGCGAAATTGACAGCAATGGAACATCACCATGTACCCCTTGACAACCCCAGCTGGACACAGACATAGATTTCCAATCCAATACTGGATTATGGACCTGTGGCCATGGCAACCCCAAAATGACCACATCATGCAGATTATGCAACACCAAAAAACGAATATCCTCCTGATGTGCAGGAGCCATGCATATGGTCAATTGAGTCCAGTACTGAGGCTTATTCTTGGCCAAAGGCGTAGCATCAATTCCTCTCAATGGAATAGGATACTGCAAGGGCTCCAAGAAAAAACCACAGCGCCTGGCAAACTCCAAGTCCACCAAATTCTGGGCAGCGCCTGAATCCACAAATGCCATAACAGAATAGGACAACAAAGAGCAAATCAGAGTAACGGACAAAAGAAATTTAGACTGTACCGTACCAATAGTGGCAGACCTAGCGAACCACTTAGTGCGCTTAGGACAATCGGAGATAGCATGAGTGGAATCACCACAGTAAAAACACAGCCCATTCCAACGTCTGTGTTCTTGCCGTTCAGCTCTGGTCAAAGTCCTATCACATTGCATAGGCTCAGGCCTATGCTCAGAGAATAGTAGATAAATAACTTGGCACTCAACTTAGTGGGTAGTAATAATAAACAAAAATATTTTTTATTACTTGAATTGCAGCCCAGCATAAACGTTTCGGTTTTTACATTTAAACCTTCTTCAGTAAACCGACTGCTGGCGTAATAGTGAATGTGGGGCACTGATGTATGTAGAGAGGGTCCTATGATGTAGTAATTTGTTGGACCTCAATAGTATAGGCAAGTATCCAGATAAATGAGATACGTATGTATATATTCGTCCAGAATGGGCTGGTGAAGTAACTAGCTAGTACGAATAACTGGTGCTGGAATAATGCCAAAACTCAAGATAAAGAGTGGTATCCAGATAGATAGCTTGGAATAATGTATTCTGGCCGAAGTAGAAATATATAGCACCGGAGGAACGGATAGTAATCTAATTAACAGAATTGAATGGAGAAGAATCCATAGTTGAGGTGTAAGGCAAGTATACTCCGGAGTATAGTGGGCAGGAGGTGTGCATCAACGTGGTGTCCGCCGCTAGATTCAACTACACCTCCTTACACCTCAACTATGGATTCTTCTCCATTCAATTCTGTGAATTAGATTACTATCCGTTCCTCCGGTGCTATATATTTCTACTTCGGCCAGAATACATTATTCCAAGCTATCTATCTGGATACCACTCTTTATCTTGAGTTTTGGCATTATTCCAGCACCAGTTATTCGTACTAGCTAGTTACTCTACCAGCCCATTCTGGACGAATATATACATACGTATCTCATTTATCTGGATACTTGCCTATACTATTGAGGTCCAACAAATTACTACATCATAGGACCCTCTCTACATACATCAGTGCCCCACATTCACCATTACGCCAGCAGTTGGTTTACTGAAGAAGGTTTAAATGTAAAAACCGAAACGTTTATGCTGGGCTGCAATTCAAGTAATAAAAAATATTTTTGTTTATTATCACTACCCACTAAGTTGAGTGCCAAGTTATTTATCTACTATATATACTGGTGTGGGAAACCTCTCTTGAGCACCGACACAGTTGTGCCACGATATACTTCACTATGCTCAGAGAATAACGCCAAATGGTGCACAGCTTTGCGCTCACGCAAGTGCCGATCGATCTGAATGGCCAAGGACATAGACTCATTCAGACCAGCAGGCGTGGGAAATCCCACCATGACATCCTTAAGGGCTTCAGAAAGACCTTTTCAAAAAAATTGCCGCCAGGGCACACTCATTCCACTGAGTAAGCGCAGACCACTTTCTAAACTTCTGACAATATACCTCCGCTTCATCCTGACCCTGACACAAAGCCAGCAAGATTTTCTCTGCCTGATCCACTGAATTTGGTTCATCATAAAGCAATCCAAGCGCCTGAAAAAACGCATCTACATCACACAATGCAGGATCTCCTGGCGCAAGGGAAAATGCCCAGTCTTGAGGGTCACCACGCAACAAAGAAATAATGATTTTTACTTGTTGAACGGGGTCACCAGAGGAGCGGGGTTTCAAAGCAAGAAACAGTTTTCAATTATTTTTGAAATTCAGGAACTTAGATCTATCCCCAGAAAACAAATCAGGAATTAGAATTCTAGGCTCTAACATAGGATTCTGAACCACAAAATCTTGAATGTTTTGTACCCTTGCAGTGAGATGATCCACACAAGAGGACAGACCTTGAATGTCCATAGCTAAACCTGTGTCCTGAACCACCCAGAGGTATAGGGGAAAAGAAAGATAAAACACACTGCAGAGAAAAAAAATGGTCTCAGAACTTCCCTCTATTGAGATGCATTAACACTTTGGGCCAGCTATACTGTTATGGACCTGGTGGTTAGGAGCACCCGAAACGACCTGATGGTTAAACTAACAAAGGACAAGCTGTGGGAAGTGGGAGCTCTGCTGACCGCAACCCCTAATCCTATCACACACACTAAAAATAGCCGTGGAGCGTACCTAACTCTGCCTAGACGCCTCTTCACAGCCTAAGAGCTAACTAGCCCTAGAGATAGAAAATAAAGCCTACCTTGCCTCAGAGAAATTCCCCAAAGAAAAAGGCAGCCCCCCACATATATTGACTGTGAGTTAAGATGAAAGTCACAAACACAGAAATGAAACAGGTTTCAGCAAAGGAGGCCAGACTTACTAAACAGACTGAGGATAGGAAAGGGATCTTTGCAGTCAGCACAAAAAACTACAAAAAGACCACGCAGAGTGTGCAAAAAGACCTCCGCGCCGACTCACGGTGCGGAGGCGCCACTCTGCATCCCAGAGCTTCCAGCTAGCAAGGCAAAATCATGATAGCAAGCTGGACAAGAAAACAATGAACAAATAAATAACTAGCAGGGACTTAGCTTCTGCTGGAGTAGACAGGTCACCAGAAAGATCCAAGAGCGAACTGAACCAGTACAAGAACATTGACAGCTGGCATGGAGTAACGATCTGAGTGGAGTTAAATAGAGCAGCCAGCCAAAGAATAAACTACCGTATATACTCGAGTATAAGCCGACCCGAGTATAAGCCGACCCCCCTAATTTTGCCACAAAAAACTGGGAAAACTTATTGACTCGAGTATAAGCCTAGGGTGGAAATGCAGCATTTACCGGTGAATTTCAAAAATAAAAATAGATCATTATTTCCCCATAGCTGTGCCATATAGTGCTCTACACCATTCATATTTCCCCATAGCTGTGCCCCATATAGTGCTCTGCACCGTTCACTGTGCCCCCTAGCTGTGCCATATACAGTGCTCTGCACCGTTCACTGTGCCCCATAGCTGTGCCATATACGGTGCTCTGCACCGTTCATTGTGCCCCCTAGCTGTGCCATATACGGTGCTCTGCACCGTTCACTGTGCCCCCTAGCTGTGCCTTATACGGTGCTCTGCACCGTTCATTGTGCCCCCTAGCTGTGCCTTATACGGTGCTCTGCACCGTTCATTGTGCCCCCTAGCTGTGCCTTATACGGTGCTCTGCACCGTTCAATGTGCCCCCTAGCTGTGCCTTATACGGTGCTCTGCACCGTTCACTGTGCCCCCTAGCTGTGCCTTATACGGTGCTCTGCACCGTTCACTGTGCCCCCTAGCTGTGCCTTATACGGTGCTCTGCACCGTTCACTGTGCCCCCTAGCTGTGCCTTATACGGTGCTCTGCACCGTTCATTGTGCCCCCTAGCTGTGCCTTATACGGTGCTCTGCACCGTTCATTGTGCCCCCTAGCTGTGCCTTATATGGTGCTCTGCACCGTTCATTGTGCCCCCTAGCTGTGCCTTATACGGTGCTCTGCACCGTTCACTGTGCCCCATAGATGCTCCACATTAATCTGTGCTGCCGCTGCTACTGCTGCAATAAAAAAAAAAAACACATACTCACCTCCCTTGATTGCAGCTCCCAGCGTCTCGTTCTGGCGCCTCCATCTTCCCGGCGTCTCTGCTCTGACTGATCAGGCAGAGGGCGCCGCGCACACTATATGCGTCATCGCGCCCTCTGCCTGATCAGTCAGAGAGCGCAGACGCCGGGAAGATGGAGGCGCCGGCCGGGAAGATGGATCGGCGCCCGGCGGCTGGAACGTGGACAGGTGAATATAACATACTCACCTAGTCCTGGCGATCCTCGCGCTGTCCCCTCCTGTCTTCGGCGCTGCAGCTTCTTTCTCTATCAGCGGTCACCGGCACCACTGATTAGAGAAATGAATAAGCGGCTCCGCCCCTATGGGAGGTGGAGCCGCTTATTCATTTCTGTAATGAGCGGTCCCACGTGACCGCTGAAGAGAGGAAGAAGCTGCAGCGCCGAAGCCCGTGGGACGGCAGGGACAGCGCGAGGATCGCTGGGACTAGGTAAGTATGCCTCAGCGCCCTCACCCCCTCACCCGCCGACCCCACCGCTACCGTGACTCGAGTATAAGCCGAGGGGGGCACTTTCAGCCCTAAAATTTGGGCTGAAAATCTCGGCTTATACTCGAGTATATACGGTAAGTCACCTGTGGAAGGAACCTCAGAAGCAGCAGCTCCACTCACAGCCACCAGAGGGAGTCCATGGACAGAACTCACCGAAGTACCATTCATGACCACAGGAGGGAGTTCGATAACAGAATTCACAACACTCACCCTCCGTGGAAGTCCTGGCCCTGTGTGCGGTGCACGTGGCAGCTTCCGATCCCTGGGTTGGTTTGGGCGCAGGACCTGTGATGACGTCTGTTGTGAATTCTGTTGTCGAACTCCCTCCTGTGGTCGTGAATGGTACTTCGGCGAGTTCTGTCTATGAGCTCCCTCTGGTGGCTATGAGTGAAGCTGCTACTTCTGAGGTTCCTTACACAGGTGACGTGGTTTATCCTTTGGTTGGCTTCTCTATTTAACTCCACTCAGATCGTTACTCCATGCCAGCTGTCAATGTTTTAGCATTGGTTCAATTCGCTCCTGGATCTGCCTGGTGACCTGTCTTCTCCTGCAGAAGCTAAGTTCCTTATTGTTATTTTTGCTCATTGTTTCTTTATCCAGCTGGTTATCCTGATTTGGTCTTGCTAGCTGGAAGCTCTGGGATGCAGAGTGGCACCCCGCACCGTGAGTCGGTGCGGAGGACCCTTTTGCACACTCTGCGTGGTCTTTTGTAGGTTTTTCTGCTGACCGCAAAGATTCCTTTCCTATCCTCTGTCTATTTAGTAAGTCTGGCCTCCCTTTGCTGAAACCTATTTCATTTCTGCGTTTGTGACTTTCATCTTTACTCACAGTCATTATATGTGGGGGGCTGCCTATTCCTTTGGGGAATTTCTCTGAGGCAAGGTAGGCTTTATTTTCTATCTCTAGGGCTAGCTAGCTCTGAGGCTGTGACGAGGCGCCTAGGGAGCGTCAGGAGCGCTCCACGGCTATTTTTAGTGTGTGCGATAGGATTAGGGCTTGCGGTCAGCAGAGCTCCCACATCCCAGAGCTCATCCTGTATGAGTTTAACTATCAGGTTGGGTGCTCCTAACCACCAGGTCATAACAGTACAGCTGGCCCAAAGTATAAATGCATTTCAATAGAGGGATAAGAGGACTTCTGAGACCATTTTTTTTTCTTTGCACTGTGTTTTGTCTTTCTTTTCCCCTATACCTCTGGGTCGTTCAGGACACAGGTGTAGCTATGGACATTTAAGGTCTGTCCTCTTGTGTGGATCATCTCACTGCAAGGGTACAAAACATTCAAGATTTTGTGGTTCAGAATCCTATGTTAGAGCCTAGAATTCCTATTCCTGATTTATTTTCTGGGGATAGATCTAGATTCTTGAATTTCAAAAATAATTGTAAACTGTTTCTAGCTTTGAAACCCCGCTCCTCTGGTGACCCCGTTCAACAAGTAAAGATCATAATTTCTTTGTTGCGTGGTGACCCTCAAGACTGGGCATTTTCCTTTGCGCCAGGAGATCCTGCATTGCGAGATGTAGATGCGTTTTTTCTGGCGCTTGGATTGCTTTATGATGAACCAAATTCAGTGGATCAGGCAGAGAAAATCTTGCTGGCTTTGTGTCAGGGTCAGGATGAAGCGGAGGTGTACTGTCAGAAGTTTAGAAAGTGGTCTGTGCTTACTCAGTAGAATGAATGTGCCCTGGCGGCAATTTTCAGAAAGGGTCTTTCGGAAGCCCTTAAGGATGTCATGGTGGGATTTCCCACGCCTGCTGGTCTGAATGAGTCTACGTCCTTGGCCATTCAGATCGATCGGCGCATGCGTGAGCGCAAAGCTGTGCACCATCTGGCGATATTCTCTGAGCATAGGCCTGAGCCTATGCAATGTGATAGGACTTTGACTAGAGCTGAACGGCAAGAACACAGACGTCGGAATGGGCTGTGTTTTTACTGTGGTGAATCCACTCATGCTATCTCCGATTGTCCTAACCGCACTAAGCGGTTCGCTAGGTCTGCCACCATTGGTACTGTACAGTCTAAATTTCTTTTGTCCGTTACTCTGATTTGCTCTCTGTCGTCCTATTCTGTAATGGCATTTGTGGATTCAGGCGCTGCCCTGAATTTGATGGACTTGGAGTTTGCCAGGCGCTGTGGTTTTTTCTTGGAGCCCTTGCAGTATCCTATTCCATTGAGAGGAATTGATGCTACGCCTTTGGCCAAGAATAAGCCTCAGTACTGGACTCAATTGACCATGTGCATGGCTCCTGCACATCAGGAGGATATTCGCTTTTTGGTGTTGCATAATCTGCATGATGTGGTCGTTTTGGGGTTGCCATGGCTACAGGTCCATAATCCAGTGTTGGATTGGAAATCTATGTCTGTGTCCAGCTGGGGTTGTCAGGGGATGCATGGTGATGTTCCATTGCTGTCAATTTCGCCTTCCACTCCTTCTGAAGTCCCTGAGTTTTTATCAGATTACCGGGATGTATTTGAAGAGCCCAAATCTGGTGCCCTACCTCCTCATAGGGATTGCGATTGTGCTATTAATTTGATTCCTGGTAGTAATTTTCCTAAAGGCCGTCTGTTTAATTTATCTGTGCCAGAGCATGCCGCTATGCGGAGTTATATAAAGGAATCCTTGGAGAAGGGTCATATTCGCCCGTCGTCGTCACCATTGGGAGCAGGGTTCTTTTTTGTGGCCAAGAAGGATGGTTCTTTGAGACCTTGTATTGATTACCGCCTTCTTAATAAGATCACAGTCAAATTTCAGTATCCTTTGTCGCTGCTGTCTGATTTATTTGCTCGGATTAAGGGGGCTAGTTGGTTCACCAAGATAGATCTTCGAGGGGCGTATAATCTTGTGCGAATTAAACAGGGCGATGAATGGAAAACAGCATTTAATACGCCCGAGGGCCATTTTGAGTACCTGGTTATGCCATTCGGGCTTTCTAATGCTCCATCTGTGTTTCAGTCCTTTATGCATGACATCTTCCGAGAGTACCTGGATAGATTTATGATTGTATATTTGGATGACATTTTGGTCTTTTCGGATGATTGGGAGTCTCATGTGAAGCAGGTCAGAATGGTGTTCCAGGTCCTTCGTGCGAATTCCTTGTTTGTGAAGGGGTCAAAGGGTCTCTTTGGAGTTCAGAAGGTTTCATTTTTGGGTTTCATTTTTTCCCCTTCTACTATCGAGATGGACCCTGTTAAAGTTCAGGCCATTTACGATTGGACTCAGCCGACATCTGTGAAGAGCTTGCAGAAGTTCCTGGGCTTTGCTAATTTTTATCGTCGCTTCATCGCTAACTTTTCCAGTATTGCTAAACCGTTGACTGATTTGACCAAGAAAGGTGCTGATGTGGTCAACTGGTCCTCTGCGGCTGTAGCGGCTTTTCAGGAGTTGAAGCGTCGTTTTGCTTCTGCCCCTGTGTTGTGCCAGCCAGATGTTTCGCTCCCTTTTCAGGTGGAGTTTGATGCTTCTGAAATTGGAGCAGGGGCTGTTTTGTCGCAAAGAAGTTCTGATGGCTCGGTGATGAAACCCTGTGCCTTCTTTTCTAGAAAATTCTCGCCTGCTGAGCGCAATTATGATGTGGGCAATCGGGAGTTGTTGGCCATGAAGTGGGCATTCGAGGAGTGGCGACATTGGCTTGAAGGAGCTAAACATCGCGTGGTGGTCTTGACGGATCACAAGAATTTGACTTATCTCGAGTCTGCCAAACGGTTGAATCCTAGACAGGCTCGATGGTCGCTCTTTTTCTCCCGTTTTGATTTTGTGGTTTCATGCCTTCCGGGATCTAAAAATGTGAAGGCTGATGCCCTGTCAAGGAGTTTTGTGCCTGCCTCTCCGGGTGTTCTGGAGCCGGCGGGTATTCTTAAAGAAAGGGTAATTTTGTCTGCCATTTCCCCTGATTTGCGGCGTGTGCTGCAAAAGTTTCAGGCTGATAGACCTGACCGTTGTCCTACGGAGAAACTGTTTGTCCCTGATAGATGGACTGGTAGAGTTATCTCGGAGATTCATTGTTCAGTATTGGCTGGTCATCCTGGAATCTTTGGTACCAGAGATTTGGTGGCTAGATCTTTTTGGTGGCCTTCTTTGTCACGGGATGTGCGTTCTTTTGTGCAGTCCTGTGGGATTTGTGCTCGGGCTAAGCCCTGCTGTTCTCGTGCCAGTGGGTTGCTTTTGCCCTTGCCGATTCCGAAGAGGCCCTGGACGCATATTTCCATGGATTTTATTTCTGATCTCCCTGTTTCTCAAAAGATGTCGGTCATTTGGGTGGTTCGTGATCGCTTCTCTAAGATGGTCCATTTGGTACCCTTATCTAAACTGCCTTCCTCCTCTGATTTGGTGCCATTGTTTTTCCAGCATGTGGTTCGTTTGCATGGCATTCCGGAGAACATCGTCTCGGACAGAGGTTCCCAGTTTGTTTCGAGGTTTTGGCGGTCCTTTTGCGCTAAGATGGGCATTGATTTGTCTTTTTCTTCGGCTTTCCATCCTCAGACTAATGGCCAAACCGAACGAACTAATCAGACTTTGGAGACATATCTGAGATGCTTTGTTTCTGCTGATCAGGATGATTGGGTGTCCTTCTTGCCTTTGGCTGAGTTCGCCCTTAATAATCGGGCCAGCTCGGCTACTTTAGTTTCTCCTTTTTTCTGCAATTCTGGTTTCCATCCTCGTTTCTCTTCAGGGCAGGTTGAGCCTTCGGACTGTCCTGGTGTGGATGCGGTGGTGGACAGGTTGCAGCAGATTTGGACTCATGTGGTGCAGAATTTGACATTGTCCCAGGAGAAGGCTCAACGTTTCGCTAACCGCCGGCGTTGTGTTGGTCCCCGACTTCGTGTTGGGGATTTGGTTTGGTTGTCATCTCGTCACGTTCCTATGAAGGTTTCCTCTCCTAAGTTTAAGCCTCGTTTCATTGGACCATATAGGATTTCTGAGGTTCTTAATCCTGTGTCATTTCGTTTGGACCTTCCAGCTTCTTTTGCCATCCATAATGTGTTCCATAGGTCGTTGTTGCGGAGATACGTGGCGCCTGTGGTTCCCTCCGTTGATCCTCCTGCCCCGGTGTTGGTCGAGGGGGAGTTGGAGTATGTGGTGGAGAAGATTTTGGATTCTCGTGTTTCGAGATGGAAACTCCAGTACCTGGTCAAGTGGAAGGGTTATGGTCAAGAAGATAATTCCTGGGTTTTTGCCTCTGATGTTCATGCTGCCGATCTTGTTCGTGCCTTTCATTTGGCTCATCCTGATTGGCCTGGGGACTCTGGTGAGGGTTCGGTGACCCCTCCTCAACGGGGAGGAGGGGGTACTGTTGTGAATTCTGTTGTCGAACTCCCTCCTATGGTCATGAATGGTACTTCGACGAGTTCTGTCTATGAGCTCCCTCTGGTGGCTATGAGTGAAGCTGCTGCTTCTGAGGTTCCTTACACAGGTGACGTGGTTTATCCTTTGGTTGGCTTCTCTATTTAACTCCACTCAGATCGTTACTCCATGCCAGCTGTCAATGTTTTAGCATTGGTTCAGTTCGCTCCTGAATCTGCCTGGTGACCTGTCTTCTCCTGCAGAAGCTAAGTTCCTTATTGTTATTTTTGCTCATTGTTTCTTTGTCCAGCTGATTATCCTGATTTTGTCTTGCTAGCTGGAAGCTCTGGGATGCAGAGTGGCACCCCGCACCGTGAGTCGGTGCGGAGGACCCTTTTGCACACTCTGCATGGTCTTTTGTAGGTTTTTGTGCTGACCGCAAAGATTCCTTTCCTATCCTCTGTCTATTTAGTAAGTCTGGCCTCCCTTTGCTGAGACCTATTTCATTTCTGCGTTTGTGACTTTCATCTTTACTCACAGTCATTATATGTGGGGGGCTGCCTATTCCTTTGGGGAATTTCTCTGAGGCAAGGTAGGCTTTATTTTCTATCTCTAGGGCTGGCTAGCTCTGAGGCTGTGACGAGGCGCCTAGGGAGCGTCAGGAGCGCTCCACGGCTATTTTTAGTGTGTGCGATAGGATTAGGGCTTGCGGTCAGCAGAGCTCCCACATCCCAGAGCTCGTCCTGTATGAGTTGAACTGTCAGGTCGGGTGCTCCTAACCACCAGGTCATAACAGACGTCACGGTCACATGACCATGACGTCATGGCAGGCCCTTGTCGCATATCATCCTTGCCACTGGAACCTGCCGCTTGCATGGAGTGGTCACCGGAGCGTCGTGAGGAGCGTGAAAGGTGACGGAATGTGAGTATATGATGATTTTTTATTTTTTTAATTATTTTTAACATTAGATCTTTTTACTATTGAGGCTGCATAGGCAGCAGCAATAGTAAAAAAGTTGGTCGCACAGGGTTAATAGCAGCGTTAATGGAGTGCGTTACACCGTGGCATAACATTTCAAAAACCTGACCTGCACATCCAAACATAGACTCAGTGTGAACAGGTGCTGAACCTAGAGTCGCCAACTCGTATATAGTTAAGTAAATAAGGCAGCACACTGCAGCGCTAAAACATGCAAACTTGAAAACACAAAATTTGAACTGCATTACTGAACTAGAAATATGAAAAATGAGAGCTTTTAGCGCATAAAAATGGCCAATTTTATGTGTACCTGGTAGCCTCTTTACGGCATCTCTCTTATACCAGGTCCTATGCTTGCCTTACCTCGCTGAGAATAAACGTCTCCATCTGAATGGGTACATGTGAAACCTCTTCTTAGACTAAAATTCTCTCTCTCTGTGGAGGGGTATTGGACCTGCTGTAATTAAAACACCTGAAGCTAGGAGGCGGAGTGCACAATCAGAAGGCTAGAGAATACATTTCAAAAACCTGACCTGCACATCCAAACATAGACTCAGTGTGAACAGGTGCTGAACCTAGAGTCGCCAACTCGTATATAGTTAAGTAAATAAGGCAGCACACTGCAGCGCTAAAACATGCAAACTTGAAAACACGAAATTTGAACTGCATTACTGAACTAGAAATATGAAAAATGAGAGCTTTTAGCGCATAAAAATGGCCAATTTTATGTGTACCTGGTAGCCTCTTTACGGCATCTCTCTTATACCAGGTCCTACGCTTGCCTTACCTCGCTGAGAATAAACGTCTCCATCTGAATGGGTACATGTGAAACCTCTTCTTAGACTAAAATGTGCAGGTCAGGTTTTTGAAATGTATTCTCTAGCCTTCTGATCGTGCACTCCGCCTCCTAGCTTCAGGTGTTTAAATTACAGCAGGTCCAATACCGCTCCACAGAGAGAGAGAATTTTAGTCTAAGAAGAGGTTTCACATGTACCCATTCAGATGGAGACGTTTATTCTCAGCGAGGTAAGGCAAGCGTAGCACCTGGTATAAGAGAGATGCCATAAAGGGGCTACCAGGTACACATAAAATTGGCCATTTTTATGCGCTAAAAGCTCTCATTTTTCATATTTCTAGTGCAGTAATGCAGTTCAAATTTCGTGTTTTCAAGTTTGCATGTTTTAGCGCTGCAGTGTGCTGCCTTATTTACTTAACTATATACGAGTTGGCGACTCTAGGTTCAGCACCTGTTCACACTGAGTCTATGTTTGGATGTGCAGGTCAGGTTTTTGAAATGTATTCTCTAGCCTTCTGATCGTGCACTCCGCCTCCTAGCTTCAGGTGTTTTAATTACAGCAGGTCCAATACTCCTCCACAGAGAGAGAGAATTTTAGTCTAAGAAGAGGTTTCACATGTACCCATTCAGATGGAGACGTTTATTCTCAGCGAGGTAAGGCAAGCGTAGGACCTGGTATAAGAGAGATGCCGTAAAGGGGCTACCAGGTACACTTAAAATTGGCCATTTTTATGCGCTAAAAGCTCTCATTTTTCATATTTCTAGTGCAGTAATGCAGTTCAAATTTCGTGTTTTCAAGTTTGCATGTTTTAGCGCTGCAGTGTGCTGCCTTATTTACTTAACTATATACGAGTTGGCGACTCTAGGTTCAGCACCTGTTCACACTGAGTCTATGTTTGGATGTGCAGGTCAGGTTTTTGAAATGTATTGTCTAGCCTTCTGATCGTGCACTCCGCCTCCTAGCTTCAGGTGTTTTAATTACAGCAGGTCCAATACCCCTCTGTTATGCTGTGCTATCAGGCAACACAGTGTGCAGTAATCAGCGCACATACAGTGATATGGCAATAACCCAAAAACAATAGAACAAGCTCTGAGACGTGGAATCTCTGCAGACTGCAATACCTGAACATATCCTCACACAACTAAAAGCAGCAGTGGATTGCGCCTAACACTACCTATGCAACTCGGCACTGCCTGAGGAGCTGACTAGCCTGAAGATAGAAATACAAGCCTGACTTGCCTCAGAGAAATACCCCAAAGGAATAGGCAGCCCCCCACATATAATGACTGTTAGCAAGATGAAAAGACAAAACGTAGGAATGAAATAGATTCAGCAAAGTGAGGCCCGATATTCTAGACAGAGCGAGGATAGCAAAGAGAACTATGCAGTCTACAAAAAACGCTAAAGCAGAACCACGCAAAGGGGGGCAAAAAGACCCACCGTGCCGAACTAACGGCACGGCGGTGCACCCTTTGCGTCTCAGAGCTTCCAGCAAAAGAGAATAGCACAGCTGGACAGAAAAAACGGAAACAAAAACAAAGTAACACTTATCTAGCAGAGCAGCAGGCCACAGGAAAGATGCAGTAGCTCAGATCCAACACTGGAACATTGACAAGGAGCAAGGAAGACAGACTCAGGTGGAGTTAAATAGCAAGGCAGCCAACGAGCTCACCAAAACACCTGAGGGAGGAAGCCCAGAGGCTGCAATACCACTTGTGACCACAGGAGTGAATTCAGCCACAGAATTCACAACAGTACCCCCCCCTTGAGGAGGGGTCACCGAACCCTCACCAGAACCCCCAGGCCGACCAGGATGAGCCACATGAAAGGCACGAACAAGATCTGGGGCATGGACATCAGAGGCAAAAACCCAGGAATTATCCTCCTGAGCATAACCCTTCCATTTGACCAGATACTGGAGTTTCCGTCTACAGACACGAGAATCCAAAATTTTCTCCACAATATACTCCAATTCCCCCTCCACCAAAACAGGGGCAGGAGGCTCCACAGATGGAACCATAGGTGCCACGTATCTTCTCAACAACGACCTATGGAATACATTATGTATGGAAAAGGAGTCTGGGAGGGTCAGACGAAAAGACACCGGATTGAGAATCTCAGAAATCCTATACGGACCAATAAAACGAGGTTTAAACTTAGGAGAGGAAACCTTCATAGGAATATGACGAGAAGATAACCAAACCAGATCCCCAATACGAAGTCGGGGACCCACACGGCGTCTACGATTAGCGAAAAGCTGAGCCTTCTCCTGGGACAAGGTCAAATTGTCCACTACCTGAGTCCAGATCTGCTGCAACCTGTCCACCACAGAATCCACACCAGGACAGTCCGAAGACTCAACCTGTCCTGAAGAGAAACGAGGATGGAACCTAGAATTGCAGAAAAATGGAGAGACCAAGGTAGCCGAGCTGGCCCGATTATTAAGGGCGAACTCAGCCAACGGCAAAAATGACACCCAATCATCCTGGTCAGCAGAAACAAAACATCTCAGATATGTTTCCAAGGTCTGATTGGTTCGTTCGGTCTGGCCATTAGTCTGAGGATGGAAGGCCGAGGAAAAAGATAGGTCAATGCCCATCCTACCACAAAAGGCTCGCCAGAACCTCGAGACAAACTGGGAACCTCTGTCAGAAACAATATTCTCAGGAATGCCATGCAAACGAACCACATGCTGGAAGAACAAAGGCACCAAATCAGAGGAGGAAGGCAATTTAACCAAGGGCACCAGATGGACCATTTTAGAAAAGCGATCACAGACCACCCAAATGACTGACATCTTTTGAGAAACGGGAAGGTCAGAAATGAAATCCATCGAAATATGTGTCCAAGGCCTCTTCGGGACCGGCAAGGGCAAAAGCAACCCACTGGCACGTGAACAGCAGGGCTTAGCCCTAGCACAAATCCCACAGGACTGCACAAAAGCACGCACATCCCGTGACAGAGATGGCCACCAGAAGGATCTAGCCACTAACTCTCTGGTACCAAAGATTCCTGGATGACCAGCCAGCACCGAACAATGAAGTTCAGAGATAACTTTACTAGTCCACCTATCAGGGACGAACAGTTTCTCGGCCGGACAACGATCAGGTTTATTAGCCTGAAATTTCTGCAACACTCTCCGCAAATCAGGAGAGATGGCAGACACAATGACTCCTTCCTTGAGGATACTCGCCGGCTCAGATAACCCCGGAGAGTCGGGCACAAAACTCCTAGACAGAGCATCCGCCTTCACATTTTTAGAGCCCGGAAGGTACGAAATCACAAAATCAAAACGAGCAAAAAATAACGACCAACGGGCCTGTCTAGGATTCAAGCGCTTGGCAGACTCGAGATAAGTAAGATTCTTATGATCAGTCAATACCACCACGCGATGCTTAGCTCCCTCAAGCCAATGACGCCATTCCTCGAATGCCCACTTCATGGCCAGCAACTCTCGGTTGCCCACATCATAATTACGCTCAGCAGCAGAAAATTTCCTGGAAAAGAAAGCACATGGTTTCAACACTGAGCAACCAGAACCTCTCTGTGACAAAACCGCCCCTGCTCCAATCTCAGAAGCATCAACCTCGACCTGGAACGGAAGAGAAACATCTGGTTGACACAACACAGGGGCACAGCAAAAACGACGCTTCAACTCCTGAAAAGCTTCCACGGCAGCAGAAGACCAATTAACCAAATCAGCACCCTTCTTGGTCAAATCGGTCAATGGTCTGGCAATGCTAGAAAAATTACAGATGAAGCGACGATAAAAATTAGCAAAGCCCAGGAATTTCTGCAGACTTTTCAGAGATGTCGGCTGAGTCCAATCCTGGATGGCCTGGACCTTAACCGGATCCATCTCGATAGTAGAAGGGGAAAAGATGAACCCCAAAAATGAAACTTTCTGCACACCGAAGAGACACTTTGATCCCTTCACGAACAAGGAATTAGCACGCAGTACCTGGAAAACCATTCTGACTTGCTTCACATGAGACTCCCAATCATCAGAGAAGATCAAAATGTCATCCAAGTAAACAATCAGGAATTTATCCAGATACTCACGGAAAATGTCATGCATAAAAGACTGAAAAACAGATGGAGCATTGGCAAGTCCGAACGGCATCACCAGATACTCAAAATGACCCTCGGGCGTATTAAATGCCGTTTTCCATTCATCTCCCTGCCTGATTCTCACCAGATTATACGCACCACGAAGATCAATCTTAGTAAACCAACTAGCCCCCTTAATCCGAGCAAACAAGTCAGATATCAATGGCAAGGGATACTGAAACTTAACAGTGATCTTATTAAGAAGGCGGTAATCAATACACGGTCTTAGCGAACCATCCTTTTTGGCTACAAAATAGAACCCTGCTCCCAATGGTGATGACGATGGGCGAATATGTCCCTTCTCCAGGGATTCTTTCACATAACTGCGCATAGCGGTGTGTTCAGGCACGGACAAATTAAATAAACGACCCTTAGGGAATTTACTACCAGGAATCAAATTGATAGCACAATCACAATTCCTATGCGGAGGTAGGGCATCAGACTTGGGCTCTTCAAATACATCCTGAAAGTCAGACAAGAACTCTGGGATGTCAGAAGGAATGGATGACGAAATAGACAAAAATGGAACATCACCATGTACTCCCTGACAACCCCAGCTGGTTACCGACATAGAGTTCCAATCTAATACTGGATTTTGGGTTTGTAGCCATGGCAACCCCAACACGACCACATCATGCAGATTATGCAGTACCAGAAAGCGAATAACTTCCTGATGTGCAGGAGCCATGCACATGGTCAGCTGGGCCCAGTACTGAGGCTTATTCTTGGCCAAAGGTGTAGCATCAATTCCTCTCAACGGAATAGGACACCGCAAAGGCTCCAAGAAAAATCCACAACGTTTAGCATAATCCAAATCCATCAGATTCAGGGCAGCGCCTGAATCCACAAACGCCATGACAGAATACGATGACAAAGAGCATATCAAGGTAATGGACAGAAGGAATTTGGACTGTACAGTACCAATGACGGCAGAGCTATCGAACCGCCTAGTGCGCTTAGGACAATTAGAAATAGCATGAGTGGAATCACCACAGTAGAAACACAGCCTGTTCAGACGTCTGTGTTCTTGCCGTTCAACTTTAGTCATAGTCCTGTCGCACTGCATAGGCTCAGGTTTACTCTCAGACAATACCGCCAGATGGTGCACAGATTTACGCTCGCGCAAGCGACGACCGATCTGAATGGCCAAGGACATAGACTCATTCAAACCAGCAGGCATAGGAAATCCCACCATGACATCCTTAAGAGCTTCAGAGAGACCCTTTCTGAACCAAGCCGCCAGTGCAGATTCATTCCACAGAGTGAGTACTGACCACTTCCTAAATTTCTGACAATATACTTCTACATCATCCTGACCCTGGCATAAAGCCAGCAAATTTTTCTCAGCCTGATCCACTGAATTAGGCTCATCGTAAAGCAATCCAAGCGCCTGGAAAAACGCATCAACATTACTCAATGCAGGGTCTCCTGGCGCAAGAGAAAACGCCCAGTCCTGTGGGTCGCCGCGCAAAAAAGAAATAATAATCAAAACCTGTTGAATAGGATTACCAGAAGAATGAGGTTTCAAGGCCAGAAATAGCTTACAATTATTTTTGAAGCTCAGGAACTTAGTTCTGTCACCAAAAAACAAATCAGGAATAGGAATTCTTGGTTCTAGCATAGAATTCTGATCAATTGTATCTTGAATCTTTTGTACATTTATAACGAGATTATCCATTGAGGAGCACAGAGCCTGAATATCCATGTCCACAGCTGTGTCCTGAAGCACTCTAATGTCTAGGGGGGAAAAAAAAAAAAAAACTGAAGACAGAGCTGAGGAAAAAAAAATGATGTCAGGACTTCTTTTTTCCCTCTATTGAGAATCATTGGTTTGGGCTCCTTGTACTGTTATGCAGTGCTATCAGGCAACACAGTGTGCAGTAATCAGCGCACATACAGTGATATGGCAATAACCCAATAACAATAGAACAAGCTCTGAGACGTGGAATCTCTGCAGACTGCAATACCTGAACCTATCCTCACACAACTAAAAGCAGCAGTGGATTGCGCCTAACACTACCTATGCAACTCGGCACTGCCTGAGGAGCTGACTAGCCTGAAGATAGAAATACAAGCCTGACTTGCCTCAGAGAAATACCCCAAAGGAATAGGCAGCCCCCCACATATAATGACTGTTAGCAAGATGAAAAGACAAAACGTAGGAATGAAATAGATTCAGCAAAGTGAGGCCCGATATTCTAGACAGAGCGAGGATAGCAAAGAGAACTATGCAGTCTAGAAAAAACCCTAAAGCAGAACCACGCAAAGGGGGGCAAAAAGAACCACCGTGCCGAACTAACGGCACGGCGGTGCACCCTTTGCGTCTCAGAGCTTCCAGCAAAAGAGAATAGCACAGCTGGACAGAAAAAACGGAAACAAAAACAAAGTAACACTTATCTAGCAGAGCAGCAGGCCACAGGAAAGATGCAGTAGGTCAGATCCAACACTGGAACATTGACAAGGAGCAAGGAAGACAGACTCAGGTGGAGTTAAATAGCAAGGCAGCCAACGAGCTCACCAAAACACCTGAGGGAGGAAGCCCAGAGGCTGCAATACCACTTGTGACCACAGGAGTGAATTCAGCCACAGAATTCACAACACCCCTCCACAGAGAGAGAGAATTTTAGTCTAAGAAGAGGTTTCACATGTACCCATTCAGATGGAGACGTTTATTCTCAGCGAGGTAAGGCAAGCGTAGGACCTGGTATAAGAGAGATGCCGTAAAGGGGCTACCAGGTACACATAAAATTGGCCATTTTTATGCGCTAAAAGCTCTCATTTTTCATATTTCTAGTGCAGTAATGCAGTTCAAATTTCGTGTTTTCAAGTTTGCATGTTTTAGCGCTGCAGTGTGCTGCCTTATTTACTTAACTCTATACGAGTTGGCGACTCTAGGTTCAGCACCTGTTCACACTGAGTCTATGTTTGGATGTGCAGGTCAGGTTTTTGAAATGTATTCTCTAGCCTTCTGATCGTGCACTCCGCCTCCTAGCTTCAGGTGTTTTAATTACAGCAGGTCCAATACCCCTCCACAGAGAGAGAGAATTTTAGTCTAAGAAGAGGTTTCACATGTACCCATTCAGATGGAGACGTTTATTCTCAGCGAGGTAAGGCAAGCGTAGGACCTGGTATAAGAGAGATGCCGTAAAGGGGCTACCAGGTACACATAAAATTGGCCATTTTTATGCGTTAAAAGCTCTCATTTTTCATATTTCTAGTGCAGTAATGCAGTTCAAATTTCGTGTTTTCAAGTTTGCATGTTTTAGCGCTGCAGTGTGCTGCCTTATTTACTTAACTATATACGAGTTGGCGACTCTAGGTTCAGCACCTGTTCACACTGAGTCTATGTTTGGATGTGCAGGTCAGGTTTTTGAAATGTATTCTCTAGCCTTCTGATCGTGCACTCCGCCTCCTAGCTTCAGGTGTTTTAATTACAGCAGGTCCAATACCCCTCCACAGAGAGAGAGAATTTTAGTCTAAGAAGAGGTTTCACATGTACCCATTCAGATGGAGACGTTTATTCTCAGCGAGGTAAGGCAAGCGTAGGACCTGGTATAAGAGAGATGCCATAAAGGGGCTACCAGGTACACATAAAATTGGCCATTTTTATGCGCTAAAAGCTCTCATTTTTCATATTTCTAGTGCAGTAATGCAGTTCAAATTTCGTGTTTTCAAGTTTGCATGTTTTAGCGCTGCAGTGTGCTGCCTTATTTACTTAACTATATACGAGTTGGCGACTCTAGGTTCAGCACCTGTTCACACTGAGTCTATGTTTGGATGTGCAGGTCAGGTTTTTGAAATGTATTCTCTAGCCTTCTGATCGTGCACTCCGCCTCCTAGCTTCAGGTGTTTTAATTACAGCAGGTCCAATACCCCTCCACAGAGAGAGAGAATTTTAGTCTAAGAAGAGGTTTCACATGTACCCATTCAGATGGAGACGTTTATTCTCAGCGAGGTAAGGCAAGCGTAGGACCTGGTATAAGAGAGATGCCGTAAAGGGGCTACCAGGTACACATAAAATTGGCCATTTTTATGCGTTAAAAGCTCTCATTTTTCATATTTCTAGTGCAGTAATGCAGTTCAAATTTCGTGTTTTCAAGTTTGCATGTTTTAGCGCTGCAGTGTGCTGCCTCATTTACTTAACTATATACGAGTTGGCGACTCTAGGTTCAGCACCTGTTCACACTTAGTCTATGTTTGGATGTGCAGGTCAGGATTTTGAAATGTATTCTCTAGCCTTCTGATCGTGCACTCCGCCTCCTAGCTTCAGGTGTTTTAATTACAGCAGGTCCAATACCCCTCCACAGAGAGAGAGAATTTTAGTCTAAGAAGAGGTTTCACATGTACCCATTCAGATGGAGACGTTTATTCTCAGCGAGGTAAGGCAAGCGTACGACCTGGTATAAGAGAGATGCCGTAAAGGGGCTACCAGGTACACATAAAATTGGCCATTTTTATGCGCTAAAAGCTCTCATTTTTCATACTTCTAGTGCAGTAATGCAGTTCAAATTTCGTGTTTTCAAGTTTGCATGTTTTAGCGCTGCAGTGTGCTGCCTTATTTACTTAACTATATACGAGTTGGCGACTCTAGGTTCAGCACCTGTTCACACTGAGTCTATGTTTGGATGTGCAGGTCAGGTTTTTGAAATGTATTCTCTAGCCTTCTGATCGTGCACTCCGCCTCCTAGCTTCAGGTGTTTTAATTACAGCAGGTCCAATACCCCTCCACAGAGAGAGAGAATTTTAGTCTAAGAAGAGGTTTCACATGTACCCATTCAGATGGAGACGTTTATTCTCAGCGAGGTAAGGCAAGCGTAGGACCTGGTATAAGAGAGATGCCATAAAGGGGCTACCAGGTACACATAAAATTGGCCATTTTTATGCGCTAAAAGCTCTCATTTTTCATATTTCTAGTGCAGTAATGCAGTTCAAATTTCGTGTTTTCAAGTTTGCATGTTTTAGCGCTGCAGTGTGCTGCCTTATTTACTTAACTATATACGAGTTGGCGACTCTAGGTTCAGCACCTGTTCACACTGAGTCTATGTTTGGATGTGCAGGTCAGGTTTTTGAAATGTATTCTCTAGCCTTCTGATCGTGCACTCCGCCTCCTAGCTTCAGGTGTTTTAATTACAGCAGGTCCAATACCCCTCCACAGAGAGAGAGAATTTTAGTCTAAGAAGAGGTTTCACATGTACCCATTCAGATGGAGACGTTTATTCTCAGCGAGGTAAGGCAAGCGTAGGACCTGGTATAAGAGAGATGCCATAAAGGGGCTACCAGGTACACATAAAATTGGCCATTTTTATGCGCTAAAAGCTCTCATTTTTCATATTTCTAGTGCAGTAATGCAGTTCAAATTTCATGTTTTCAAGTTTGCATGTTTTAGCGCTGCAGTGTGCTGCCTTATTTACTTAACTATATACGAGTTGGCGACTCTAGGTTCAGCACCTGTTCACACTGAGTCTATGTTTGGATGTGCAGGTCAGGTTTTTGAAATGTATTCTCTAGCCTTCTGATCGTGCACTCCGCCTCCTAGCTTCAGGTGTTTTAATTACAGCAGGTCCAATACCCCTCCACAGAGAGAGAGAATTTTAGTCTAAGAAGAGGTTTCACATGTACCCATTCAGATGGAGACGTTTATTCTCAGCGAGGTAAGGCAAGCGTAGGACCTGGTATAAGAGAGATGCCGTAAAGGGGCTACCAGGTACACATAAAATTGGCCATTTTTATGCGCTAAAAGCTCTCATTTTTCATATTTCTAGTGCAGTAATGCAGTTCAAATTTCGTGTTTTCAAGTTTGCATGTTTTAGCGCTGCAGTGTGCTGCCTTATTTACTTAACACCGTGGCATAATGCGGTCCATTAGCACTGCCATTAACCCTGTGTGAGCGCTGACTGGAGGGGAGTAAGAAGCGGGCACTGATTGCCGGAAGGAAAGAGCGACCATGTTGCCGCCAGACTGCGCCCGTCGCTGATTAATCGTGGCAATGGTCGTTGGTGTTTTGCCACGACCAATCAGCGACTTGGATTCCATGACAGACAGAGGCCGCGACCAATGAATATCCGTGACAGACAGAAGGACAGACAGAAAGACAGAAGTGACCCATAGACAATTATATAGTAGATATCCAGTCATATTTATCCTGATATAGGTAGGTGTCCCGCCGCTGCACAGGGGGAATCTCGAACCATCTCAGCTGCGGTTTCCAATTCTCCTCCAGCCGCAGTGGAGCCTGCTCAACAGAGACGTCGGCCCCAGCATCTGGCTCAAGCGGATACTGTGCTGCAGGTTACTGCTGTCCTTCCAGGCTCAGCCATCGTAACCAGTACTGATCAGCGGTGAGCAGGCGCTCCTGGGACTAAGTCCTGCTTTTCTTCTTCTGACCATGCCCAAGGGATAATCTTTCATTGGAGGTCGGGGGTCACATGCTCAGGTCCTGAACCAGCTCCTATTGGACCACTAGGAAGGTCCTGGAGAACTTCCGCTATAAAAGGTTTGCATGACTGCACTGCCGTGCGCTAGTATAAATCACTTATTGTGTGTGTGGATGTATGCCTGTTCTGGTGAAAGCTCCGAATCATACCCATCCCTAGTGTTGATGAATGCTCACGAATGTTGGAGCTGTCTAGCGCCAGTTAGTGCCATCCAGCACCAGGCCCAATCTAATAGTGTCTGTCAACAGCGTTAGCCAGTGCGGCACCGTGTACAACCAGTGCGCTTACCTGTCCCTATTTAGGGAGGTTAGTGTTGTCCACCAGAGCGGCACTGCGCGCACCCAGTGCACTAAATCTATTTTTAAATCTGAGAATGAAATGAACGGCACTAGAGGCAAACTAGTTCTAATGGAATAAGACTCTGATGAACAGCCGAACTGCAGGTGTCACAAAGCTGATGGGTATAAGGTGCTCTGCATACCAAGCATATAAGCTGAATATAAGTCCAAGCAAAAAAAGAAAAATATGCGGCACTCACCCGTCTTTGTGCTGAGCATTCGTGTTCTTTATTGGAATAAAGTAGTAGAATGGTTATACATCCATTAAAACATCAGGTACATGCGAGGGTGCGGTATTGGAGAAAGGACGACGGCCGTTTCGCACACTGAGTGCTTCAACGGGTCCAGGTGATCATAAAACCATTCTACTACTTTATTCCAATAAAGAACACGAATGCTCAGCACAAAGACGGGTGAGTGCCGCATATTTTTCTCTTTTTGCTTGGACTATTTTTAAATCTATTTTTCCCTGGCACCGCAGTTCCGGGGCCGAACGCAAGTGGTCTAGAGTGACTCTAACCCGGCGTCTAGGGCAGAGTTCTGTGACTCTATACTTGCGTTTCCTCTGCAGTATTGCAGCCCTGTGACGCAACAGGGCTCGCTTTCTTCATACCGGGTGTAGCTAACCCGTGTGTGTTTTCATTATACTGCCATTTACTGTCCGCCATTACCTAGCAGCAGGTATCATCTCTGCGCGGTGAACCTCGGGCGGCGAACGCACCTTATTCCATCTTTATAATTATTTGGTGCGTTCCACCAGCCCTAACAGATATTGTCTCTTGTACCTCTTTTCCCTCTAAAGGATTGCCATTTTGTGCCCTGGGATGTTATTTGCTGGCTTCTATGGCTTATTCCAAACCTATATATGACTCTATCCAGATCTATACATGACTGCAATTATGCTTTGAATCATCAATTTGCTTCTCATTGTCTTGTAAGCTTATTGTATTTACTATATATAGTACATAGGAAGGGAGTGTGGAGACAACAAGAAAAATGACCGATATTGGGTAATTTACACATAGAAATCTTTATTCAGAAAAATGTTACAATCATAAAAAACCTTAGTAGACTTAGGACAACAAAGGTACAAGGTGAAACAATGGTGGCGATTGCCCCAACCAGTCGCCACTATGCAAAAATGACGTGCGGACTGGAAGACACAGGCTACCACAAAGGACGTTAGTAGAAATGTGACCTATGCTTGAATACACTGGTACATAAGATCTCTTCGAACAAAGTCCAGCTCACCATGATCGACATCCTTGGAGACTCGGAGCACGGAGCCGCTGTGTCAGGGCGTAGACAATCAAAGAAGAAATGACGAATCCAGCTCAACGAGGTAGTGAAAAAAAACTTCTTTCTTTATTCACTTGGAAATATATTCAGTGGAGGATAAAAACATCAGCAATACAAAGGATAAAAAGTGATATCAATGCGTTTCTGGTGACAAAGCACCCTTAATCATGATAAGGGTGTCATGGCGACGCCTGCGTCACTTCCGGGTATCGTCCCGGCAATCAACTGCACGCTTGTATTTAAACCCCGGTTTGGGCGCACGTGCAGGACCGGACCTGGCTATCTCCTAGTGCCCCCCTGTGACAGGTCACACTTAGCCGCACTTGCGGCGGCCAGCCCTGGTATTTACCGGGCAGTCTTATTGGGGGTCGTACGGTCTCATGTGACCATGGGGGAGGGACACATATATGTGACAGCCTGTTGTAATGCCTGATGTTAGTACCCCACTGTGGTATATATTTTTGTTAATATGAACATCGACATCCTATAGTGTATGTAGAGATCTAATGTAGAGGAAAGAAAAGGAGATCCAGCTCAACAAAATAGTGAAAAATCCATAGTTTATTTCACTTAAAATATAGTGAAAGGACAAAACATCAGCATACAAAAAAATATTTTAAAACCAAGGTCAACGCGTTTCCGGTGACTAAGCACCCTTAATCATGATACCTGGTACAAGACATGTCTATACTTTTATACTAGTATCCGGTTATCGCTCCGGTGCTGCAATTGGTGGAATTGTCTAATCAAGCAAAAATAGACACACATGATAATGGAAGCAAGACAAGCTTGATAGAAGCACAAAAACAAATGTTTAAGTTAAACAAAAAAGCAGAGAAAACAGAAATAGCATAAGATACAAAAACTATATACAAAATGAAAAATGAAATAACATTACCATAATCATTGAATAAATCCAAAAATACAATGGTAAAATAATATGTACAGTGTCATATGTTGTGAACCCACATAACAATATAAAGCTTGAGTTGCTAGATATTGTTTGTAAACCCTCGGAATACTAATAAAATGCCCTAGTACCTTTATACATAGCGGGTTCACAAACAACTATGAAAACAGCCAAAATAGGTTGGAGTAAGTAGGTAAAAGCACAGCTTTGTGAAGAAAATTCCTAATACTGTGTTTTCTAATACCTTTGTTCAAGAGTGGAATACAATTCTATCTGATTGTTCATTGAAATTAATTGCCCTGATAGTGCAATATGAGGAAATTTCTCTGATCCAACTGCAACAAGATATTGAAACTATGACCAAGGAGGCAAAGGATAAAATGACATCGGCACAATTTGACGAGTTCATTAACACCAGCAACTCTAAAATTTCCAAAGCAGAAGAAACCATCATGGATATGAAGAAACGCAAGCTGGATCGGGACTTTTATGACTATGCCAATGATCAGGTTTATGAGTGGGGGAGGTGGGATAAAACGAATCAACCGTATAAATCTATCTATTTTAAAACCCCACAGAAACCGCACCTACAGAAATCGCATGCGGAGACAGGTCACCTTTAGTTCGTCTGATCTGGACACTTCAACTGGAGTCACAGAAGACTCAGATTCTGAACCTGCACAGAGTGCAAAAAACTCCTATTTCAAGAAAAGCAAACCCCCATTTATCAACAGAAGAAGGTCTATCGAAGAAAAGGAAGGAAACATCGAAGTAAACAGAAATCCTTCGAGATATCTTCTCAGACGTCAACGTTAGGACATTTTAATGTTGTTAACATGTCTTCCTTTTCCCTTACAGATGACCAATTAGAACTCTTATCACATGGTCTTAATTTTGTACCAAGCTGCAATTTTGATCTTTTTTCCACAATTTGTGATGTGAATAGATTTATGAGAAATATTGCTCTCAAATTGCATTTTAAGGATGATACAACAGAGAAAAAATGTAACATCAACCCCCAAAGTAATGATTTCAGGTCTCTCGATTTTTCAGATCAACTGTCACTCATGTGTCTATCAGATTTACAGGATGAAAGTTTAGAGGCTAATGCAGATTCATTCATTCCTAAAAATATAATTAAAGTGCCTAATCCTAATTATTATCCTGTTCAGGCACGTAAACCTGCCATGGACAGATTCCAAAATGTGATAGAGTCTCAGTTGAGGAGCCTTTCTGAAAGTGTGCGGAATAAACGCTTGCACAGTAGTAATCTCAAACCTAGGCTACAGAAGGCATTACAGGAACTACAAAATAATGATGACCTTGTCATAAAAAATTCTGACAAGGGTGGGTCAGTTGTTGTGATGGATAAGGCTAATTACATCACCTGGGTCAATGATATGCTTACAGATCCTACTGTGTATAAGCGCTTGTCCACTAACCCCACTGCACTAATACAGAATAGAATTTTCAATCTTATAGATGAAGGGTTCAGTATGGGTTTTTTCAACAAAAAAGAAAATGACTATCTCAGGGTGGCTAACCCAGTAACTCCAATTCTGTATGCCTTGCCTAAGACCCATAAAAACTTGTACCCACCTCCCATGAGGCCGATTGTGTCGGGTATTGGGTCTCTGGGTAAGAGGCTGGGAGAGTGGCTAGATCTGCTCCTCCAGCCTCTCGTTCAGAGAACACCTGGGCACCTTAGGGATAGTGCCGATGTCCTGAATTTCATGGAGGGGTTTATATGGCAGTCTAATTTTTCTTGGATCACTTCAGATGTCACCTCGTTATATACCTCTATACCACATGAAGTGGCTATATTTGCTCTTAAATTTCACATGCAAAAGTACAGTGATTTTTCCGTAGATTTACAGTCTTATGTCATAGAGGTCACTTCTTTTCTCATGACTACAAACTTCTTTTGCTTTAACCAAATATATTTCATGCAAACCAGTGGTGTCTCAATGGGTGCCAAATACTCTCCTTCCATTGCCAATTTGGTTATGAGTTGGTGGGAAGAATCTTACATATATAATGATGAGAATCCATTTAAAGACTGTATACGTTGGTACGGTAGATACATTGATGACCTGATATTTATCTGGAGTTCTGATGTATCTACCGTACAGGATTTAACAAACTATCTAAATTACAATCCATTCAATCTTAAATTTATTTCACGCCAAGACCACACATGTATAGAGTTTCTAGATTTAAAACTAAAGGGGATACCTAATACCCCAATTGTTACTTCTACTTTCCGGAAAATTACAGCAGGGAATACAATATTGCGTGCAAACAGTCACCATCCCAAACATACTATCAAAAGTATTCCTATAGGGGAGATGGTAAGAGCAAAACGTAATTGTAGCACACTGGAAGATTACTCCCAGGAGATTGAGGGTATAAAGGATAGACTTGTGCAGAGAGGCTACAGTGACTGGCATCTAAAAAGAGCAGAAAAAATTGTCGCTCGACGACCTCGTTTCCATAGTAAACAAAACCAAAGTTTATCTCCTCAAAATCCAATCACTGTGGTCTTCCAGTATAGTAATCAATTTAATACAATCAGGAAAATTTTGACTAATAATCTGACTATTCTGAAGGAGGATGCTGATATAGCTCAAATTTTGAGTAATGGATACAGAATTGTGTCCAGAAGAGCCCCCTCTTTAGGCTCTAGTCTATCTCCGAGTTCTCGTGATGCCCACTCTGCGCAACCCTCTCATTGGCTCAGCACGAAAGGCTTTTTTAAATGTGGTGCGATGGCATGTAAAACTTGCAAATTTTCGGGTAAATGCCATAATTTCACTGATGCCAGTAATCAAAATGTTTATCCCATTAAGACTTTCATGAACTGTAACACCAAAAATGTGGTATACATCATGGAGTGCATGGCATGTCATCTTAAATACGTGGGGAGTACCATACGGTCTTTAAAAACACGTATTCGTGAACATATTTATGATGTTGAAAATATTAGTGCTAATAGGAACACCTCACAAGTTTCACAACACTTTATTAATCATCATCACTCTAACCTTGAGTCACTTAAAATTTATGCGATAGAAAAAATTCATAAACCATTTAGAGGAGGAGACATTGAGGTGACCCTGAGAAACAGGGAATCATGGTGGATCTTTAAACTTGGTACAAGAATTCCACATGGTCTAAATAAAAGGAAAGATCTCATGCTCTTTTATTAGTTTTCTGAGGGTTCACAAACAATGAAGTTACTATTCTGACATCTAATAATTAAATTTGTAGTTTATATTTCCCGTATAATAAATGACTCTTTTTTGAGGCTAATAGCTATCTACTCACCCTTATTTTTTTTTTTTTTTCCTTGTTTGCAGGCCGCTGTTACATTGTCACGGCGTCTTCAGCTGTGCTTCTACCCATTTTGCTCCAACCTACTTTGGCTGTTTCAGCTCTCTGTTTGAGAGATTTCTGCCATAGATTGTTTTGCTTTTTCATCCATAGCTGCTTGTGAGCCCGCTACTTTCAAAGATATTAAGGAATTTTATTAGTATTCTGAGGGTTCACAAATAAGGATGTTGTTTTTCTAACATCTAGTAACCAAATTTGTAGTTTATACTTTCTGTATAATCAATAACTTTTTTGTGAGGCTAATAGCTATCTATTTTCCCTTCTGTTCCCTCCTGTTTGCCGGCCGCTGTTACATTGTTACGGCGTCTTCAGCTGTGTTTTTACCTATTTGCTCCTACCTATTTCGGCTGTTTCAACTCCCTGTTTGGGAGATCTCTGCCATTGATTGTTTTGTTTTTCCATCCATGGTTGTCTGTGAGCTTGCTACTTTCAAAGGTATCAGGGAATTTTATTAGTATTCCGAGGGTTTGCAAACAATGAAGTCGCTTTTTTGACATCTAGTTACTAAATTTGTAGTTTATATTTCCCGCATAATTATCGACTCTTTTGTGAGGCTAATAGTTATCAATCTGCCCTTTTGTTTCCCCCTGTTTGCCGACTGCTGTTACATTGTCACGGCGTCTGCAGCTGTGCTTTTACCTACTTGCTCCAACCTATTTTGGCTGTTTTCATAGTTGTTTGTGAACCCGCTATGTATAAAGGTACTAGGGCATTTTATTAGTATTCCGAGGGTTTACAAATAATATCTAGCAACTCAAGCTTTATATTGTTATGTGGGTTCACAACATATGACACTGTACATATTATTTTACCATTATATTTTTGGATTTATTCAATGATTATGGTAATGTTATTTCATTTTTCATTTTGTATATAGTTTTTGTATCTTATGCTATTTCTGTTTTCTCTGCTTTTTTGTTTAACTTAAACATTTGTTTTTGTGCTTCTATCAAGCTTGTCTTGCTTCCATTATCATGTGTGTCTATTTTTGCTTGATTAGACAATTCCACCAATTGCAGCACCGGAGCGATAACCGGATACTAGTATAAAAGTATAGACATGTCTTGTACCAGGTATCATGATTAAGGGTGCTTAGTCACCGGAAACGCGTTGACCTTTGTTTTAAAATATTTTTTTGTATGCTGATGTTTTGTCCTTTCACTATATTTTAAGTGAAATAAATTATGGATTTTTCACTATTTCGTTGAGCTGGATCTCCTTCTCTTTCCTGTTTGTCTACGCCCTGACACAGCGGTTCCGTGCTCCGAGCTCTTGGGAATGTCGGTATGGTGAGCTGGATTTTGTTTTTTCCAGAGATCTAATGTACCAGTGTATTCAAGCATAGGTCACATTTCTACTAACGTCCTTTGTGGTAGCCTGTGTCTTCCGGTCCGCACGTCATTTTTGTATAGTGGCGACTGGTTGGGGCAATCGCCACCATTGTTTCACCTTGTACCTTTGTTGTCCTAAGTCTACTAAGGTTTTTTATGATTGTAACATTTTTGTGAATAAAGATTTCTATGTGTAAATTACCCAATAGCGGTTGTTTTTCTTGTGGTCTCCGCACTCCCTTCCTATTTAGTTGGATACGACTGGGTTATGAATATATCCACCATACGGCAACATATATATTTATATTCATATAGACTATCGTAATGTTGCTATCTAATACCTTTATTTCTCTATTATATATAGTACATGTATTCTATTTATTTGTTTTTTTGTTTGTAATTGTATTATAGAATTGATCTCCCATACCTTGTTTTTTCTTCCACAGCGACTATATGAATAAGACCCTATGAAGGTTGAAACGTTATGTACTTGTCGCCTCACTATTTTTTCTATCCCTGCACCAATTCCTTATTCATTAATTGTGCTATCGCTGCCTTTCATCTGTATAATAAAGTCTTCACAACCATCTATCAAGAGTGTGCAGTGATTGAACATTACTCTATTATGGGGATTGCCATCCCACTTCACCAGCACTTCGGATCTCAGCAAGAGTGCTCGCTACACTACCCGTCTAATAACTTGCCTAAGACACTGCAACAAAATTTACATTGAGGCCTGAAATGGCACAATTTTGACCGCACTGATAGGCAAACTGTGTGACGGACTAACCCCTGTTTAAAATAGCTGTCGTGTAGGTAACTATTTTTAATTTCAGCAAAGTGGTGTATTATCTAAGACACTGCAACAAAATTTAACAGTAGGCCATGAATGGCAGAATTTTTAACGCACTGAGATGTGATCCATGTGACAGCCAAACCCCTGTTGAAAGTAGCTGGATTTTTACTCTGTAATATAGAAAGGATCTGGCTATATTCTGCAGTGCCAACAAGAAAATGGAGCAGAAAAACAATGTGCTCTGGATTGCTTTTACAGAAAATAATCAGGATTAAAGGGACTCTGTCACCTGAATTTGGAGGGAAGAATTTTCAGCCATAGGGGCGGGGTTTTCGGGTGTTTGATTCACCCTTTCCTTACCTGCTGGCTGCATGCTGGCTGCAATATTGGATTGAAGTTCATTCTCTGTCCTCCATAGTACACGCCTGCACAAGGCAAGATTACCTTGTGCAGGCATGTACTACGGAGGACAGAGAATGAACTTCAATTATTGCTGGCCCCTGATACCTGGGACTATATATATAAATATCTGTAATGGGCAGCAGCAGACAGAACTGGAATGGACCCTCTTGCTATATGCACTGAAGACTGCCACATACACAGCCTGCCTAGCACTGATATCTATTTACACCTTGATTAGTCCTGAGAAGGATTGTTGATTGAGATGGATTTGTGTATTACATATGGTATACCCACACTATCTAATAAAATTGAAATCTGTCCCTATCTCAGCAGCAACTGTTCCTACACTGCGTTATTCCAGAGCTGACTGTGATGAGCAAGGCGACGCCAGGTCTGATATAAACTAGATGATGCTCTGAGGCCAACCAATCACTGTAAAGCCACAAAACACATGGCTGCGGCATTACAGTGTGGCAGACAATCCCTGCATGTTGATTGGTGCTCTAAAGAGCACCAAACATGCAGGGCGGTGACCCGAACTCCCGCCGAGCACAGCCGGAAATACTCGGTGAGCTCCGAGCATCACAAGCACTGCGATGCTCGGGCCAGCACCGAGTAGTGGCGAGCAGGCTCACTCATCACTAATGGACACCCAACAAGGAGTGTTCACATTTCCAAAAATTACTGAAAGCTACCACAAAAGTGGCATAAATTTCACCACAGTATAGATAGTATGAGACCGGCCTCACACTAGTGAGTTTTACGGACGTATGAGAGGTGCAGAAAATACAGATTGCATACGGTACAATGATTCTCTATGGCCCAGGTCCTATCTGCCGTATTGTACTGATCCGTATTATACGGTCTTCTACGGCCATAGAAAATTGTCACCGTATTGCGCAAAAAATACGCCAATGAAAGTCTATGGGGGTGAGAAAAATATGAATTACACACGGACCAACAGTGTGACTTGCGAGAAATACGCAGCAGTGTTCTATAGAAAAGCCGGCAATTCAGTGCGGTGTACAGTAAAATCACACTGACAGGATAGAATAGAATAGCTAAGATAAATGTCTACACATAGTATAGGGGTATATATATATATATATATATATATATATGTCAGTGAGACACATATGTATATATATTAATATTTCATACAGCGCTAGATAGCTTAAAAGCCGGTAATTCAATTGCCGGCTTTTCCTATCTCCTTCTCAAACCCGACATGATATGAGACATGGTTTACATGCAGTAAACCATCTCATATCCATTTTTTTTTGCATATTCCACACTACTAATGTTAGTAGTGTGCATGTGCAAAATTTGGGCGCTCTAGCTATTAAATTAAAGGGTTAAATCGCGGAAAAATTTGGCGTGGGCTCCCGCGCAATTTTCCGTGCCAGAATGGTAAAGCCAGTGACTGAGGGCAGATATTAATAGCCTGGAGAGGGTCCATGGCTATTGCCCCCCCCCCCCCCTGGCTAAAAACATCTGCCCCCAGCCACCCCAGAAAAGGCACATCTGGAAGATGCGCCTATTCTGGCACTTGGCCACTCTCTTCCCATTCCCGTGTAGCGGTGGGATATGGGGTAATGAAGGGTTAAGGTCACCTTGCTACTGTAAGGTGACATTAAGCCAGATTAATAATGGAGAGGCATCAATTATGACAACTATCCATTATTAATCCAATAGTATGAAATGGTTAAAAAAACACACACACATTATTGCAAAGTATTTTAATAAAATAAATACACAGGTTGTTGTAATATTTTATTATACTGGTAATCCACCTGAAGACCCTTGTCACCTGGAACAAATGTAAAAAAAAACCAACAATATTCCATACCTTCCGACGATCAGTCACGTCCCACGCTGTAAATCCATCTGAAAGGGTTAACTAATTTTTCAAGCAGAAGCCTGCTAATGCAGCCACCCCTGCTTGTAAAACCCGACGAATGAATGGAATGTAGGTGAATGACCTGTAGTTGTGGTGATGCGCCCTCTGCTGGATGTCCTCATATGAACTCGAGCCTGGGAACTTTTCAGAATATTTATAAATTCACAGAAGTTTATAACGTAGAGCCGTTAAAATAAATCAAATTTTTTTCCACAAAAATTACAAATTTTTATTTTTACAAAGGTAACAGGCAAAATTAGACCCCAAAAGCTGCTGTGCAGTTTGTCCTGAGTACGCTGATACCTTATGTGTGGGAGTAAACCACTGCTTGGGCGCAAGGTAGAGCTCGGAAGACAGAATTGGCTGGAATTGAGATCTGACACCATGTTGCATTTGGAGAGCCTCTGATGTGCCTAAATAGTGGAAACCCCCACATGTGACACCATTTTGGAAGCTAGACCCCTTATGGAACTGATCTAGATGTGTGGTGTGCACTTTGAACCCCAAGTGCTTCACAGACGTTTACAAGATAGAGCCGTAAAAATAAAAAATCTTTTTTTTTTCCAAAAATTATATTTTAGCCTGCAATTTTTTACTTTCATAAGGGTAACAGGAGAAATTGTACCCCAAATTTTGTTGTACTGTTTGTCCTGAGTAAGCTGATACCCCATATGTGGGTGGAACCAATGTTTGAGCACACCGAGGGGCTCGGAAGGGAAGTAGTGATGTTTTAAAATGCAGACTTTGAAGGAATGGTCTGCGGGAATCATGTTGCGTTTGCAGAGCCCTTGATGTGCCTAAACAGTAGAAACCCCCCACAAGTGACCCCATTTTGGAAACTAGACAACCCAAGGACCTTATCTAGATGTGTGGTGAGCACTATGAACCCCCAAGGGCTTCACAGAAGTTTATAATATAGAGCCATGAAAATAAAAAATCACATTTTTTCCACAAAAATGATCTATTCACCCCAAATTTTTACTTTCACAAGTGTAACAGGAGAAATTAAACCATGAAAGTTGTTGTGCAATTTGTCTTGAGTACGTTGATACCCCACATGTGGGGGGATCACTGTTTGGGCACATGGCATAGCTCGGAAGGGAAGTAGTGGTGTTTTGGAATGCAGACTTTGATGGAATGGTCTGGGGGCGTCGTGTTGTGTTTGCAGAGCCCTTGATGTGCCTAAACAGTAGAATACCCCCACAAGTGACCCCATTTTGGAAACTAAACCCCCCAAGGAACTAATCTAGATGTGTGGTAAGCACTATGAACCCCAAGTGCTTCACAGAAGTTTATAACGTAGAGCCGTGAAAATAAAAAATCATATTTTTTCCACAAAAATGATCTTTCCACCCCAAAATTTTTACTTTGACAAGGGTAATAGGAGAAATTGGACCATGAAAGGTGTTTTGCAATTTGTCTTGAGTACGTTGATACCCCATATGAGGGGGGACCACTGTTTGGGCAAATGGCAGAGCTCGGAAGGGAAGTAGTGATGTTTTGGAATGCAGACTTTGATGGAATTGTCTGCGGGCGTCATGTTGTGTTTGCAGAGCCCTTGATGTGCCTAAACAGTAGAAATGCCCCACAAGTGACCCCATTTTGGAAACTAGACCCCCAAGTAGCTTATCTAGATGTGTGGTGAGAACTTTGAATGCCCAAGTGCTTCACAGAAGTTTGTAATGCAGAGCCGTGATTTTTTAGTCCAAATTTTTTTTTATTTTCCCAAGGGTAGCAGGAGAAACTGGACTCCAAAATTTGTTGTCCAATTTGTCCTGAGTGCACTGAAGCCCCATATGTGGGGGTAAACCACTGTTTAATTGCACGGCAGAGCTCAGAATGGAGGGAGCACCATTTGACTTTTTCAATGCAAAATTAGTTGGAATGGTGGAGCCATGTCGTGTTTTGATACCCCCTGATGTACCTAAACAGTGGAAACTCGCAATTCTAACTCCAACCCTAACCCCAACACACCCTAACCCTAATCCCAACCATAACCATAATCCTAATCAGAACCCTAACCCTAATCCCAACCGTAACCATAACTCTAATCCCAACCCTAACCCCAACACACCCCTAATCCTAGTCCAAACAATAACCCTAATCACAACCCTAACCCCAACACACCCCTAACCCTTTTCCCAACCCTAACCACAAACCTAACCCTAATCCCAACACACCCATAACCCTAATCCCAACCCTAACCATAACCCTAATCCCAAACCTAACCCTAATCCCAAACCTAACCCTAATCCCAACCCTAATCCTAACCCCATCCCTAACAATAACCCTAATCCCAAACCTAATCCTAATATCAAACCTAAGGCTTCCTTTACACTTAACAGGTTTTTTGCAGCCCGTTATTGCTGAAATTTTCACGGTCTGCCGCAATAACGGGTCGCAAAAAACTTGCAGCTCACCATTTATCGAGTTTGCAATACTATGGCAAAAGTATTGGGGAAAAAACGTCGGTCGGCAAAAATGGAATTCACGGGGGCCATATATGTAAACCGTGAAAAATATCGAACAGGCTCAATATTTTTTCACAGCCGTAAATAAGGCCCTCACGGCCATACAGCGTACGGCGCTCTGTGGAATTATTGCTGCCCATTTTTGTGCCCCATAGAAATGTATTGGGACCGCAAAAACGGGATGCAAAACCATGTAGGTGTATAAGAACCCTAACTCTAATTTTAGCCCCAACCCTAACCCTAATTTTAGCCCAACTCTAACCCTAATAGGAAAATGGAAATAAATACAAAGGGGGTGACAAAAGGGGGGTCATTTACTATTTTTTTTTTTATTTTGATCACTGTGATAGGGTTTATCACAGTGACCAAAAGGAACCAATAGGAAAAATCTTCCTATTGTTGCCGGGTGCTGGCCGGCAGGTCTCGGCGGGGCACTGAGCATGCACCCGCCATTTTTTACCCTGATCAAGATGGCGATGCCCACCGGAGGAAGCAGGAGGGTCGAGGAGCACCGGGAGACACTATGGGGAGGGGATCCGGGACCCTATTTCTCTCTCCCCTGATGTGCGATCACATCAGAGGATAGAGAAATTAACTGGCACATCAGACTTTTTTTTTGCGGCCTCCGCTACACAGTTAATAGCAGCGATTGCAAAACCGGGTCAGTAGAAACAGACCTGAATTATGTTCTCTGGGGTCTCAGCTAGCCCTCGGCAGCCAAGACCCTGAGATCTGCCGAGTACCAGCTTGCAGAACTCGGCGGGCGCACTATTCATGCGCCCGCCATTTTTTTTCTTGGAAAAGATGGCAGTGTCCATAGGGGTGTAGGAGGGCCGAGGAGCACCAGGAGGTACCGTGGGGGGATCAGGGACCCTATTTCTCTCTCCTCTGTAGTGCGATCACATCAGAGGAGAGAGAAATTAAATGACACTTTGGACTTTTTTTTTGCGGTCGCCGGTAAACAGTTAATACCGGCAATCACAAAACCGGGGTTGGTTAAAACAGACCCAAATCATGTTCTCTGGGGTTTCGGATACCCCCGGCAGCCAAGACCCAGGACAAAATCCGACTCTGGGGGGTGGGGGGGGCATGGGCGCTTTACATTTTTTCCACAGCGCCGTTAATTAACGCCGATGTGGTTTAAGTACCCTTAACGACCGCCGTTAAAAGGCGAATCGGCGGTCGTTAAGGGGTTAATTGAGATTTCAGCATTTTACATGGCTTTTGGTTAATCCCATGCATTTTTCTTATACATACGTCTTTCCATATTTACATATTTGTATGTGAATATTGCTTGTTATGCTCTTACAATGTGAGATCTAAAGACATAAAGTGAATATTGTGCTGTATCTTTTGATCCTCTACATTTACTGGAATTGTTTTTTCATTTCATTATATTTTCTGAGTAAACCTTAAGAAACAAGAATATGCAGATGGTGAAACATAACTATTAAAACTGTCTATAACAGTGGTACAGAATATAAACTCTAAATCCTGTACTTTGCATATTATAACCTTTAATATAGCAAAAATTCACAATGAAGGCTAGACGTATGTTCTTTATGCAGCTTTCTGCCAAAAGTGTTAACACACAACATGCTTGAATAATCTTCAAATCTTAAAACTTAATATAATTCAAGAGTTATTGCTGAAACAATCTCCTTTGTGGCTCTTAAAAAAGTTCTCTGCAGTCTAATTAACCAGAAAAAAATAGTTTTCTTTGTCATAACACTGCACTGGCAAGGAATCCTTTTAACATGGTTTTAGCAGACGTTATATTACATAAAATGTACAGCTTAACCGTGCTGTGTGTTAATGGTGTATTAAAGGTGAAATATTAAACTGTACCATCTTTCTGCTTAATTTTTTTTCCTTCAAAGCTGAATAATTTGTATTATTTTTTGTTTGCTTTTTACAGCCAATTTGGATCAGGTACATACGCAAGTTAGTTGTCATGATTCAGAAAGGGGGGGTTTTCCTCCCGTCCTGGTTTGGCTGGGGTTAGCTTTGTATGGCCTCTCTTTGGTTCTAGGAGGGCTATTTAGACCTTCTGCTTGCCAGGCTCTGAGTCAGTGATACTTCCATTACTCAACTTGAGCAGCTGAAACAGGTTTCTCTGTTTGATATTGTTGTTTCTGTGTGTGTGTGTTTACCCGTGTATGACTTCGCTAGTCCCTGATTCTGCTTCTGCCTTCTGTCTCGGTACTACTCTAAACTGTCTGATCCTGATCCTTGGCTTTGTCTCTGTCTTACCCTCTGGATCCCCCTGTCTTACCCTCTGGATCCCAAGTTTCCATCTGGCTTCGGACCTTGGCTCATCCCCCTCCGTTCTCCTGTCCCGTCCTTCTCTTACACGTTTCTCCGGCTTCTGACCTCGGCTCTCCTGACTTCGTCTTTTGACAGCCATCTCCTGTCCACTCACGTGGATTGGCTCCACCCCCCAGCTGCTTCTTCGGCAGTCAAGTGTCCCGCCAGGTCCTGCTCCAGTGCACATCGCATGTTGTGGTGTCTGCGCACCTCCTGGCTGGACTACGTTCCTCGTGCAGTGCCCCCAAGGCCTTTTCCCTCTGGAGACACAGCTAAGTGTGTCTTTACATTATCACTGACCTATTATTTAACTCTGTGGGGGCACTCCTTTTTTTGGTATAATATGGACCCTCCCCGTGCTTTGTCTTAGCAAGTTTCTAGTTTAACCCAGATGATGCAAAACTTATCGGTGGAGCAGAGGGCTCTGGTTCAATCCCATCAACAGGTGCAGAGAGAAATGGCAGATACGGTTGAAACCGTCAGGAATGCTTCTCTTTCTGGCATTAAGGATAGTGAAGTGTTGGACATCTCCCTGTCTTTCCCTGAACCCTCTATCAGAAATATTAAACTGTACCATCTTTCTTCTTAGTTTTTTTTTTTCTTCAAAGCTGAATAATTTGTATTTTTTTTGTTTGCTTTTTACAGCCAATTTGGATCAGGTACATACGCAAGTTAGTTGTCATGATTCAGGACGGGGGGGTTTCCTCCTGTCCTGGTTTGGCTGGGGTTAACTTTGTGTGGCCTCTCTTTGGTTTTAGGAGGGCTATTTAGACCTGCTGCTTGCCAGGCTCTGAGTCAGTGATACTTCCATTACTCGACTTGAGCAGCTGAAACAGGTTTCTCTGTTTGATATCATTGTTCCTCTGTGTGTGTGTTTACCCGTGTATGACTTCACTAGTCCCTGATTCTGCTTCTGCCTTCTGTCTCAGTACTACTCTGAACTCTCTGATCATGATCCTTGGCTTTGTCTCTGATCTCCCCCTGTCTTACCCTCTGGATCCCAAGTTTCCATCTGGCTTCGGACCTTGGCTCATCCCACCGTTCTCCTGTCCCATCCTTCTCTTACACGTTTCTTAGTTATCTGACCTCGGCTCTCCTGACTTTGTGTTTTGACAGCCATCTGCTGTCCGCTCGCGAGGATTGGCTCCACCCCCCAGCTGCTTCCTCGGCAGTCACGTGCCCCGCCAGCTTCTGCTCCAGTGCACATCGCATGTTGTGGTGTCCGGGTGCCTCCTGACTGGACTATGTTCCTCGTGCAGTGCCCCCAAGGCCTTCCCTCTGGAGACACAGCTAAGTGTGTCTTTACATTATCACTGACCTATTATTTAACTCTGTGGGGGCACTCTTTTTCTGGTATAATATGGACCCTCCCCGTGCTTTGTCTAAGCAAGTTTCTAGTTTAACCCAGATGATGTAAAACTTATCGGTGGAGCAGAGGGCTCTGGTTCAATCCCATCAACAGGTACAGAGAGAAATGGCAGATATGGTTGAAACCATCCGGAATGCTTCCTTGAACCCTCTATTAAACTTCCGGATACTTTCTCTTGGGAAAAACATAAATTTGGGGTATTTAACCCCTTAGTGACAGAGCCAATTTGGTACTTAATGACCGAGCCAATTTTTGCAATTCTGACCACTGTCACTTTATGAGGTTATAACTCTGGAACGCTTCAACGGATCCCGCTGATTCTGAGACTGTTTTTTCGTGACATATTGTACTTCATGTTAGTGGTAACATTTCTTCGATATTACTTGCGATTATTTATGAAAAAAACGGAAATATGGCGAAAATTTTTAAAATTTTGCAATTTTCAAACTTTGTATTTTTATGCCCTTAAATCAGAGAGATATGTCACGAAAAATAGTTAATAAATAACATTTCCCACATGTCTACTTTACATCAGCACAATTTTGGAAACAAAATTTTTTTTTGTTAGGGAGTTATAAGGGTTAAAAGTTGACCAGCAATTTCTCATTTTTACAACACCATTTTTTTTTAGGGACCACATCACATTTGAAGTCATTTTGAGGGGTCTATATGATAGAAAATAATGAAGTGTGACACCATTCTAAAAACTACACCCCTCAAGGTTCTCAAAACCACATTCAAAAAGTTTATTAACCCTTTACGTGCTTCACAGGAACTGAAACAATGTGGAAGGAAAAAATGAACATTTAACTTTTTTTTGCAAACATCTTAATTCAGAACCATTTTTTTTATTTTCACAAGTGTAAAAACAGAAATGTAACCATAAATTTTGTTATGCAATTTCTCCTGAATACGCCAATACCCCATATGTGGGGGTAAACCACTGTTAGGGCGCACCGCAGAACTTAGAAGTGAAGGAGCGCCGTTTGACTTTTTCAATGCAGAATTGGCTGGAATTGAGATCGGACGCCATGTCACGTTTAGAGAGCCCCTGATGTGCCTAAACAGTGGAAACCCCCCACAAGTGACACCATTTTGGAAACTAGACCCCTTAAGGAACTTATCTAGATGTGTGGCGAGCACTTTGAACCCCCATGTGCTTCACAGAAGTTTATAACGTAGAGCCGTGAAAAAAAAAAAAATCGCATTTTTTCTACAAAAATGATCTTTTTGCCCACAAATTTTTATTTTCACAAGGGTAACAGGAGAAATTAGACCACAAAAGTTGTTGTGCAATTTCTCCTGAGTACGCTGATACCCAATATGTGGGGGTAAACCACTGCTAGGGCGCACCGCAGAGCTTGGAAGAGAAGGAGTGCCGTTTTACTTTTTCAATGTAGAATTGGCTGGAATTGAGATCGGACGCCATGTCGCGTTTGGAGAGCCCCTGATGTGCCTAAACAGTAGAAATCCCCCACAAGTGACCCCATTTTGGAAACTAGACCCCCCATGGAACTTATCTAGATGTGTGATGAGAACCTTGAATGCCCAAGTGCTTCACAGAAGTTTATAATGCAGAGCCGTGAAAATAAAAAATATTTTTTTTTTCCACAAAAAAGATATTGTAGCCCCCAAGTTTTTATTTTTACAAGGGTAACAAGAGAAATTGTACCCCAAAAGTTGTTGTCCAATTTGTCTTGAGTATGCTGGTACCCCATATGTGGGGGTAAACCACTGTTTGGGCGCACGGCAGAGCTCGGAAGGAAGGAGCGCCGTTTTGGAATGCAGACTTTGATAGAATGGTCTGCGGGTATTATGTTGCATTTGCAGAGCCCCTGATGTACCTAACCAGTAGAAACCCTCCACAAGTGACCCCATTTTGGAAACTAGACCCCCCAAGGAACTTATCTAGATGTGTGGTGAGAACTTTGAATGCCCAAGTGCTTCACAGAAGTTTAGAATGCAGAGTCGTGAAAATAAAAAATATTTTTTTTTTCACAAAAAAGATTTTGTAGCCCCCAAGTTTTTATTTTCACAAGGGTAACAGGAGAAATTGGACTGCAATAGTTGTTGTCCAATTTATCCCGAGTACGCTGATGTGCCATATGTGGGGGTAAACCACTGTTTGGGCGCACGGCAGAGCTCGGAAGGGAAGGAACGCCTTTTTGGAATGCAGACTTTGATAGAATGGTCTGTGGGCATTATGTTGCGATTGCAGAGCCCCTGATATACCTAAACTGTAGTAACCCCCCACAAGTGACCCCATTTTGGAAACTAGACCCCCCAAGGAACTTATCTAGATGTGTGGTGAGAACTTTGAATGCCCAAGTGCTTCACAGAAGTTTAGAATGCAGAGTCGTGAAAATAAAAAATATTTTTTTTTTTCACAAAAAAGATTTTGTAGCCCCCAAGTTTTTATTTTCACAAGGGTAACAAGAGAAATTGGACCCCAGAAGTTGTTGTCCAATTTATCCCGAGTACGCTGATGCCCCATATGTGGGGGTAACCCACTGTTTGGGCGCACGGCAGAGCTCAGAAGGGAGGGAGCACCATTTGACGTTTTGAGCGCAAAATTGGCTGTCGTGTTTGGAGACCCCCTGATGTACCTAAACAGTGGAAACCCCCCAATTCTAGCTCCAACCCCTAACCCTAATCCCAACCTGATCCATAATCCTAATCACTAACCCTAACCATAATCACAACCCTTACCCCAAAACAACCCTAATGTCAACCCTAACCATAACCCTAATCAAAACCCTAAATCCAACACACCCCTAATCCTAATCTCAACCCTAACCCTAATCCCAATACACCCCTAATCACAACCCTAACCTTAACCCTAATCCCAAACCTAACCCTAATCCCAAGCGTAACCCTAATGCCAACCCTAACCCTAATACCAACCCTAATCCAAACCCTAAACCTAATCCCAGCTCTAACCCTAACTTTAGCCCCAACCCTAGCCCTAACTTTAGCCCCAACCCTAACCCTAAGGCTACTTTCACACTTGCGTTGTTTGGCATTCCGTCGCAATCCGTCGTTTTGGACAAGAAACGGATCCTGCAAATGTGCCCGCAGGATGCGTTTTTTGCCCATAGTATTGCCGACGGATCGTGACGGATGGCCACACGTCGCGTCCGTCGTGCACTGGATCAGTTGTGTTTTGGCGGAGCGTCGGCACAAAAAAACGTTCAATGAAACGCTTTTTTTTACGTCGCATCCGCCATTTCTGACCGCGCATGCGTGGCCGTAACTCCGCCCCCTCCTCCCCAGGACATAGATTGGGCAGCGGATGCGTTGAAAAACTACAGCTGCTGCCCACGTTGTGCACAATTTTCACAACGTGCGTCGGTATGTCGGGCCGACGCATTGCGACGGCCCCGTACCGACGTAAGTGTGAAAGAAGCCTAACCCTAAATTTAGCCCCAACCCTAACCCTAAATTTAGCCCCAACCCTAACCCTAAATTTAGCCCCAACCCTACCCCTAACCCTACCCCTAACCTAACCCTAGCCGTAACCCTACCCCTAACCCTAACCTAACCCTACCCCTAACCTAACCCTAGCCGTAACCCTACCCCTAACCTAACCCTAGCCCTAACCCTACCCTAACCCTAACCCTACCCCTACCCCTAACCTAACCCTAACCCTAACCCTACCCCTAACCCTACCCCTAACCCTACCCCTAACCTAACCCTAACCCTACCCCTAACCTAACCCTACCCCTAACCCTACCCCTAACCCTACCCCTAACCCTAACCCTACCCCTAACCCTACCCCTAACCTAACCCTAACCCTAACCCTACCCCTAACCCTAACCCTAACCCTACCCCTAACCCTAACCCTAACCCTAATTTTAGCCCTAACTGCTGTTCTCCTGCCGGCCGGCAGGTGGAGACAGATGGCGGGCGCACTGGGCATGCGTCCGCCATGTTCTTCTGCCGGCGGCCAGGAGGAGCAGCAAGAGGATCCAGGGACCTAGGTGAGTATGCTAGGGTCCCCGAATCCCCCTATTTCTCTGTCCTCTGATGTGCGATCACATCAGAGGACAGAGAATTACACTTTACTTTTTTTTTTTTTTTTTTTTTTTTGCGGTCGCCGGTAAACAGTTAATTACCGGCGATCGCAAAACAGGGGTCGCTAAAACCGACCCCCGATCATGCTCTTTGGGGTCTCGGCTACCCCAGGCAGCCGAGACCCCAAAGATTCTCCCGGTGCCGGCCGGCGGGCGCACTGCGCATGCGCCCGCCATTTTGAAGATGGCGGCGCCCACCGGGAGACACGAGGAGCATCGGGGGAGCTAGGTGAGTATTGGGGGGCCACCTGGGACCCCTTTTCTCTGTCCTCCGATGTGCGATCACATCGGAGGACAGAGAAATTAAAAAGAGATCGCTTTTTTTTTTTTTTGCGATCGCCGGTAAACGGTTAATTACCGGCGATCGCAAATGCGGGGAGGGTTAAAAACCCCCCGAATCATGTTCTCTGGGGTCTCAGCTACCCTCGGCAGCCGAGACCCTGGAGAAAATCGGCCTGTGGGGGGCGCTATACACTTTTTCCACAGCGCCGTTAATTAACGGCGCTGTGGTTTAAGTACCCTTAGCGGCCGCCGTTAAAAGGCGTATCGGCGGTCGCTAAGGGGTTAAAGAAGGGTGTAAATTGTTGTTTTCCCTGCGACCTCGATCTTCGGGCGACGAGGGTCAAAGGGTGGGCATTATTATGTCTCTTAAGGGAGGGTCTGCAGGCTTCGGCTTTTTCTCTTTCTCCCACCGCCCATGATAGAATGTCTGTGGATTGGTTTTTCGAGGCCCTAGGGCAGAACTATGATGTACCTGATCTTGTGAGATTGGCTGAGGACACGGTTATGAGTCTCTCTCAGGGAAAGCACTCAGCTGAGTGGTATTGTTCTGAATATAGGTTTTTGGCCTCGGAGGTGTCTTGGAACGACTCGGCTCACAGAGGGTTGTTCCACAGAGGGTTATCCGAACATTTAAAGGACACACTGGAATCCACCGCCTGACTCTCTGTAGGAGGCCATGGCACAGGCTGTCCGCATGGATCGCAGACTTCGATAGAGGGGAGTGGTGGAATGGGAGGCAACTTTATTTCCAACTAAAGCTGAATCTTCTTCATCTATTGAACCCATGGAAGTGGGAGCTGTTTCTGTAATAGAGTGAGACGGAAGACGTTGCAAGTAGTGATGAGCGAACGTGCCCACCACTGCTCGTTACTCGCCCGAGTATCACTATACTCAGTGTACTCGGCGAGCATTTCCAGGATTATTTGGTGGTACCTGGTGGGTAGGGAGAGCTGCTGCTGAGATAGGGTCAGAATCTTGGTTTTTATAGTTAGTGTAGGTCTGTAACTCTTAAATCCACAACTCCTGAGATACCAACAGCCCTTTTTAGGGCTAATTCGTGGGTCCCAAAATTGCAGCGCTAGGTAGCATATCCACATCAGTGCAAGGCCTGCAGACACTGTATGTGCGTCCATTGCTCTCACTGCATCCCTCCCAAAGATCCATAACTGTCTGCTGCTGCTTCTGCTGCAGCTTCTTTACTATATCAGCTTCTTTACTATATATCTAGTTCCTGTTTTTTTTCCAAAAATTCACCCCCCAAAAAAAAATATACAGTGTGTTCTGTCAGACTGAGGCATGTTTAAAAATCATAGTTTGTCAGGCATACGTAGCATAGTTGTGTGTGCTGCCTTGTGCCACTTTTTGTGTTTTTTTGTGTTTAAAATTCACCAAAAAAGGCCTCATATATCTGCGTCCTCCAACTTTTGGCATTTTAGGCCGTTTTGCCACTGTTTTTGCTGTCTGTTACTCTAATTACATACAGCACTATTTGGCATTAAAAAAAAACAGGCCACATATTTGCCAGTGTGGTATTTCCGTGACAGCCCTCATAGATCTGCGTGCTCCAAGTTTGGTCATTGTAGGCCGGAGGACCACTTTTTTGCTGTCTGTTACTCTAATTATATACAGCACTATTTATCATAAAAAATATAAAAAGGCCACATATTTGCCAGTGTGGTACTTTCGTGACAGCCCTCATATATCTGCGTGCTCCAAGTTTGGTCATTGTAGGCTGGTGTAACCCTTTTTTTGCTATCTGATAATCTTATTATATACAGAACTATTTAGCTTAAAAAGATTTAAAATGCCACATATTTGCAGTGTGGTATTTCCGTGAGAGCCCTCATATATCTGCGTGTTCCAAGTTTGGGCATTGTAGGCTGGTGTACCACTTTTTGCTGTCTGTTACTCAAATTGTAAACAGCACTATTTAGCATAAAAAAATATAAAAAGGCCACATATTTGCCAGTGTGGTATTTCCATGACAGCCCTCATATATCTGCATGCTCCAGATTTGGTCATTGTAGACCCCTGTACCACTACCACTTTTTTGCTGTCTGTTACTCAAATTATATGCAGCACTATTTAGCATAAAAAATATAAAAAGGCCACATATTTGCCAGTGTGGTATTTAAATGACAGCCCTCATATATCTGCGTGCTCCAAGTTTGGGCATTGTAGACAGGTGGACCACTTTTTTTGCTGTCTTTTACTGTAATTATATACAGCACTATTTAGCATAGAAAAATATAAAAAGGACACATATTTGCCAGTGTGGTATTTCCATAACAGCCTTCATATATCTGTGTGTTCCAAGTTTGGGCATTGTAGGCCGGTGGACCACTTTTTTTGCTGTCTCTTACTCTACTTATATACAGCATTCTTTTGCATTTTAAAAATACAGGTAACATATTTGGCAGTGTGTTATCGCTGTCAGACATCTGATGTATTTGTTGCCTACAAACTGAGGAAATTCAGGCCTACTTTCATCTTTATTTGCTGTCTGTTACCCTATTTCGGTACACTATTTTAGTTTAAAAAAATAAAAAAAATACAGCCCACCTATCGAACAGTGTGGTATCTCGTTCAAAATACTTCTATTTCAAGTTGTTATGGCAGCTTCATGACTGTGTTATATGCTCTGACTACTACTACCACCATCATCATCTACTGCCAAGAGGCAGTCACTGCGCACCTAGAAAGTCTGAGGAGCAGAGTGTGAACGTTTAGGGGTGTTGTATTCTGTCTCTGTATTACAAAGGTATTTTCTCCCACCAATAAAAGTGATACTGCCAGAAAGCGAGAAGCCATGTTCACAGTGACCACCAGAGAGCGAGGCACCGTGCGCTCCATGACCGTGAGTACAGCTCACGTTCGCAGTAGAGAGAGACAGTTCATGCTCCGTGTTCAGCTTTGCAAAACAATAATGAAAGGGCACAGAGGGACGACAGAGGATGTTGGTACAGTCAGCAAGGTACTCCCTCAGCATTTTCCCTAACAAAGCACTTCTTGTGATAGTACCCCATGCCTCAGGGCCAGGGCGATAGGAGGGTCTGAGAAAACTCTCCCTGAACTTTGTCAGTGTTCCACTGCCTCTGCTGGATTGGAGTTGTGTCTCTCTCACCTGTACTCCTTGTTTGGCCAACAAACTGTGACCTCTTATGCCAGCGTTTTCAGATGGGAATTTTTTTAACAATTCAGCAAGAAGGGCCCTATGGTCCTCCAACATTGTAGTACATCTGTCTGACTCTGGAATACGAGATATAAAGTTTTCCTTGTAGTGTGGGTCTAGAATTGTCAACAATTAGTATTGCCTGTCACCTAAAATTTTGAGAATGCAAGGGTGACGGGAAAGGTAACATAAACTCAGTCATGCATTCAAGACTGCTAACAGTCAATACTTCCATGTTCTCACCAAGAGTACAACTGACCATGGTCTCCTCCTCCTCCTTGTCTTCAGGCCTCCACGACTTTTGACAAACCTCCGTAATATCATTGTAAATACATCACTGTAAATACATTCCCCTGTAGTTTTTTTTCTCCCCCACCTCATTGTAGATTGTAAGTTGTCACGTGCAGGTTTTTTTTTTGGGGGGGGATTTAATTATTGTTATCATTGTTACTTAGTGTAGATTGCAAGCTGTCACAAGCAGGGTAGTTTGATTTCTTTTTAATTATTGTATTGTTATCGTTGTTACTTAGTACTGTTTTGTTTGAAACTGTAAATATGTTGACACTACATAAATAACTATAAATATGTCTGACATCCATGTCCACTCCTGAGATCTTATGTGTGAAGTCAGAACTGAATACCAACGGCCTTGGTGATGCTGGTAGTCTACAAATGCCTTCTTCTGCTCACAAATCCTTTCCAAAATATGCAGTGTAGAGTTCAAATGCATGGGGAGGACATGACACATCAGTCAGTAAGCCAGAAGCTGCAAGTGCTGCAGAATCACGGCAAGGGCAGATGAAGCTCTAGCTGACTTTCTAAAATGGGTACGCAGAGCCTCAAACTTTCCCCAGCAGATCTGGCACCTCTGTGTCACTTTTCAGAAAACGTTCAACAATGAGGTTAAGCACATAGGCCAGGCAAGGCACATCTGTGAGCTTGCCTCGACACAGAGCAGCCACCAGGTTCCAGCCATTGTCACACACAACCATGCCTGGCTGTAGGTTGAGCGGTGTCAGCCACAGATCTGCCTGCTCTTTCAGAGCTGTCCACAACTCTTCATCATTTTGCGGCTTGTCACAGCATATTACCTTCAGCACAGCCTGTTGCCGCTTGGCTGAGGCAATGCTCCAGTTCTTCCAGCTTGTGACTGATGTGTTACTTTCGGAGATGGAGGCTGAAGAGGACATGAAGGAGAAGGAGGTGCAGGAGCTGTAGACTGTGGGGACAACCCAGATTGATGTAGGGCCTGCAATACTTGGGGTTTGGAGGACGTGCACCATCCTAAGGTCGGACTGGGTCCCGGCTTCCATTATGTTAATCCAGTGTGCCATTAGTGAGATGTACAGTCTTTGACCACAAGCACTTGTCCACGTGTCTGTGGATAGGTGGACTTTCTCAATAACAGCACTGTGAGGGCACGGGAAATGTTGTAGGACACATGCTTGCGTGTATGATGTCGTGACGGCAGACGTACTTTGTGATGGTCAGCGCCAGCAGGTTGCGGAAAGCTTATGTCTCCCACAGGTCTAAAATGCAACATTTCCAGCGCAAGCAGACGACAAATGTATGAATTTAGTAATGTGGCGTTGGCTGCATATTTCAGCTTGCATTCCAAGAACTGGGGTATGGACAATTGAACGCTGCACTGGGACAAGGTCGTGGACGTGCTTGTTGATGGTGCTATTTCAGTTTGGGTGCAACTGCAGATACAGAGCATGAGGCTTCTTAAAATGTACCATGGACAGTGGATTGGCTTGCACGCACAACATCGGAAGAAGCAGTGGTATCACCTGCATACACTGTTCATGGAGCCTTGTGTTCAACCAACAAAGTCAGGTGCTTTGCTGTCATATGCCTGATCATGCTTGTGGTGGTTAGGATGGGATTTTTGCTACCCTGCTGCTGCAGCTATGGCCGGTGGTGCAAATGGCCTTTTTGGGTTTATCAGCACAGTCTTTAAAAAAACGCCAGGCTGTTACAGGGACACTCAGTGTTTCCCTCTCCCACACCACCTCCTCACTTTGGCCCCGGTCTTTTGGTGTTCCCCAAGGCTCAGTTCTAGGACCCCTACTCTTCTCCATCTACACCTTGGCCTGGGACAGCTGTTGTAATGGCACTGTTTGCTATATCATCAGTACGCTGATGACACGCAGATTTACCTATCTGTACCTGACATCACCTCCTTAGTGACCAAAATCACACATCTTCATACTATTTCATCCTTCTTTTCTGCTTGCTTTTAAAAAGTGGACATAGACAAAACAGAATACATCATCTTTCAACCATCTCATGCTAAATAGACATGAGAGCTGTGTATGCATCATTCTGTACCACTTTAGTAAGTGGGAAAGTTTGCTTAAGAGAAAATGATTTTCCAGACATTCCCAACCTTTTATGCACATGTTTTGAAGCTGTGATCTTCATCTTCTTGGTGTGGATATAAATTTCAAAGTTCAATACCATCATCATCCATATTTTGTAAAGAGGAAATCTGGTGTTTCCCAGGGTCGTGGTTATCTACGTTTAGTGGCATTCCTTTAACAGTGTTCGTTACACTATAACAAATAATTTTCAACTTTGACATTTGGATATTATTGGTAATATGTATGGGTGAAAATGAAGAAGCTTGTGCCACGGGCGTGTTTATAGTTACGGACGGTGCACTCCTCCTTAAGCTTATTTTTTCACAAGCATCCATCAATTTGTTTGGTTTTCCTCCAACACTGATCTACTTTCTCTAATTCAGCATCTCATGAACATGTTGCACTTTGCCCTTTACACAGACACATGCGTCTTTGGCAACATATTTATGACAGGCATTTTTAGGCCGAGTCAAACACGCACATCTGTTACACCGATCTTCTGATGGGCATGAAACACATTCTGGTAATTGGTGGTGGCTAAACGACTAATCGTTGTAGGCTGTATCCTGGATCTCATACCTCCCATAGCCATCGCTGTTATTAATCATGTACGTTCCCATTCCTGTTATCACCATGCCCCTTTTCCTGATCACTTCATCCAACTATTCATCCGCCATTTTTTTAACCAAAAAAAGTGCCTTCCCAGCAGCAACTGTGTAGGAAACCACTTTACAATTTTGCAAGGTGTCTATGATGCCCATAAATAATTAAAAAAAAAAAAAAAAAAAACACTGGGGAAATATTTGACAGCCCATGCTTTTAGTGTATGGGCATTACAAGTCAAGGAGACCTGCTCATTGACATTGGGCCTACTTTTTAATGAGGCCTTCTTCCACCTCTTATCATTTTCCACCACTAGATCACCAGGGTTCATGTGTTCCGTGCTGCTACAGACAGTCAGTTTTTGGGCAAGGGTGTGTTGGATAGCCATACTATGTTTTTAAATAAATGTATCCCACCTTGGGGAATGTTTGTCAGCCTATAAACTTATTGTATGGGCATTACAAGTGTAGGAGACACAATCTTTTACATTGGGCCTTGATATTAATGAGGCCTTCATCAATTTCTCCTCATTCTCCACCACTAGATCCCTAGAGTTCACGTATTCTGTGCTGCTACAGTCAATTTTTTGGAAAGGGTGTCTATGATCCACATGAAATATTTTTTAAAAATGTACCCCCCATGAGCAAATGCCCTACTTCTTAACTCTGTCTTCTGCAATGTGTCCTTTACCTGCCACTAGATCACCAGGGTCAACATGCTCTGTACGGTGAATTTTGGGCAAGGGGGCTGTGATGGCACTATTTTATTTGGTAAAGAAAGGACCCCACATTGGGGAATTGAGCATGACCTTACATTGCGCCTATTTCGTAACTCTGCCTCCTGCAATGGGTCCTTTAACTGCCACTAGATCACCAAGGTGAACGTGCTCTGTACGGTGCATTTTGGGCAAGGGGGCTGTGATGGCGTTATTTTATTTAGTAAAAAAAGGACCCCACAGTGGGGAATTGGGCATGATATTACATTGCACCTACTTCGCAACTCTGTCTCCTGCAATGTGTCCTTTAGTTGTGACTAGATCACCAGGGTGAACGTGTTCTGTACGGTGCATTTTGGGCAAGGGGGCTGTGATGGCACTCTTTTATTTAGTAAAAAAAGGACCTCACATTGGGGAATTGTTTGTCAGCTCATGCCCTCCATTACAAGTCTCAGAGAACCCCACCCCTACATTGGGCCAACTTCTTAACTCTGTTTCCTGCAATGTCTCTTTCTTATCTCCGACGACATGACCTGGGTGAACGTGTTCTGTACTTTTATTGGCCCCAAAATTTTGAGCAAGGGGGGCTGTGATGGCAATAGTATATTATTAAAAAAGGTACCTCCCATAGCCACATAATTGTTGGCAAAGACTTCATAACATTTTTGAACCTTAACCCCTTCAAGACACAGCCCTTTTTCGTTTTTGCGTTTTTGTTTTTCGCTCCCCTCCATCCCAGAGCCATAACTTTTTTATTTTTCCATCAATTTGGCCATTCGAGGGCTTATTTTTTGCGGGACAAGTTGTACGTTTAAACGACACTATTGGTTTTACCATGTCTTGTACTAGAAAACAGGAAAAAAATTTCAAGTGTGGTGAAATTGCAAAAAAAGTGCATTCCCACACTTGTTTTTTGTTTGGCTTTTTTGCTAGGTTCACTAAATACTAAAACTGACCTACCAGTGTGATTCTCCAGGTCGTTACGAGTTTATAGACACCAAACATATCTAAGTTATTTTTCATCTACCGTATATACTCGAGTATAAGCCGACCCGAGTATAAGCCGACACCCCTAATTTTGCCACAAAAAACTGGGAAAACTTATTGACTCGAGTATAAGCCTAGGGTGGAAAATGCAGCAGCTACCGGTGAATTTCAAAAATAAAAATAGATGCTCCATACCGTTCATTATTGCCCCATAAGATGCTCCATATAAAGCTGTGCCACATATAATGCTCCATACTGTTCATTATTGCCCCATAGATGCTCCACATAAAGCTGTGCCATATATAATGCTCTGCACCGTTCATTATGGCCCCATAGATGCTCCATATAAAGCTGTGCCATATAGAATGCTCTGCACCGTTCATTATGGCCCCATAGATGCTCCATAGAAAGCTGTGCCATATATAATGCTCTGCACCGTTCATTATGGCTCCATAGATGCTCCATATAAAACTGTGCCACATATAATGCTCTGCACCGTTCATTATGGCCCCATAGATGCTCCATATAAAACTGTGCTATATAGAATGCTCTGCACCGTTCATTATGGCCCCATAGATGCTCCATATAAAACTGTGCCATATAGAATGCTCTGCACCGTTTATATGGAGCATCTATGGGGCCATAATGAAGCTGTGCCATATATAATGCTCTGCACCATTCATTATTGCCCCATAGATGCTCCACATAAAGCTGTGCCATATGGAATGCTCTGCACCATTCATTATGGCCCCATAGATGCTCCACATAAAGCTGTGCCACATGGAATGCTCTGCACCGTTCATTATGGCCCCATAGATGCTCCACATAAAGTTGTGCCATATATATTGCTCTGCACCTTTGATTATGGCCCCATAGATGCTCCACATAAAGCTGTGCCCCATTTATATTGCTCTGCATCGTTGATTATAGCCCCATAGATGCTCCTTATAAAGCTGTGCCCCATATATATTGCTCTGCACCGTTGATTATGGCCCCATAGATGCTCCTTATAAAGCTGTGCCATATAGAATGCTGCTGCTGCAATAAAAAAAAATCACATACTCACCTCTCTTCACTCAGGACGCCGGCGCTTTCAATATTTACCTGCTCCTCGTGCGGCTCCGTCTTCAGCACTGACGCTCAGCAGACGGCACGCACTGACTATGTCACCGTGCCCTCTAACCTGAGTGTCACTGCCAGAGGACGCTGAAGACGGAGCCGCACCGGAGCGAGGAGCAGGTAAATATCGCGCAGCGCTGCGCTCCCCATATACTTACCTGCTCCTGGCGCGGTCCCTGCAGTCCCTGCTTCTCCCGGCGCTGCATCTTCTTCCTGTATTGAACGGTCACAGTTACCGCTCATTTTCAGTCAAGAATATGCGGCTCCACCTCTATGGGAGGTGGAGCCGCATATTCATGACTGTAATGAGCGGTACCATGTGACTGCTCAATACAAGAAGAAGATGCAGCACTGGAAGAAGCAGGGTATGCAGGGGCCGCGCCGGAGCAGGTAAGTATAACTAGACAGCCCCCGCTCCCCCTCCCCTGCCGACCCCTGGGTATGACTCGAGTAGAAGCTGAGATGGGGGCTTTCAGCCCCAAAAATGGGCTGAAAATCTTGGCTTATACTCAAGTATATACGGTAAGTGGTGAAAAAAATTCCAAACTTTGCTAAAAACAAAAAAATTACTCCAGTTTCCGATAACCATAGTGTTTCCATTTTTTGGGATCTCAGGTCAGGTGAGGGCTTATGTGTTTGAGGGCCAAGCTGACTTTTTTAACCCCTTCATGACCCAGCCTATTTTGACCTTAATGACCTGGCCGTTTTTTGCAATTCTGACCAGTGTCCCTTTATGAGGTAATAACTCAGGAACGCTTCAACGAATCCTAGCGGTTCTGAGAATGTTTTTTCATGACATATTGGGCTTCATGATAGTGGTAAACTTAGGTCAATAATTTTTGTGTTTATTTTTGAAAAAAATGGAAATTTGGCTAAAATTTTGAAAATTGTGAAATTTTCAAATTTTGAATTTTTATTCTGTTAAACCAGAGAGATATGTGACACAAAATAGTTAATAAATAACATTACCCACATGTCTACTTTACATCAGCGCAATTTTGGAAACAACATTTTTTTTTTGCTAGGACGTTATAAGGGTTAAAATTTGACCAGCGATTTCTCATTTTTACAGCAAAATTTACAAAACCATGTTTTTTTAGGAACCACCTCACATTTGAAGTCAGTTTGAGGGGTCTATATGGCTGAAAATACAAAAAAGTTACACAATTCTAAAAACTGCACCCCTCAAGGTGCTCAAAACCACATTCAAGAAGTTTATTAACCCTTCAGGTGCTTCACAGCAGCAGAAGCACCATGGAAGAAAAAAATTAACATTTCACTTTTTAGTCACAAAAATGATCTTTTAGCAACATTTTTTTTATTTTCCCAAGGGTAAAAAGAGAAACTGGACACCAAAAGTTATTGTACAATTTGTCCTGAGTACGCCGATATGCCATATGTGGGGGGGAACCTGTTATGTTTGCTAATGACAGGTGTTATGAAGGCAATCCAGAAACACAGTGTGCTTAGCGATCAGAGCGCACACAGTGATCTGACAAATACCCAAAAATACAAGAACGAGCTCTGAGACGTGGAAACTCTGTAGACTGCACACCTGATCCTATCCTAAACACAACTAAAAGCGGCTGTGGATTGCGCCTAACAACTACCTAGGCAACTCGGCACAGCCTAAGAAACTAGCTAGCCTGAAGATAGAAAAATAGGCCTGACTTGCCCCAGAGAAATTCCCCAAAGGAAAAGGCAGCCCCCCACATATAATGACTGTGAGTAAGATGAAAAGACAAAACGTAGGGATGAAATAGATTCAGCAAAGTGGGGCCCGATATTCTAGGACAGAGCGAGGACAGTAAAGCGAACTTTGCAGTCTACAAAAAACCCTAAAGCAAAACCACGCAAAGGGGGCAAAAAAAACCCACCGTGCCGAACTAACGGCACGGCGGTACACCCTTTGCGTCTCAGAGCTTCCAGCAAAACAAAAGACAAGCTGGACAGAAAAAAAGCAACAAAAAAGCAAAAAGCACTTAGCTATACAGAGCAGCAGGTCACAGGAACAATCAGGAGAAGCTCAGATCCAACACTGAAACATTGACAAGGAGCAAGGATAGCAGCATCAGGCGGAGTTAAGTAATGAAGCAGTTAACGAGCTCACCAGAACACCTGAGGGAGGAAGCTCAGAAGCTGCAGTACCACTTGTGACCACAGGAGTGAATTCAGCCACAGAATTCACAACAGTACCCCCCCCTTGAGGAGGGGTCACCGAACCCTCACCAGAGCCCCCAGGCCGACCAGGATGAGCCGCATGAAAGGCACGAACAAGATCGGAAGCATGAACATCAGAGGCAAAAACCCAGGAATTATCTTCCTGAGCATAACCCTTCCATTTAACCAGATACTGGAGTTTCCGTCTAGAAACACGAGAATCCAAAATCTTCTCCACAATATACTCCAATTCCCCCTCCACCAAAACCGGGGCAGGAGGCTCAACAGATGGAACCATAGGTGCCACGTATCTCCGCAACAACGACCTATGGAATACATTATGTATGGAAAAGGAGTCTGGGAGGGTCAAACGAAAAGACACAGGATTGAGAACCTCAGATATCCTATACGGACCAATAAAACGAGGTTTAAATTTAGGAGAGGAAACCTTCATAGGAATATGACGAGAAGATAACCAAACCAGATCCCCAACACGAAGTCGGGGACCCACACGGCGTCTGCGATTAGCGAAAAGTTGAGCTTTCTCCTGGGACAAGATCAAATTGTCCACTACCTGAGTCCAGATCTGCTGCAACCTATCCACCACAGAATCCACACCAGGACAGTCCGAAGACTCAACCTGTCCTGAAGAGAAACGAGGATGGAACCCAGAATTGCAAAAAAATGGAGAAACCAAGGTAGCCGAGCTGGCCCGATTATTAAGGGCGAACTCAGCCAACGGCAAAAAGGACACCCAATCATCCTGGTCTGCAGAAACAAAACATCTCAGATATGTTTCCAAGGTCTGATTGGTTCGTTCGGTCTGGCCATTAGTCTGAGGATGGAAAGCCGAGGAAAAGGATAGGTCAATGCCCATCCTACCACAAAAGGTTCACCAAAACCTTGAAACAAACTGGGAACCTCTGTCAGAAACAATATTCTCAGGAATGCCATGCAACCGAACCACATGCTGAAAGAACAAAGGTACCAAATCAGAGGAGGAAGGCAATTTAGCCAAGGGCACCAGATGGACCATTTTAGAAAAGCGATCACAGACCACCCAAATGACTGACATCTTTTGAGAAACGGGAAGGTCAGAAATGAAATCCATCGAAATATGTGTCCAAGGCCTCTTTGGGACCGGCAAGGGCAAAAGCAACCCACTGGCACGAGAACAGCAGGGCTTAGCCCTAGCACAAATCCCACAGGACTGCACAAAAGTACGTACATCCCGTGACAGAGATGGCCACCAGAAGGATCTAGCCACTAACTCTCTGGTACCAAAGATTCCAGGATGACCAGCCAACACCGAACAATGAAGTTCAGAGATAAGTTTATTAGTCCACCTATCAGGGACGAACAGTTTCTCTGCTGGACAACGATCAGGTTTATTCGCCTGAAATTTTTGCAGCACCGCCGCAAATCAGGGGAGATGGCAGACACAATGACTCCTTCCTTGAGGATACCCGCTGGCTCAGATAAACCCGGAGAGTCGGGCACAAAACTCCTAGACAGAGCATCCGCCTTCACATTTTTAGAGCCCGGAAGGTACGAAATCACAAAGTCGAAGCGGGCAAAAAATAACGACCAACGGGCCTGTCTAGGATTCAAGCGCTTGGCAGACTCGAGATAAGTCAAGTTCTTATGATCAGTCAATACCACCACGCGATGCTTAGCTCCTTCAAGCCAATGACGCCACTCCTCGAATGCCCACTTCATGGCCAGCAACTCTCGATTGCCCACATCATAATTACGCTCAGCGGGCGAAAACTTCCTGGAAAAGAAAGCACATGGTTTCATCACTGAGCAATCAGAACCTCTCTGTGACAAAACCGCCCCTGCTCCAATCTCAGAAGCATCAACCTCGACCTGGAACGGAAGAGAAACATCTGGCTGACACAACACAGGGGCAGAACAAAAACGACGCTTCAACTCCTGAAAAGCTTCCACAGCAGCAGAAGACCAATTAACCAAATCAGCACCCTTCTTGATCAAATCGGTCAATGGTTTGGCAATGCTAGAAAAATTACAGATGAAGCGACGATAAAAATTAGCAAAGCCCAGGAACTTTTGCAGACTTTTCAGAGATGTCGGCTGAATCCAATCCTGGATGGCTTTGCACCTTAACTGGATCCATCTCGATAGTAGAAGGGGTAAAGATGAACCCCAAAAATGAAACTTTCTGCACACCGAAGAGACACTTTGATCCCTTCACAAACAAAGAGTTAGCACGCAGGACCTGAAAAACCATTCTGACCTGCTTCACATGAGACTCCCAATCATCTGAGAAGATCAAAATGTCATCCAAGTAAACAATCAGGAATTTATCCAGATACTCACGGAAGATGTCATGCATAAAAGACTGAAACACAGATGGAGCATTGGCAAGTCCGAACGGCATCACTAGATACTCAAAATGACCCTCGGGCGTATTGAATGCAGTTTTCCATTCATCTCCTTGCCTGATTCTCACCAGATTATACGCACCACGAAGATCTATCTTAGTGAACCAACTAGCCCCCTTAATCCGAGCAAACAAGTCAGATAACAATGGCAAGGGATACTGAAATTTAACAGTGATCTTATTAAGAAGGCGGTAATCAATACACGGTCTCAGCGAACCATCCTTCTTGGCTACAAAGAAGAACCCTGCTCCCAGTGGTGATGACGATGGGCGAATATGTCCCTTCTCCAGGGATTCCTTCACATAACTGCGCATAGCGGCGTGTTCGGGCACGGATAAATTAAATAATCGACCTTTAGGGAATTTACTACCAGGAATCAAATTGATAGCACAATCACAATCCCTATGTGGAGGTAGAGCATCGGACTTGGGCTCTTCAAATACATCCTGATAATCAGACAAGAACTCTGGGACCTCAGAAGGGGTGGATGACGAAATTGACAAAAATGGAACATCACCATGTACCCCCTGACAACCCCAGCTGGATACCGACATGGAATTCCAATCCAATACTGGATTATGGGTTTGTAGCCATGGCAACCCCAACACGACCACATCATGCAGATTATGCAACACCAGAAAGCGAATCACTTCCTGATGTGCAGGAGCCATGCACATGGTCAGCTGGGCCCAGTATTGAGGTTTATTCTTGGCCAAAGGTGTAGCATCAATTCCTCTCAATGGAATAGGACACCGCAAAGGCTCCAAGAAAAACCCACAACGTTTAGCATAATCCAAATCCATCAGATTCAGGGCAGCGCCCGAATCCACAAACGCCATGACAGAAAACGACGACAAAGAGCATATCAAGGTAATGGACAGAAGGAATTTGGACTGTACAGTACCAATGACGGCAGACCTAGCGGACCGCCTAGTGCGCTTAGGACAATCAGAAATAGCATGAGTGGAATCACCACAGTAGAAACACAGACCATTCAGACGTCTGTATTCCTGCCGTTCAACTCTAGTCATAGTCCTATCGCACTGCATAGGCTCAGGTTTAACCTCAGGCAGTACCGCCAAATGGTGCACAGATTTACGCTCGCGCAAGCGTCGACCGATCTGAATGGCCAAAGACAAAGACTCATTCAAACCAGCAGGCATAGGAAATCCCACCATGACATCCTTAAGAGCCTCAGAGAGACCCTTTCTGAACAAAGCTGCCAGCGCAGATTCATTCCACTGAGTGAGTACTGACCATTTCCTAAATTTCTGACAATATACTTCTATATCATCCTGACCCTGGCACAAAGCCAGCAAATTTTTCTCAGCCTGATCCACTGAATTAGGCTCATCGTACAGCAATCCGAGCGCCAGGAAAAACGCATCGACACTACTCAATGCAGGGTCTCCTGGCACAAGAGAAAATGTCCAGTCTTGAGGGTCGCCGCGCAAAAAAGAAATAATAATCAAAACCTGTTGAATAGGATTACCAGAAGAATGAGGTTTCAAGGCCAGAAATAGCTTACAATTATTTTTGAAACTTAGAAACTTAGTTCTATCTCCAAAAAACAAATCAGGAATAGGAATTCTTGGTTCTAACATAGATTTCTGATCAATAGTATCTTGAATTTTTTGTACATTTATAACGAGATTATCCATTGAAGAGCACAGACCCTGAATATCCATGTCCACACCTGTGTCCAGAATCACCCAAATGTCTAGGGGAAAAAAAAAAAGTGAACACAGAGCAGAAAAAAAAAAAAATGATGTCAGAACTTTTTCTTTCCCTCTATTGAGAATCATTAGTTAGGCTCCTTGTACTGTTATGTTTGCTAATGACAGGTGTTATGAAGGCAATCCAGAAACACAGTGTGCTTAGCGATCAGAGCGCACACAGTGATCTGACAAATACCCAAAAATACAAGAACGAGCTCTGAGAAGTGGAAACTCTGTAGACTGCACACCTGATCCTATCCTAAACACAACTAAAAGCGGCTGTGGATTGCGCCTAACAACTACCTAGGCAACTCGGCACAGCCTAAGAAACTAGCTAGCCTGAAGATAGAAAAATAGGCCTGACTTGCCCCAGAGAAATTCCCCAAAGGAAAAGGCAGCCCCCCACATATAATGACTGTGAGTAAGATGAAAAGACAAAACGTAGGGATGAAATAGATTCAGCAAAGTGGGGCCCGATATTCTAGGACAGAGCGAGGACAGTAAAGCGAACTTTGCAGTCTACAAAAAACCCTAAAGCAAAACCACGCAAAGGGGGCAAAAAAAACCCACCGTGCCGAACTAACGGCACGGCGGTACACCCTTTGCGTCTCAGAGCTTCCAGCAAAACAAAAGACAAGCTGGACAGAAAAAAAGCAACAAAAAAGCAAAAAGCACTTAGCTATACAGAGCAGCAGGTCACAGGAACAATCAGGAGAAGCTCAGATCCAACACTGAAACATTGACAAGGAGCAAGGATAGCAGCATCAGGCGGAGTTAAGTAATGAAGCAGTTAACGAGCTCACCAGAACACCTGAGGGAGGAAGCTCAGAAGCTGCAGTACCACTTGTGACCACAGGAGTGAATTCAGCCACAGAATTCACAACAGGAACCACTGTTTGTGCACACGGCAAGGCTCGGAAGGGAAGGAGCGCCATTTGACTTTTGAATGAAAAATTAGCTCCAATCGTTAGCGGACACCATGTCGCGTTTGGAGAGCCCCTGTGTGCCTAAACATTGGAACTCCCCCACATGTGACCCCATTTTGGAAACTAGACCCCACACGGAACTTATCTAGATGCATAGTGAGCACATTGAACCCCCAGGTGCTTCACAAATTGATCCGTAACAATGAAAAAGTACTTTTTTTTCACAAAAAAATTATTTTGGCCTCATTTTGTTCATTTCCACATGGGCAACAGGATCAAATGGATCCTAAAATGTGTTGGGCAATTTCTCCTGAGTATAGTGATACCTCACATGTGGGGGTAAACCACTGTTTGGGCACACGGCCGGGCTTGGAAGGGAAGGAGCGCCATTTGACTTTTTGAATGAAAAATTAGCTCCAATCGTTAGCGGACACCATGTCGCATTTGGAGAGCCCCTGTGTGCCTAAACATTTGAGCTCCCCCACATGTGACCCCATTTTGGAAACTAGACCTCCCGTGGAACTAACCTAGATGTGCAGTGACCACTTTAAACCCCCAAGTGCTTCACAGAAGTTTATAACGCAGAGTCGTGAAAATAAAAAATCATTTTTCTTTCCTCAAAAATTATTTTTTAGCCCGCAATTTTTTATTTTTACAAGAGTAACAGGAGAAATTGAACCCCAAATGTTGTTGTCCAGTTTGTCCTGAGTACGCTGATACCCCATATGTGGGGGGAACCACTGTTTGGGCACACGTCAGGGCTCAGAAGGTAAGTAGTGACGTTTTGGAATACAGACTTTGATGGAATGGTCTGCGGGCATCATGTTACATTTGCAGAGCCACTAACAGTAGAAACCCCCCACAAGTGACCCCACTTTGAAAACTAGACCCCCCAAGGAGCTTATCTAGATATGTGGTGAGCACTTTGAACCCCCAAGTGCTTCACAGAAGTTTACAACGCAGAGCCGTGAAAATAAAAAAATAATTTTTCTTTCCTCAAAATGATGTATTAGCAAGCAATTTTTTATTTTCACAAGGGTAACATGAGAAATTGGACCCCAATAGTTGTTGCCCAGTTTGTCCTGAGTACGATGATACCCCATATGTAGGGGTAAACTACTGATTGGGCACACGTCGGGGCTCGGAAGGGAGGGAGCACCATTTGACTTTTTGAACACAAGATTGGCTGGAATCAATGGTGGCGCCATGTTGCGTTTGGAGACCCCTGATGTGCCTAAACAGTGGAAACCCCTCAATTCTAACTCCAACACTAACCCCAACACACCCCTGACCCTAATCTCAACTCTAGCCATAACACTAATCACAACCCTAACCCCAACACACCCCTAACCCCAGCCCTAACCCCAACACACCCCTAAACCTAATCTCAACCCTAACCATAATCTTAACCCTAATCCAAACCCTAACCCCAACACACCCCTAACCACAACCCTAACCCAAACACACCCCTAACCATAACCCTAACCATAAGCCTAATCTTAACCCTATTTCCAACCCTTGCCCTAATTCCAACCCTAACTCTAATTCCAACCCTAAACCTAAGGCTATGTGCCCACGTTGTGGATTCGTGTGAGATTTGTCCGCACCATTTTTGAAAAATCCGCAGGTAAAAGGCACTGCGTTTTACCTGCGGATTTACCGTGGATTTCCAGTGTTCTTTGTGTAGATTTCACTTGTGGATTCCTATTGAGGAACAGGTGTAAAACGCTGCGGAATCCGCACAAAGAATTGACATGCTGTGGAAAATACAACACAGCGTTCCCGCGCGGTATTTTCCGCACCATGGGCACAGCGGATTTGGTTTTCCATAGGTTTACATGGAACTGTAAAGCTGATGGAAAACTGCTACGAATCCGCAGGGACCAATCCGCTGCGGATCCGCAGCCAAATCCGCTGCGGATCCGCAACCAAATCTGCACCGTGTGCACATAGCCGAATTCTAAGGGTATGTGCACACGATGCGGAAAACGCTGCGGATACACAGCGTTTCCACCGCTGCGGGTCCGCAGCAGTTTCCCATGAGTTTACAAAAAACGCTGCGCACATGCTGCGGAAAAAACTGCGCGGAAACGCAGCGGTTTACATTCCGCACATTTAACTTCTTTCTGCGGATTCCGCAGCGGTTTTACAACTGCTCCAATTGAAAACCGCAGTGAAATCCGCAGAAAAACCACGGTAAATCCGCGATAAATCCGCAGTGGTTTTGCACTGCGGATTTATAAAAACCGCTGCGGAAAAATCCGCAGAGGACCGGAATATGTGTGCACATTCCCTAACCCTAACCCTAGTTCTAACTGTAGTGGAAAAAAAAAATTCTTTATTTTATTATTGTTCCTACCTATGGGGGTGATAAAGGGGGGGTTCATTTACTTTTTTTTTATTTTGATCACTGTGATAGGTTTTATCACAGTGATCAAAATGTACATGGAACGAATCTGCCGGCTGGCAGATTCGGCTGGCGCACTGTGCATGCGCCCGCCATTTTGGAGGATGGCGGCGCCCATGGAGAAGACGGACGACACCTCGGTAAGTATAAGGGGGGGTAGATCGGGGCACAGGGGGGCATTGGAGCACGGGGGGATGGCATAGGAGCACGGGGGGAGTGGACAGGAGGACGGGGGAGCGGAGCACAGGATGGAGGGGAGCGGAGCACAGATCGGTGGCCTGGGGGGGTGATCGGTGGTGGATGGGGGGCACATCAGCGTTTCCAGCCATGGCCGATGATATTGCAGCATCGGCCATGGCTGGATTGTAATATTTCACCAGTTTTTTAGGTGAAATATTACAAATCGCTCTGATTGGCAGTTTCACTTTCACCAGCCAATCAGAGCGATCGTAGCCACCGGGGGGGGGGTGAAGCCACCCCCCGGGCTGAACTACCACTCCCCCTGTCCCTGCAGATCGGGTGAATTTGGAGTTAACCCTTTCACCCGATCTGCAGGGACGCGATCTTTCCATGATGCCGGATTGGCACCGACTTTCATGATTCCTACGTGGCGTCATGGGTCGGGAAGGGGTTAATAATACCACTTTTCTGCAGATACGTTCTTTTGATCGCCCATTATTGCATTTTAATGCAATGTCGCGGCGACCAAAAAAAACGTAATTCTGGCGTTTTAAAATTTTTTCTGGCTACGCCATTTAGCGATCTGGTTAATCCTTTTTTTAATTGATAGATCGGGCGATTCTGAACTCGGCGACACCAAATATGTGTATGTTTGATTTTTTTTATTGTTTTATTTTGAATGGGGCGAAAGGGGGGTGATTTAAACTTTTATATAATTTTTTTTTTTCACATTTTTTAAAACATTTTTTTCTAACTTTTGTCATGCTTCAATAGCCTCCATGGGAGGCTAGAAGCTGGCACAACTGGATTGGCTCTGCTACATAGGAGCGATCATCAGATCGCTCCTATGCAGTTGAATTAAAGACTTGCTATGAGCGCCGTCCACAGGGTGGCGCCCACAGCAAACCAGCATCAACAATCATAGAGGTCTCAAGGAGACCTCAGGTTGTCATGCAGACGCATCACTGACCCCTCATTCACATGACGAGGGTCGGCGATGCGTGTATTTCCGGCCCGATGGCTGGAAGTGGTAGTTAAATGCCGCTGTCAGTGATTGACAGTGGCATTTAACTAGTTAATACCGGCAGGTGGATTGCGATTACACCTGCTGCTATTGCACGCACATGTCAGCTGTACAAAACAGCTGACATGTCGTGACTTTGATGTGGGCTCAGCACAAGAGCCCATATCAAAGGGGGAGACACGACATGCGCCATCCTAGTACAGCGCATGTCATGAAGGGGTTAAAGAGCTCACTTGAAAAGCTCCTTTTAGTGTTGGCTGTTGGTCACATTGGACACAATACACTTCATATAAATTTGATAAAGCAATGCTTTTAGTTTGGTTCAGTAGTTCATTACAAATATTTGTCGACTATATTAGTTTCTCTCCTTGAGAGCCATAACTTTGGCTGCCTCAAATGTTCAAATGGAGAATATGCAAATGGCGATTTGGAATCCAGATTAAAATACTGTATACCAAATGCATTCAGACAATCACACAGCTGCATTTCTTGTAAACCATTTACAGATGTGATAGACAATGCTCATAGTGACACAGTCTTGAGAAATGTTTGTTTATTCACTTAACTAACAGTTCTAAGCCTCTATATGTTTGCTGTTTGTCATTGTAAAACATTAAGGTTTACTGAAACTATGCCGGTGGTGGTTTGATCTAAATCCTTGTGGGGTTCTCTGTATTGGTGTTGCTTCTCTAATATTCCAGACAGATGAAGTTTAAAAGCCTCTTGTGGATGTAGTAAGTATACTGTATGGCAGGGGTGTCAAACTGCATTCCTCGAGGGCCGCAAACCATGCGTGTTTTCAAGATTTCCTTAGCATTGCACAAGGTGCTGCCATCAATATGTGTGTAGGTGATTAAATTATCACCTGTGCAGTACAAGGAAATCCTGAAAACGTGACCTGTTTGCAGCCCTCGAGGAATGCAGTTTGACACCCCTGCTGTATGTAGTTAATCTTCATATATACGTAATCACTATATGTATTTAATCCTTACATGTACTTATTAAACTTTGTATGTTAACATATACAAAAGTGTACGCACTTACACTATGCAATCATACTATTCCTTCAATTTTGTAGTTTGCAATAAATTGCGTTGTTTTGCAAGTATTAGCCTTATTTAAAGCCATATCTGAAACTTAGTGTTAAAAACATTGCAAACACAATTGCCAAATTATCCTGTAAATAATTCTGCAAAGAGGGAACCATCATACCATTAAAAATATGATTTGTTTTCTTATGTGCCCATTCAGTATGTGGCTTCCAAGGCGTAATGGGGTGCATATGACTGACTATGCAGCAGGGCTGGCCTTGCTGCCAATGTGTAAAACAAAGGAGTACGGAGCACAAAATGCATCTTGCGAAGTGGATTTTCATGGGCCCATCCAGTTTGTGGGTTCCAAGGCGTAATGGGGTGCATACGACTGACTGACTATTCAGCAAGGCTGGCCTTGCTGCCAATGTGTAAAACAAAGGAGTACAGAGTAGGGTTGAGCGACTTTTACTTTTTTAGGATTGAGTCGGGTTTCGCGAAACCCGACTTTGTCAAAGGTCGGGTCGGGTGAAATCGGCCGATTATTGCGAAAAGTCGTGGTTCGACCGAAACACGAAACCCAAAGTAAGTCAATAAGGAATCAAAGTCGGCAGTGAGTGGAGGACAGGAAAACGCCTACAGTGCCCATTGTAATGTCAAAAACATCAATTCTTGTCACTTAAGCTTGTGAATCTTAATTTACCTTATAATAATAGTTAGGCATTGAAAATTGGGGTCATTTGGCTAAAGTTGTGGGGTGTAGCGCTGGTTCAAGTTCTTCGTGGGCCCAGGAAACGCGGACTACGTCACGGCGGTGGAGCAGGGAGAGGTAAGTATTAAAACTTTGCAAGTGCTGTGATCCCGAGCAAGCAGGTGAGGCCCACTTGTTTGCATTGGCACTGTCACAGGGCCCCTCAAAGTACGGCGGTGTGTTTGACGGCGGGGGCGCCTCCCACCGGCAGAGACACTTTTGCGTACTATGAGGGGCCCTGTGCCAGTGACATTGCCAATGAGTATGCCCCCCCACCTGATGAAGGAACCTGCACTTTCATCTGCACCTTCCTCTTTGTCCCCGTGTAAGGTGGTATAGTGTGCGGGAAGGGGAACCTGACTTTCAACAGGGTCAGATTCTGGCTGTGTAGAGTGCAAGGGGAATGTAGTGGTCTGGGCCAATGTACCAGCAGACTCATGTAGCAGTGGCTGGCCAATGGGCAGGTGTTGTGAATTCCGCTCTTGGGCTCTCTCCGGTGGTTGTAAGTGGCACTTTTGTGAGTTCTGCTCTTGGGCTCCCTCTGGTGGTTTTAAGTGGAATGGCTGCTCCTTGGATTTAGTAGTCTGCAGCTGTTTCCACTAGTTGTCTTTCTGCTCGGCTTTTATTCCTGGCTCTTCCCTTCAGCCAGTGCCACTTGTCAATGTTTCCTGGCTGGATTCACATCTCTGCTTGGATTTCCCTGGTTTCCTGACCAGTTCAGCAAAGATAAGTTCTGGCTTTGCTCATTTCAGTCCACATGTTGTGGACTTATTGTTCTGTGCATTCTATGTTTTGTCCAGCTTGTCAGTCTGGATTATTTCTGTTAGCTGGAAGCTCTGGGAAGCAGATTTACCCTCCACACCTTTAGTCAGGTGTGGAGATTTTTGTAAACTCAGTGTGGATTGTTTTGTAGTTTTCATACTGCCCGCACAGTATCCTTTCCTGTCCTATCTATCTAGCTAGACTTGCCTCCTATGCTAAAATCTGATTTCATTTTTGCGTATGTTATTTTCCCCTCCTCTCACCGTCAATATTTGTGGGGGGCTATCTTTCCTTTGGGGATTTTCTCTGAGGCAAGACAGGTTTCCTGTTTCCATCTTTAGGTGAAGTTAGATCTTAGGTTGTGCCGAGGGGTCTAGGGAGCGTCAGGTACCCCCCACGGCTATTTCTAGTTGCGCTGCTAGGTTCAGGGTTTGCGGTCAGTACAGATACCACCTCCTTCAGAGCTTGTCCCATGTTGTTCCTAAACCACCAGATCATAACAGTACAAGTGGCCAAAAATGAATTAAATGCATCTCAAAATAAGGAAAAGAAAGTTCTGAAACATTTTTTTTTCTGTGCTCTGTTCTGTCTCATTTTTCCTCTTGATCTCTGGGTGGTTCAGGGTATATGCTCTGGCATGGATGTTCAGGGTTTGTTTTCTCGTGTGGATCAACTTGCTGCAAGAGTACAGAGTATCCAAGATTATGTTGTCCAGACTCCGGCTTTAGAGCCTAGAATTCCTACTCCTGATTTGTTTTTTGGGGACAGATCCAAGTTTTTGAACTTTAAAAATAACTGCAAATTGTTTTTTGCTTTGAAACCCCGTTCTTCTGGTGATCCCATTCAGCAAGTAAAAATCATCATATCCTTGCTGCGTGGTGACCCTCAAGACTGGGCTTTTTCTCTTGAATCAGGGGATCCGGCATTATTGAATGTAGATGCATTTTTTCAAGCGCTCGGATTATTGTATGACGAACCTAATTCTGTGGATCATGCAGAAAAAACCCTGTTGGCCCTGTGTCAAGGTCAGGAAGTGGCAGAATTATACTGCCAGAAATTTAGAAAATGGTCTGTGCTCACTAAATGGAATGAGGAGGCTCTGGCTGCAATTTTTAGAAAAGGTCTTTCTGAAGCCCTTAAAGATGTTATGGTGGGCTTCCCTACGCCTGCCGGTTTGAGCGAATCTATGTCTCTAGCCATTCAGATTGATCAGCGTCTGCGCGAGCGCAAAGCTGTGCACCATATGGCAGTGTCCTCTGAGCAGAGTTCTGAGCCTATGCAGTGTGATAGGATTTTGACTAGAACAGAACGGCAGGAATTCAGACGTCAGAATAGGCTGTGTTTTTACTGTGGTGATCCTGCTCATGTTATCTCTGATTGCCCTAAGCGTACTAAGAGAGTCGCTAGGTCTGTTACCATTAGTACTATACAGCCTAAATTTCTCTTATCTGTGACCCTGATTTGCTCATTGTCGTCCTTTTCTGTCATGGCATTTGTGGATTCAGGCGCTGCCCTGAACTTAATGGACTTAGAATTCGCCAGGCGCCTTGGCTTTTCCTTGCAGCCTTTGTAGAGCCCTATTCCTTTGAGGGGTATTGATGCTACACCATTGGCCAAGGATAAACCTCAGTACTGGACGCAGATGACTATGTACATGGCTCCAGCACATCAGGAAGATTGCCGTTTTCTGGTGTTGCATAACCTGCATGATGTTGTTGTACTGGGTTTTCCATGGTTACAGGAACATAATCCGGTGCTGGATTGGAAAACTACGTCTGTGACTAGTTGGGGTTGTCAAAGGGTACATAGTGACGTTCCTTTGATGTCAATTTCCTCTTCCCCCTCTTCTGAGGTCCCTGAGTTTTTGTCGGATTTCCAGGATGTATTTGATGAGCCCAAGTCCAGTTCCCTTCCACCGCACAGGGACTGTGATTGTGCTATTAACTTGATTCCTGGCTGCAAGTTCCCTAAGGGCCGACTTTTCAATCTGTCTGTGCCAGAGCATGCCGCCATGCAGAGTTATGTTAAGGAGTCTTTGGAGAAGGGGCATATTCGGCCCTCTTCGTCACCATTGGGAGCGGGTTTCTTTTTTGTTGCTAAGAAGGATGGCTCCTTGAGACCCTGTATAGATTATCGTCTTCTTAATAAGATCACGGTCAAATTCCAATACCCCTTGCCTTTACTTTCTGATTTGTTTGCTCAGATTAAGGGGGCTAGTTGGTTTACTAAGATTGACCTTCGAGGGGCATATAATCTTGTTCGTATTAAACAGGGTGACGAATGGAAAACTGCATTTAATATGCCCGCATGCCATTTTGAATACCTTGTGATGCCATTCGGGCTCTCTAATGCTCCATCTGTGTTCCAATCTTTCATGCATGATATTTTCCGCAATTATCTTGATAAATTCATGGTTGTATATTTGGATGATATTTTGATTTTTTCCGAGGATTGGGAGTCTCATGTGAAGCAGGTCAGGATGGTATTCCAGATCCTTCGTGATAATGCTTTATTTGTGAAGGGGTCTAAGTGCCTATTCGGAGTTCAGAAGGTCTCTTTTTTGGGTTTTATTTTTTCTCCCTCGTCTATGGAAATGGATCCTGTGAAGGTCCAAGCCATTCATGACTGGACTCAACCCACATCTGTGAAGAGCCTTCAGAAATTTTTGGGCTTTGCTAAATTCTATCGCCGTTTCATTGCCAATTTTTCCAGTGTGGTTAAGCCCCTTACTGATTTGACGAAAAAAGGCGCTGATGTGACGAATTGGTCCTCTGCGGATGTTGAGGCCTTTTGGGAGCTTAAACGCTGATTTACTTCTGCCCCTGTGTTGCATCAGCCGGATGTTTCTCTTCCTTTTCAGGTTGAGGTTGACGCTTCTGAGATTGGGGCAGGGGCCGTTTTGTCTCAGAGGAATTCTGATGGTTCTTTGATGAAATCGTGTGCTTTTTTTTCCAGAAAGTTTTCGCCTGCGGAGCGCAATTATGACATCGGCAATCGTGAGTTGTTGGCTATGAAGTGGGCATTTGAGGAGTGGCGACATTGGCTTGAGGGAGCCAAACACCGCATCGTGGTCTTGACCGATCATAAGAATCTGATTTACCTCGAGTCGGCCAAGCAGCTGAACCCTAGACAGGCTCGATGGTCCCTGTTTTTCTCCCGTTTTGATTTTGTGGTCTCGTATCTTTCGGGTTCTAAGAATGTTAAGGCTGATGCCCTCTCTAGGAGTTTTTTGCCTGATTCTCCTGGAGTCCTTGAGCCGGTTGGCATTCTTAAGGAAGGGGTGATTCTTTCTGCCATCTCCCCTGATTTGCGGCGGGTGCTTCAGGAATTTCAGGCTGATAAACCTGATCACTGTCCTGTGGGGAAGCTGTTTGTTCCTGATAGATGGACAAGTAGGGTAATTTCTGAGGTTCATTGTTCAGTGTTGGCTGGTCATCCTGGGATTTTTGGTACCAGAGATTTGGTTGCTAGGTCCTTTTGGTGGCCTTCCTTGTCGCGGGATGTGCATGCTTTTGTGCAGTCCTGTGGGACGTGCGCCCGGGCCAAGCCTTGCTGTTCCCGCGCTAGTGGGTTGTTTTTGCCTTTGCCGATCCCTGAGAGGCCCTGGACGCATATTTCCATGGATTTTATTTTGGATCTTCCTGTTTCCCAGAAGATGTCTTTTATCTGGGTGGTTTGTGACCGGTTCTCTAAAATGGTCCTTTGCCTAAGTTGCCTTCCTCCTCAGATTTGGTTCCATTGTTTTTTCAGCATGTGGTTCGTTTGCATGGCATTCCTGAGAATATTGTGTCTGACAGAGTTTCTCAGTTTGTCTCTAGGTTTTGGCGGGCCTTTTGTGCTAGGATGGGCATTGATTGTCTTTTTCTTCGGCGTTTCATCCTCAGACTAATGGCCAAACTGAGCGAACTAATCAGACCTTGGAAACCTATTTGAGATGATTTGTGTCTGCTGATCAGGATGGTTGGGTGGCTTTCTTGCCGTTGGCCGAGTTTGCCCTTAATAATAGGGCTAGTTCGGCTACTTTGGTTTCACCTTTCTTTTGTAATTTTGGTTTTCATCCTCGTTTTTCTTCGGGGCAGGTTGAGCCTTCTGATTGTCCTGGTGTGGATTCTGTGGTGGACAGGCTGCAGCAGATTTGGACTCATGTGGTGGGCAATTTGACTTTGTCTCAGGAAAAGGCTCAACGTTTTGCTAACCGCCGTCGGTGTGTTGGTCCCCGGCTTCGTGTGGGGGATTTGGTATGGTTGTCTTCTCGTCATGTTCCTATGAAGGTTTCTTCCCCTAAGTTTAAGCCTCGGTTTATTGGTCCTTATAAGATTTCTGAAATTATCAATCCGGTGTCTTTTCGTTTGGCTCTTCCAGCCTCTTTTGCCATTCATAATGTTTTCCATAGATCTTTGTTGCGGAGATATGTGGTGCCCGTTGTTCCCTCGGTTGATCCTCCTGCCCCGGTGTTGGTTGAGGGAGAGTTGGAATATGAGGTTGAGAAAATTTTGGATTCTTGTTTTTCGAGGCGGAGGCTTCAGTATCTTGTCAAGTGGAAGGGTTATGGCCAGGAGGATAATTCTTGGGTTGTTGCCTCCGATGTCCATGCCACCGATTTGGTTCGTGCTTTCCATTTGGCTCGTCCTGATCGGCCTGGGGGCTCTGGTGAGGGTTCGGTGACCCCTCCTCAAGGGAGGGTACTGTTGTGAATTCCGCTCTTGGGCTCCCTCCGATGGTTGTAAGTTGCACTTTTGTGAGTTCTGCTCTTGGGCTCCCTCCGGTGGTTTTAAGTGGAATGGCTGTTCCTTGGATTTAGTAGTCTGCAGCTGCTTCCACTAATTGTCTTTCTGCTCGGCTTTTATTCCTGGCTCTTCCCTTCAGCCAGTTCCACTTGTCAATGTTTCCTGGCTGGATTCACATCTCTGCTTGGATTTCCCTGGTCCCCTGACCAGTTCAGCAAAGATAAGTTCTGGCTTTGCTCATTTCAGTCCACATGTTGTGGACTTATTGTTCTGTGCATTCTATGTTTTGTCCAGCTTGTCAGTATGGATTATTTCTGTTAGCCGGAAGCTCTGGGAAGTCAGGTGTGGAGATTTTTGTAAACTCTGTGTGGATTGTTTTGTAGTTTTTATACTGACCGCACAGTATCCTTTCCTGTCCTATCTATCTAGCTAGACTGGCCTCCTATGCTAAAATCTGATTTCATTTCTGCGTATGTTATTTTCCCCTGCTCTCACCGTCAATATTTGTGGGGGCTATCTTTCCTTTGGGGATTTTCTCTGAGGCAAGATAGGTTTCCTGTTTCCATCTTTAGGGGAAGTTAGATCTTAGGCTGTGCCGAGGGGTCTAGGGAGCGTCAGGTACCCCCCACGGCTATTTCTAGTTGCGCTGCTAGGTTCAGGGTTTGCGGTCAGTACAGATACCACCTCCTTCAGAGCTTGTCCCATGTTGTTCCTAAACCACCAGATCATAACAGGCAGGATGAGGAGGAAACACAGATATAGTCCCAAAGAATAAAGTAGGCTAAATGCAGTTCAAAATTGGTAACAGGACTAAACAGGCGGCATAGCTTTGTTCAGTGGCGAAAAACTATAATGAGTGGCAGACACAGTTAGTAGGCCCAAGTAATAAAGTGGGCCAAATGAAGTTCAAAATTGGTAATAGGAGTAAACAGGCGGCACTGTTTTGTTCAGTGGAGGAGAACAACAAGCAGCGGCAGACACCGTTACTAGGCCCAACCAAACAAGTAAGCCAAATGCAGTTTAATATCTTATATAGGCCGAAAGCCTGAAGATTGAAGCTCAGCTTTGTAAAGTGGAGGAGAACACCAAGCAGCCGCAGACACCGTTAGTAGGCCCAACCAAACCAGTAGCCCAAATGCAGTTTAATATCTGATATAGGCTGAAAGGCTGAAGATTGAAGCTCAGCTTTGCAAAGTGGAGAACACCAAGCAGCTGCAGACACCATTAGTACGCCCAACAAAACCAGTAGCCCAAAGGCAGTTTAATATCTGATATAGGCTGAAAGCCTGAAGATTGAAGCTCAGCTTTGTACAGTTGAGAAAAGCAAGCAGCTGCAGACACCGTTAGTACGCCCAACAAAACCAGTAGGCCAAATGCAGTTTAATATCTGATATAGGCCGAAAGCCTGAAGATTGAAGGTTAGCTTTGTACAGTTGAGAAAAACAAGCAGCCTCAGACACCATTAGTACGCCCAACCAAACCAGTAGCCCAAATGCAATGTAATATCTGATATAGGCCGAAAGCCTGAAGATTGAAGCTCAGCTTTGTACAGTTGAAGGAGAACACCAAGCAGCGGCAGACACCGTTAGTATGTCCAACCAAACCAGTAAGCCAAATGCAGTTTAATCTACTATATAAAGCTGAATGTGTGTGTGTGTGTGTGTGTGTGTATGTGTTGATGTCCGGGATTGGCATCTGCACCGTCGCAGCTACAGCCACAAAATTTTGCACAGTCACACGTCTGGACCCCGAGAGCGTCATAGGCTATATTGTGAGGTGAAATTTTAACCCCGCGCATTCCAATTCACCAAACAATTTTGCCCCTATCTACATAATGGGGAAAAAAGTGAAAGGAAAAGTGTTGGAGGCGTCGCAGGTACAGCAACAAAATTTTGCACAGTCACACGTCTGGACCCTGAGAGCGTCATAGGCTACGTTGTGAGGTGAAATTTTAACCCCGCGCTTTCCAATTCACCAAACAATTTTGCCCCTATCTACATAATGGGGAAAAAAGTGAAAGGAAAAGTGTTGGAGGCGTCGCAGGTACAGAAACAAAATTTTGCACAGTCACACGTCTGGACCCTGAGAGCGTCATAGGCTACGTTGTGAGGTGAAATTTTAACCCCGCGCTTTCCAATTCACCAAACAATTTTGCCCCTATCTACATAATGGGGAAAAAAGTGAAAGGAAAAGTGTTGGAGGCATCACAGGTACAGAAACAAAATTTTGCACAGTCACACGTCTGGACCCTGAGAGCGTCATAGGCTATGTTGTGAGGTGACATTTTAGCTCCGCGCTTTCCAATTCACCAAACTATTTTTCCCCTATCTACATAATGGGGAAAAGTGAAAGGAAAAGTGTTGGAGGCAAATTGACAGCTGCCAGATGTGAACAAGGGGGACTTAAAGAATGAGAGCGATGGCGCCAAAGAGTATATACCGTACAGTTGCTAAGGTGGGACCCCGACATGGGATACTCACCACACACGGGGATATGAACACACACACAAAATGCGCCACACACTACCACGAGCTTGAACACATATACCACCCTCAGCACACATTTCACCACACATACACCAACCTCGCCACATAAAAGTCGAAACACAAAAGTCGCCGCTCAAAACTCACCACGCGCAAAACTCGCCACATGCAAAAAAAAGGCTCACGCAAAACTCGCCACAAGTGCAAAACTCACCTCATGGAAAACTCGCCACACGCAAAACTTGCACATGCGGAAAAATTGCCACATGCACAAAATTTGCAACACATGCAAAAGTTGCCTCACACAAAACTTGCACATACTCAAAAGGCACCAGACATAAAACTCACCACGTGCAAAACTCGCCATGCGCAAAACTTGCTGCACACAACTTGCTACACTAACCTGTCACATGCAACTCGACACATAAAAAGTTGTTACACGCATGTTGCCACACAAAACTCATCTCACAAAAGTCGCTACATGCATGTCGCCACACACAACTCAACACACACAACTTGACAAACAAAACTCGCCCTAAAACACACACAAGTCTGGTATTAGCCTTCAAAAATAAAATTCTGATTAATAAGCAGACAAACTACAAGAGCAACAAATGTACCATATAGGAAATACGGCAGCTGTCAGTCACATAACCTGTCTATTATGTGTATGTGTGAGCTAATATATACTGCCAGGGGGAGGGCTTCCTGTTGGCTGGGGATTTATCAGGCTGCCAATTTATCTTACAAATACTGAGGTAAAAATACTGAGCAAATAACGTGTTAACGAGGTCTAATACAGGAGATCACACAGGTATATACTATATACAGGGGAGATGACACACAGGTATATACTATATAAAGGAGGAGATGACATACAGGTACATACTATATACAGGAGGAGATGACATACAGGTATATACTATATACAGGAGGAGATGACACACAGGTATATACTATATACAGGAGCAGATTACCTACAGGTATATACTATATACAGGAGGAGATGACACACAGATATATACTATATACAGGGGAGATGACACACAGGTATATACTATATACAGGAGGAGATGACATACAGGTATATACTATATATAGAAGGAGATGACATACAGGTATATACTATATATAGGAGGAGATGACATACAGGTATATACTATATATAGGAGGAGATGACATACAGGTATATACTATATATAGGAGGAGATGACATACAGGTATATACTATATACAGGGGAAATGACACACAGCAGGTAAATACTATATACAGGGGAGATGACATACAGGTATATACTATATACAGGAGATGACATACAGGTGTATACTATATATAAGGGAGATGACAAACATGTATATACTGAGGTGAAAATGAGAGGTGTGAGGTGAAAATGAAAAGGTGTGAGTGCAAAATGAGAGGAGTGAGGGAAAATAGTGTAATGATCGGAAAATGACAGATGTGAGGTCGAAATGACAAGTGTTAGGCGGGAATGAGAGGAGTGAGGGAGAAAATGAGAGGTGTGAGGGAGAAAATGAGAGATGTGAGGGGGAAAATTAAAGATGTGATTGGGAAAATGAGAGGCGTGATGGGAAAATAAGAGAAGTGACGTGCTATAACTAACCACATATATTTACTATGCCCAGGCAACGCCGGGCTCTTCAGCTAGTATCTTATATAGGCCGAAAGCCTGAAGATTGAAGCTCAACTTTGTACAGTTGAGAAAAGCAAGCAGCTGCAGACACCGTTAGTACGCCCAACCAAACCAGTAGCCCAAATGCAGTTTAATATCTGATATAGACCGAAAGCCTGAAGATTGAAGCTCAGCTTTGTAAAGTGGAGGAGAACACCAAGCAGCGGCAGACACCGTTAGTACGCCCAACCAAACCAGTAGCCCAAATGCAGTGTAGTATCTGATATAGGCCGAAAGCCTGAAGATTGAAGCTCAGCTTTGTAAAGTGGAGGAGAACACCAAGCAGCGGCAGACACCGTTAGGACGCCCAACCAAACCAGTAGTCCAAATGCAGTTTAATATCTGCTATAGCCCGAAAGCTTGAAGATTGAAGCTCAGATTTGTTCAGTGGAGAACACCAAGCAGCGGCAGAGACCGTTATTAGGGCCAGCCAGACAAGTAGTTCTAATGCAGTTTAATATCTGATATAGCCCGAAAGCCTGAAGATTGAAGCTCAGATTTGTTCAGTGGAGAACACCAAGCAGTGGCAGACACCGTTAGTAGGCCCAACCAAACAAGTAGGCCAAATGCAGTTTAATATTTGATATAGGCCGAAAGCCTGTAAATTTAAGCTCAGCTTTATTCAGTGGAGAACACCAAGCTGCGGCACACACCATTTGTAGGCCCAACCAAAGAAGTAGGCCAAATGCAGTTTAATATCTGACACCGGATGAAAATTGAGGCTCAGCTTTGTTCAGTGGAGGACAACTGTAATGGGAGGCAGACACAGTTAGTAGGCCTTAATAAGTAAGTAGGCAAAATGCAGTTCCAAATTGGTAAGTGGAGTACACAGGCGGCATAGTTTTGTTCAGCGGAGGACAACTGTAATAAGTGGCTCAGACAGACAGAGTATGCCCACAATTAAAAAACGTGGCTAGTTGCAGTTCAAAGTTGGAGTACACAGGCGGCATAGGGTGGTTAAGCGGAGGAGGACAAGTGTAATTAGTGACTCTGACACACTGAGTAGGCCTAAAATAAAAAAGAAGGCTATATTTTGTTCACAATTGGTAAGAGGACTACAGAGGCGGCATTGCTGGGTTCAGCGGTGGAGGACAACTGTTGTGAGAGTCTGACACAGTTACTAGGCCCAAATAAGTAAGTAGGCTAAATGCTGCTCTAAATTGGTAAGAGGAGTACACAAGCGGCATAGCTTGGTTCAGCGGAGGAGGACAACTGTAATAAGTGGCTCAGGCAGACTGAGTAGTCCTAAAATAAAACAGTTGGCTGAATGCAGTTCCAAATTGGTAACAGGAGTACACAGGCGGCATAGCTTGGTTCAGCGGAGGACAACTGTAATAAGTGGCTCAGACAGACAGAGTAGGCCTAAAATATAAAAAGTAGGCTCATGTCTGTTCAAAATTTGTTTGAGTAGTACACAGGCGGCATAGCTTTGTTCAGCGGTGGACAGTTGTAATGTGTGGCACAGACAGACAGATATACAGACAGACAGAGGCCTAAAATTAAAAAAGGTGGCTTCATGCAGTTCAAAACTGCTACCAGGACTAACCAGGCGGCCTAGCTTGTTTCAGGGGGGGACAGTTGTAATGTGTGGCGCAGACAGACAGACAGACAGACAGAGGCCTAAAATAAAAAAAGGTGGCTTCATGCAGTTCAAAACTGCAACCAGGACTAACCAGGCGACCTAGCTTGCTTCAGGGGGGGACAGTTATAATCTGTGGCACAGTCAGACAGACAGACAGAGGCCTAAAATAAAAAAGGTGGCTTCATGCAGTTCAAAGCTGCTACCACGACTAAACAGGCGGCCTAGCTTGTTTCAGGGGGGACAGTTGTAATGTGTGGCGCAGACAGACAGACAGACAGAGGCCTACAATAAAAAAAGGTGGCTAAATGCAGTTCAAAACTGCTTGCAGGACTAACCAGGTGGCCTAGCTTGTTTCAGGGGGGGACAGTTGTAATGTGTGGAGCAGACAGACAGACAGACAGAGGCCTAAAATTAAAAAAGGTGGCTTCATGCAGTTCAAAACTGCTACCAGGACTAACCAGGCGGCCTAGCTTGTTTCAGGGGGGGATAGTTGTAATGTGTGGTGCAGGCAGACAGACAGACAGACAGACAGAGGCCTCAAATAAAAAAAAGGTGGCTAAATGCAGTTCAATACTGCTAGCAGGACTAACCAGGCGGCCTAGCTTGTTTCAGGGGGGGACAGTTGTAATGTGTGGCACAGACAGACAGACAGAGGCCTAAAATTAAAAAAGGTGGCTTCATGCAGTTCAAAACTGCTACCAGGACTAACCAGGCGGCCTAGCTTGTTTCAGGGGGGGACAGTTGTAATGTGTGGTGCAGGCAGACAGACAGACAGACAGAGGCCTAACATAAAAAAGGTGGCTAAATGCAGTTTGAAACTGCTAGCAGGACTAACTAGGCGGCCTAGCTTGTTTCAGGGGGGGACAGTTGTAATGTGTGGAGCAGACAGACAGACAGAGGCCTAAAATTAAAAAAGGTGGCTTCATGCAGTTCAAAACTGCTAGCAGGACTAACCAGGCGGCCTAGCTTGTTTCAGGGGGGGACAGTTGTAATGTGTGGCACAGCCAGACAGACAGACAGACAGAAAGAGGCCTAAATTAAAAAAAGGTGGCTTCATGCAGTTCAAAACTGCTAGCAGGACTAACCAGACGGCCAAGCTTGTTTCGGGGGGGGGGGACAGTTGTCATGTGTGGTGCAGACAGACAGACAGACAGAGGCCTAAAATAAAAAAAGGTGGCTTCATGCAGTTCAAAACTGCTACCAGGACTAACCAGGCGGCCTAGCTTGGTTCTGCGTGGAAGGATAACTGTTATGAGAGGCTGACACAGTTACTAGGCACAAATAAGTAAGTGCAGTTCACAATTGTTAAAAGGATTACTCAGGTGGCATAGCTTTGTTCAGCGGAGGACAACTGTTATAAGTGGCTGACACAGTTAGCAGGCCAAAAAACTAAATTGGGCTAAATGTCTGCCAAGGAATTGATCATAAATAAACTGGTGGCATAGCGAGGTACAGGGGTGGGCTCCTCTGCAGAGTTGCAGACAGTGGTATTTGGCGCAAAGTATTAAGGGGTCTAAATGGAGGCCAGGGCCCCTGTATATATTTACTATCATCTATCATTGCAACAAATTTGTAATGGCAGTGCCATTTAAGGATTTAACAGCACAGACTACACAGTGGTGGAGCAGGGAGAGGTAAGTATTGCAAGTGGTAGAGCACTGTTCGAGCTGGGGGGGAACACTCTCTACTGGGCGGTAGTACTGGCACAGGGCCCCTCATATTACGACGGTGTGTCTGACGTTGGTTGTGCACCACCACCATCAGAGACACTTCATTGTACTATGAGGGACCCTGTGCCAGTGCCGTCGCCCAAGAATGGGCACACCCACCTGTCCAGGCAAACGGCACTCGCACGGGTGCTTGCGCCAAGTGATAACCACGGCCCTGTGGGGGGAGTCAACCCATTTAGGGAGGTATACAAATGGCCTATGGTGGACATTCGGCACCTGCAAATGGCGGAATTGGAGCAGTCAGTAAGAGGAGGCCAAATACAAGTCATTTTTCTGGCAAGCTACGTGTCAGCAGGGGAAAGTGGGGCAAAATAATTCGAAATCCATGATTGGTTCATTGTAATGAAGGTTAGATCATCAAAATTTCGGGGAGCCAGACGTGTCCTTTTTTCGGTCAGGATTGAACCAGCAGCACTGAAGACTCTTTCTGAGAGCACACTAGCAGCTGGGCAAGCGAGCTCCTGTAATGCATATTCTGCGAACTCGGCCCAGGTGTTTAGTTTAGATGCCCAGTAATCAAAGGGGAATGCCCCTTGAGGGAGAACATCGATAATGGCGGAAAAATAGTTGGTAACCATACTGGACAAATGCTGTCTCCTGTCACTTTGAATCGATGCAGCAGTACCTGTCATGTCTGCGGTCATTGCGAAATCACTCCACAACCTGGTCATAAATCCCCTCTGTCCATCGCCACTTCGGCTTTGTGCACCTCTAACACCTCTGCCATGTTGCCCCTTACAGCTCATGTGAGAACCATCAGTGCCTCTGTGTGCTGTGAATGCCTGAACCAAATGGTCTACAAGAGTTGCTTGTTTGGTAGCCAATATTTGCTCAAGGTTCTCATGTGGCGTGATACTTTGTAATTTGCCTTTGTATCGTGGATCCAGGAGGCAGGCCAACCAGTAATCATCATCGGTCATCATTTTTATAATGCAGGGGTCCCGTTTTAGGATACGCAAGGCATACTCTGCCAAGTGGGCCAAAGTTCCAGGTGTCAATTCACTGCTTGTGCTGGGTTGAGGAGCACTTTCTTGAAAATCTCCATCACTTTTAGCCCCCAAAAAACCTGTACCTGGCCTTGCAATGCCACCAGTTTCTATTGCCCCCTGAGAAGCATCCTCCTCCCATAAATATTCAGCCCCATCCTCCTCCTCCTCCTCCTCTTCGTCCGCCACCTCGTCCAGGAAAGTTCCCTGAGCAGACAATGGCTGACTGTCATCAAGGCTTCCCTCCTCCTTGGCCGCAGATGCCAGCTCCTTGATGTGCGTCAAACTTTGCATCAGCAGACGCATTAGTGGGATGCTCATGCTTATGATGGCGTCGTCAGCACTGACCAGCCGTGTGCATTCCTCAAAATACTGAAGGACTTGACAGAGGTCTTGGAGCTTCGACCACTGCACACCAGACAACTCCATGTCTGCCATCCAACTGCCTGCCCATGTTTGTGTATCCTCCCACAAATACATGACAGCACGCCTCTGTTCGCACAGCGTTTGAAGCATGTGCAGTGTAGAGTTCCACCATGTTGCAACGTCGATTATTAGGCAGTGCTGGGGAAGATTCAGTGATCGCTGATGGTTAAGCATACGGCTGGAGTGTACGGGCGACTGGCGGATGTGCGAGCAAAGTCTGCTCATCTTCAGGAGCAGGGCTGGTAAATCAGGGTAATTCTTGAGGAAGCATTGCACCACCAGGTTCAAGGTGTGAGCCAGGCAAGGTATGTGTTTCAGTTCTGAAAGGGCTATGGCAGCCATAAAATTCCTTCCGTTATCACTGTCTACCTTGCCTGCCTCAAGATGTACACTGCCCAGCCATGACTGAGTTTCTTGCTGCAAGTACTTCCGCGGTGTGTCTGTTGTCGCCCAAACACTTCATTTGCAGCATAACCTGCTGACGCTTCCCACTAGCTGTTCCATAATGGGACACCTCGGGTGCAACACTGGCAGCTGCGGATGGAGTGGTCGTGTGACTGCGCTCTGTGGATGAGCTTTCGCTTCTGGAGGAGGAGGAGAAGGGGCAAATGCCTACAGCCAACTGTTTCCTAGACCGTGGGCTAGGCAGAACTGTGCCACTATGGCTGTCCCCTGTGGACCCTGCATCCACCACATTAACCCAGTGTGCCATAATGGACAGGTAACGTCCCTGGCCATGCCTACTGGTCCATGCATCTGTTGTGAGGTGTGCCTTTCTACTGACCGATTGCCTGAATGCATGGACAATGCGTTCTTTGACATGTTGGTGGAGTACTGGGATGGCTTTTCTCACAAAGAAGTGCCGACTGGGTAGGTCACAGCGTGGTACTGCGTAGGCCATCAGGGCTTTGAAAGCTTCGCTTTCAACCAAACGGTAAGGCATCATCCCTAATGAGATTAGTCGAGCAATGTAGCTGTTCAAACCCTGTGTACGTGGATGAGAGGAAGAGTACTTTCTTTTCCTATCGAGAGTCTCTTTTAGGCTGAGCTGGACTGGAGAGCTGCATATGGTGGAACTAGCGGGGGTGGTGGTGGACATGGCAGATTGAGAGAGGCTTGGTGATGGTATTCTTGACGTGGGCCTACCTACAGTGCTTCCAACCAAGAACCTTGTGATTCCCTGACTGCTTTGGCCTTGCGACTAGAGTTGAGCGACCTTGACCTTTTTAGAGTCGAGCCGGGTTTCGCGAAACCCGACTATCTCAAAAGTCGGGTCGAGTGAAATCGGCCGATTATGACGTAAAGTCGGGATCGACCGAAACACGAAACCCAATGGAAGTCAATGGGGCAGCATAGTCGGCAGTGAGTGGGGGCCAGGAAAACACCTAGAGTGCCCATTTTAATGTCAAAACCATCCATTCTTCTTAATGAAGCTTGTCAAGCGTAATTTACCTTATAATAATTGGAAGGCATTTGAAATTGGGGGTCATTTGGCTAAAGTTGTGGTGGGTAGGGCTGGTTCAAGTAATTAGTGGGCCCAGGAAATCTGGACCACGTCACGGCAGTGGAGCAGGGAGAGGTAAGTATTTCAACTTTGCAAGTGCTGTGAACCTGAGCAAGCAGGGGGGGCCCACTCGTTGGCACTGGCACTGGCACAGGGCCCCTCAAAGTACAGCGGTGTGTTTGCACGGCGGGGGCGCCTCCCACCGGCAGCAACACTTTTGCGTACCATGAGAGGCCCTGTGCCAGTGACGTCGCCAACTAGTATTCCTCCCCCCACCTGATGAAGGAACCTGCACTTTCATCTGCACCTTCCTGTTTGTCCCCGTGTAAGGTGGTATGGTATGCGGGAAGGGGGACCTGACTTTCAGCAGGGTCACAATCTTGCAGTGTAGCGTGCACGGGAAATGTTGCGTTATGGGTCAATGTACCAGCAGACTCATCTATCACTGGCTGGGCAATGGGCAGGATGAGGAGGAAACACAGATATAGTCCCAAAGAATAAAGTGGGCTAAATGCAGTTCAAAATTGGTAACACAGGACTAATTAGGGGGCATTGCAGTGGAGGACAACTGGAATGAGAGGCTGACACAGAGAGTAGGCCCAAATCAGTAAGTAGTCGAAATGCAGTTCAAAATTGGCAACAGTAGTAAACAGGCGGCACAGCTTTGTTCAGTGGAGGAGAACAGCAAGGAGTGGCAGACACCGATAGTAGGCCCCAACCCAACTAGTAGGCCAAATGCAGTCTAACATTAACAACTACTTAACGAGCGCCTGAAAACGGAATTTCAGGACAGGAAACCAAGAGAACAGCAAGGAGCGGCAGACACCGATAGTAGGCCCCAAACCAACTAGTACGCCAAATGCAGTTGTTCCGTTTAACCAGAATTTAATGAGAGCCTGAAGATAGAAGTTCAGGAAAGGCAACCTGGAGAACACCTTGGAGTGGAACACACCATCTCTCTACACCCCATACCCAATTTGTAGGTCTAATGCAGCGTAGTTTCCAACAACTACTAAACGAGAGCATGATGATCGAAGCATTGGCGAGGAAACCTGGGGAACACCTTGGAGTGGAACACACCATCTCTCTACAGTGGAACACACCATCTCTCTACACCCCATTCCCAATTTGTAGGCCTAATGCAGCGTAGTTTCCAACAACTACTTAACGAGAGCCGGAAGATCGAAGCAATGGAGAGGAAACCTGGGGAACACCTTGGAGTGTAACACACCATCTCTCTACACCCCATACCCAATTTGTAGGCCTAATGCAGCGTAGTTTCCAACAACTACTAAACGAGAGCCGGAAGACCGAAGCAATGGAGAGGAAACCTGGGGAACACCTTGGAGTGTAACACACCATCTCTCTACACCCCATACCCAATTTGTAGGCCTAATGCAGCGTAGTTTCCAACAACTACTAAACGAGAGCCGGAAGATCGAAGCAATGGAGAGGAAACCTGGGGAACACCTTGGAGTGTAACACACCATCTCTCTACACCCCATACACAATTTGTAGGCCTAATGCTGCGTAGTTTCCAACAACTACTAAACGAGAGCCGGAAGATCGAAGCAATGGAGAGGAAACCTGGGGAACACCTTGGAGTGTAACACACCATCTCTCTACACCCCATACCCAATTTGTAGGCCTAATGCAGCGTAGTTTCCAACAACTACTAAACGAGAGCATGATGATCGAAGCATTGGCGAGGAAACCTGGGGAACACCTTGGAGTGGAACACACCATCTCTCTACAGTGGAACACACCATCTCTCTACACCCCATACCCAATTTGTAGGCCTAATGCAGCGTAGTTTCCAACAACTACTAAACGAGAGCCGGAAGATCGAAGCTCAGGAAAGGCAACCTGGAGAACACCTTGGAGTGGAACACACCATCTCTCTACACCCCATACCCAATTTGTAGGCCCAATGCAGCGTAGTTTCCAACAACTACTAAACGAGAGCCGGAAGATCGAAGCAATGGAGAGGAAACCTGGGGAACACCTTGGAGTGTAACACACCATCTCTCTACACCCCATACCCAATTTGTAGGCCTAATGCAGCGTAGTTTCCAACAACTACTAAACAAGAGCCGGAAGATCGAAGCAATGGAGAGGAAACCTGGGGAACACCTTGGAGTGTAACACACCATCTCTCTACACCCCATACCCAATTTGTAGGCCTAATGCAGCGTAGTTTCCAACAACTACTAAACGAGAGCCGGAAGATCGAAGCTCAGGAAAGGCAACCTGGGGAACACCTTGGAGTGTAACAAACCCTCTCTCTACACCACGGAAGGGCTGATTCTTAGGAAGGAAGGCTGTCGGAAAGAAGCAGGGCGCGTCCGAGGGTGATTATATTCTTATTAGGTATATACTCACCCTCGGACGCGCCCTGCTTCTTTATTTGTAATGAATGTTTATTTGCAATGTGGTTTTGACTTACTCTATTTTTTTGGTAAATAATGATTTTATTATTTTCATTGTTTTGCATCTTCTTGGCAATAATATAAAGAAGACGCGACAGGACAACACTCGGTGGATGCCATATCTGTGTTTAAAATTGAAAAAACCTTTCAGTTAACTACTTGCAGGAGAAAGTTATTGTAGCTGGTGGACATTTTTAGTACTGTACCAGATTTTTGTTGTATGTGTTTGTTTTTAATGTTAAAATGTCTGCATTTGATATCTCTCCAGTATTTTCTTTTTTATAAGCAAAATACTTATTTTTATATTTTCTGATGTTGGTTCCAAGGGTACACGGGCAGCAGTGGTGTGGTCAGTGGAGGCCTAGTGGAAGGAGTGACCGCAGACAGGCATCGAAGGCCTAAAATAATAACACATGGCTGTAGGCAATTTTAAATTGGTTCCAGGGGTACACGGGCAGCAGTGGTGTGGTCAGTGGAGGCCTAGTGGAAGGAGTCACCGCAGACAGGCATCGAAGGCCTAAAATAATAACACATGGCTGTAGGCAATTTTAAATTGGTTCCAGGGGTACACGGGCAGCAGTGGTGTGGTCAGTGGAGGCCTAGTGGAAGGAGTGACCGCAGACAGGCATCGAAGGCCTAAAATAATAACACATGACTGTAGGAAATTTTAAATTGGTTCCAGGGGTACACGGGCAGCAGTGGTGTGGTCAGTGGAGGCCTAGTGGAAGGAGTGACCGCAGACAGGCATCGAAGGCCTAAAATAATAACACATGGCTGTAGGCAATTTTAAATTGGTTCCAGGGGTACACGGGCAGCAGTGGTGTGGTCAGTGGAGGCCTAGTGGAAGGAGTGACCGCAGACAGGCATCGAATGCCTAAAATAATAACACATGGCTGTAGGCAATTTTAAATTGGTTCCAGGGGTACACGGGCAGCAGTGGTGTGGTCAGTGGAGGCCTAGTGGAAGGAGTCACCGCAGACAGGCATCGAAGGCCTAAAATAATAACACATGGCTGTAGGCAATTTTAAATTGGTTCCAGGGGTACACGGGCAGCAGTGGTGTGGTCAGTGGAGGCCTAGTGGAAGGAGTGACCGCAGACAGGCATCGAAGGCCTAAAATAATAACACATGGCTGTAGGCAATTTTAAATTGGTTCCAGGGGTACACGGGCAGCAGTGGTGTGGTCAGTGGAGGCCTAGTGGAAGGAGTCACCGCAGACAGGCATCGAAGGCCTAAAATAATAACACATGGCTGTAGGCAATTTTAAATTGGTTACAGGGGTACACGGGCAGCAGTGGTGTGGTCAGTGGAGGCCTAGTGGAAGGAGTGACCGCAGACAGGCATCGAAGGCCTAAAATAATAACACATGGCTGTAGGCAATTTTAAATTGGTTCCAGGGGTACACGGGCAGCAGTGGTGTGGTCAGTGGAGGCCTAGTGGAAGGAGTCACCGCAGACAGGCATCGAAGGCCTAAAATAATAACACATGGCTGTAGGCAATTTTAAATTGGTTCCAGGGGTACACGGCAGCAGTGGTGTGGTCAGTGGAGGCCTAGTGGAAGGAGTGACCGCAGACAGGCATCGAAGGCCTAAAATAATAACACATGGCTGTAGGCAATTTTAAATTGCTTACAGGGGTACACGGGCAGCAGTGGTGTGGTCAGTGGAGGCCTAGTGGAAGGAGTGACCGCAGACAGGCATCGAAGGCCTAAAATAATAACACATGGCTGTAGGCAATTTTAAATTGGTTCCAGGGGTACATGGGCAGCAGTGGTGTGGTCAGTGGAGGCCTAGTGGAAGGAGTGACCGCAGACAGGCATCGAAGGCCTAAAATAATAACACATGGCTGTAGGCAATTTTAAATTGGTTACAGGGGTACACGGGCAGCAGTGGTGTGGTCAGTGGAGGCCTAGTGGAAGGAGTGACCACAGACAGGCATCGAAGGCCTACCATAACAAAAATGTCAATACAATGGTATTGTCAGTGGCAGGCATTGAAGGATGTCAGCGCATAGACTAAACATTGGTGGAGCTGTAAGATAATTTTGCAAGTGGTAGAGCACTGTTTGAGCTGGGGTGGGGGGAAACTGTCTTGTGGCCGGCGGTACAGGCCCAGGGCCCCTCATATTACAACGGTGTGTCTGACATTGGGTGCGCACCACCACCGCCAGAGACACTTTATTGTACTAGGAGGGACCCAGTGGCAGTGCCGTCGACCAAAAGCGGGCTCACCCACCTCTTCAGACAAACTGCACTCTCACGGGTGCTGTCGCCAAGTGTCGATACCACGGCCCCGTGTGGGGAGTTTGGCCATTTAGTGAGGTGTAAACATGTCGTATGCTGGACAATCAGGTGCAGAAAATTACGAGATTGGAAAAGGCATTCAGAATAGTCCACAGGCAAGACCTTTTCATAGGAAAGCTAGGTGTCAGCCGGGCAAGGTGGGGCAAAAGATTTCGAAATCCAGTTGTGGTTCATTTTAATGAAGGTTAGATCATCTACATTTTGGGTAGCCAGACGAGTCCTTTTTTCTGTTAGTATTGAACCTGCAGCACTGAATACTCTTTCTGATAGGACACTAGCTGCCGGGCAAGCAAGCTCCTGCAATGCATATTCTGCCAATTCTGGCCAGGTGTCTAATTTTGATGCCCAGTAATCAAATGGGAATGACGGTTGAGGGAGAACATCGATAAGGGATGAAAAATAGTTTGTAACCATACTGGACAAATGTTGTCTCCTGTCACTTTGAATTGATGCTGCAGTACCTGTCCTGTCTGCGGTCATAGCAAAATCACTCCACAACCTGGTCAGAAAACCCCTCTGGCCAACGCCACTTCTGATTTCTGCCCCTCTAACTCCTCTGGTCTGCTGGCCCCTGCAGCTCGTGTGAGAACGATCACGGGCGCTGTGTGCAGGGAATGCCAGAAGCAAACGGTCAACAAGAGTTGATTGTTTGGTTGCTAATATTAGTTCCAAGTTCTCATGTGGCATTATATTTTGCAATTTGCCTTTATAGCGAGGATCAAGGAGGCAGGCCAACCAGTAATCGTCATCATTCATCATTTTAGTTATGCGTGTGTCCCTTTTGAGGATACGTAAGGCATAATCCGCCATGTGGGCCAAAGTTCCAGTTCTCAAATCTGCGATTGTGCTTGGTTGAGGGGCAGTTTCAGGCAAATCCACGTCACTTGTGTCCCTCAAAAAACCAGAACCCGGCCTTGCCGCGCCACCAATTTCCAGTGGCCCCGGAAAAGCTTCCTCATTAAAAATATGATCATCCCCATCATCCTCCTCGTCCTCCTCCTCCTCTTCACCCGCTACCTCGTCCTGTACACTGCCCTGGCCAGACAATGGCTGACTGTCATCAAGGCTTTCCTCTTCCTCAGCTGCAGACGCCTGATCCTTTATGTGCGTCAGACTTTGCATCAGCAGACGCATTAGGGGGATGCTCATGCTTATTATGGCGTTGTCTGCACTAACCAGCCGTGTGCATTCCTCAAAACACTGAAGGACTTGGCACATGTCTTGAATCTTCGACCACTGCACACCTGACAACTCCATGTCTGCCATCCTACTGCCTGCCCGTGTATGTGTATCCTCCCACAAAAACATAACAGCCCGCCTCTGTTCACACAGTCTCTGAAGCATGTGCAGTGTTGAGTTCCACCTTGTTGCAACGTCTATGATTAGGCGATGCTGGGGAAGGTTCAAAGAACGCTGATAGGTCTGCATACAGCTGGAGTGTACGGGCGAACGGCGGATATGTGAGCAAAGTCCACGCACTTTGAGGAGCAGGTCGGATAACCCCGGATAACTTTTCAGGAAGCACTGCACCACCAGGTTTAAGGTGTGAGCCAGGCAAGGAATGTGTTTCAGTTGGGAAAGGGAGATGGCAGCCATGAAATTCCTTCCGTTATCACTCACTACCTTGCCTGCCTCAAGATCTACAGTGCCCAGCCACGACTGCGTTTCTTTCTGCAAGAACTCGGACAGAACTTCCGCGGTGTGTCTGTTGTCGCCCAAACACTTCATAGCCAATACAGCCTGCTGACGTTTGCCAGTAGCTGCCCCATAATGGGAGACCTGGTGTGCAACAGTGGCAGCTGCGGATGGAGTGGTTGTGCGACTGCGGTCTGTGGACGAGCTCTCGCTTCTGCAGGAGGACGAAGAGGAGGAGGAGGGGGTGCGAACGGCTACAGCCAATTGTTTCCTAGACCGTGGGCTAGGCAGAACTGTCCCAAACTTGCTGTCCCCTGTGGACCCTGCATCCACCACATTTACCCAGTGTGCCGTGATGGACACGTAACGTCCCTGGCCATGCCTACTGGTCCATGCATCTGTTGTCAGGTGCACCTTTGTGCTCACAGATTGCCTGAGTGCATGGACGATGCGCTCTTTAACATGCTGGTGGAGGGCTGGGAAGGCTTTTCTGGAAAAAAAGTGTCGACTGGGTAGCTCGTAGCGTGGTACAGCGTAGTCCATCAGGGCTTTGAAAGCTTCGCTTTCAACTAACCGGTAGGGCATCATCTCTAACGAGATTAGTCTAGCTATGTGTGCGTTCAAACCCTGTGTACGCGGATGCGAGGCTAAGTACTTCCTTTTTCTAACCATAGTCTCATGTAGGGTGAGCTGGACTGGAGAGCTGGAGATCGTGGAACTAGCGGGGGTGCCGGTGGACATGGCAGACTGAGAGACGGTGGGAGATGGTATTGTTGCCACCGGTGCCCTAGATGCAGTGTTTCCTACTACGAAACTGGTGATTCCCTGACCCTGACTGCTTTGGCCTGGCAAAGAAACCTGCACAGATACTGCAGGTGGTGCAGAAAATGGTGGCCCTACACTGCCGGAAGGGATGTTGCGTTGCTGACTAGCTTCATTGGCCGAGGGTGCTACAACCTTAAGGGACGTTTGGTAGTTAGTCCAGGCTTGCAAATGCATGGTGGTTAAATGTCTATGCATGCAACTTGTATTGAGACTTTTCAGATTCTGTCCTCTGCTTAAGGTAGTTGAACATTTTTGACAGATGACTTTGCGCTGATCAATTGGATGTTGTTTAAAAAAATGCCAGACTGCACTCTTTCTAGCATCGGATACCTTTTCAGGCATTGCAGACTGAGCTTTAACCGGATGGCCACGCTGTCCTCCAACAGGTTTTGGCTTTGCCATGCGTTTTGGGCAAGATACGGGCCCGGCAGATGGAACCTGTTGCGATGTTGATGCCTGCTGCGGCCCCTCCTCCTCCGCTTCAGAACTGCTGCCGCCTGCACCCTGTTCCCCCAATGGCTGCCAATCGGGGTCAAGAACTGGGTCATCTATTACCTCTTCTTGTAGCTCGTGTGCAACTTCGTCTGTGTCACCGTGTCGGTCGGTGGTATAGCGTTCGTGATGGGGCAACATAGTCTCATCAGGGTCTGATTCTTGATCAGCACCCTGCGAGGGCAATGTTGTGGTCTGAGTCAAAGGACCAGCATAGTAGTCTGGCTGTGGCTGTGCATCAGTGCACTCCATGTCAGATTCAACTTGTAATGGGCATGGACTGTTAACTGCTTCACTTTCTAAGCCAGGGACGGTATGTGTAAAGAGCTCCATGGAGTAACCCGTTGTGTCGCCTGCTGCATTCTTCTCTGTTGTTGTTTTTGCTGAAGAGGACAAGGAAGCGACTTGTCCCTGACCGTGAACATCCACTAACGACGCGCTGCTTTGACATTTACCAGTTTCACGAGAGGAGGCAAAAGAGCTAGAGGCTGAGTCAGCAAGATAAGCCAAAACTTGCTCTTGCTGCTCCGGCTTTAAAAGCGGTTTTCCTACTCCCAGAAAAGGGAGCGTTCGAGGCCTTGTGTAGCCAGACGACGAACCTGGCTCCACAGCTCCAGACTTAGGTGCAATATTTTTTTCCCCACGACCAGCTGATGCTCCACCACTACCACTACCCTCATTACCAGCTGACAATGAACGCCCCCGGCCACGACCTCTTCCACCATACTTCCTCATTGTTTTAAAAACGTAAACAAACTAACGGTATTTGTTGCTGTCACACAAATTACACGGTGAGCTATAACTTCAGTATGATTTAGCTACCCCTTTACAGGTGAGTGAGACCACAACGAAAATCAGGCACAATGTTACACACTCTGTTGTTGGTGGCAACAAATGAGAGAGATGCCACACACGCAGGACTGTCACTGAAGCACAAATGTAAATATTAATCTCCCACTGATTTGATTTTTTTTTTTTTTTAAGGGAGACTTTAGGAAAAAAAAATAATAGAATAAAATGATTTTTTCAGGAAGAATTTAGAAACCAAAGAAAATAAAATGATTTTTTCAGGGAGAATTTAGAAAACAAATAAAACAAAAAAAGGCTTTCTATGGCCCACTGAGTGAGAGATGACGCACACAGGAGTCAGGAGTGGCACACAAGCCCAGAGGCCAATATTTATCTCCCACTGATTGATGTAGTGATTTTTTCAGGTAGATTTTGGAACCCAAATCAAGCTAAAAAAAATAATAGGCTTTCTATGGCCCACAATTGGAGAGAGAGAGAGAGATGGCACACCCAGGAGTCAAGACTGGCACACAAGCAGAAAGGGCAATATTAATCTCCCACTGATTTGTTTTTTTTTTTTTTGTTTTTCAGGGAGACTTTAGGAAAAAAAAAATAGAATAAAATGATTTTTTGAGGAAGAATTTAGAAACCAAATAAAATAAAATGATTTTTTCAGGGAGAATTTAGAAAACAAATAAAACAAAAAAAGGCTTTCTATGGCCCACTGAGTGAGAGATGACGCACACAGGAGTCAGGAGTGGCACACAAGCCCAGAGGCCAATATTTATCTCCCACTGATTGATGTAGTGATTTTTTCAGGTAGATTTTGGAACCCAAATCAAGCTAAAAAAAATAATAGGCTTTCTATGGTCCACAATTGGAGAGAGAGAGAGAGATGGCACACCCAGGAGTCAAGACTGGCACACAAGCAGAAAGGGCAATATTAATCTCCCACTGATTTGTGTTTTTTTTTTCAGGGAGACTTTAGGAAAAAAAAAAATAGAATAAAATGATTTTTTGAGGAAGAATTTAGAAACCAAATAAAATAAAATGATTTTTTCAGGGAGAATTTAGAAAACAAATAAAACAAAAAAAGGCTTTCTATGGCCCACTGAGTGAGAGATGACGCACACAGGAGTCAGGAGTGGCACACAAGCCCAGAGGCCAATATTTATCTCCCACTGATTGATGTAGTGATTTTTTCAGGTAGATTTTGGAACCCAAATCAAGCTAAAAAAAATAATAGGCTTTCTATGGCCCACAATTGGAGAGAGAGAGAGAGATGGCACACCCAGGAGTCAAGACTGGCACACAAGCAGAAAGGGCAATATTAATCTCCCACTGATTTGTTGTTTTTTTTTTTTTTTTCAGGGAGACTTTAGGAAAAAAAAAAATAGAATAAAATGATTTTTTGAGGAAGAATTTAGAAACCAAATAAAATAAAATGATTTTTTCAGGGAGAATTTAGAAAACAAATAAAACAAAAAAAGGCTTTCTATGGCCCACTGAGTGAGAGATGACGCACACAGGAGTCAGGAGTGGCACACAAGCCCAGAGGCCAATGTTTATTTCCCACTGATTGATGTAGTGATTTTTTCAGGTAGATTTTGGAACCCAAATCAAGCTACAAAAAATAATAGGCTTTCTATGGCCCACAATTGGAGAGAGAGAGAGAGATGGCACACCCAGGAGTCAAGACTGGCACACAAGCAGAAAGGGCAATATTAATCTCCCACTGATTTGTTTTTTTTTTTTTTTTTTCAGGGAGACTTTAGGAAAAAAAAATAGAATAAAATGATTTTTTCAGGAAGAATTTAGAAACCAAATAAAATAAAATGATTTTTTCAGGGAGAATTTAGAAAACAAATAAAACAAAAAAAGGCTTTCTATGGCCCACTGAGTGAGAGATGACGCACACAGGAGTCAGGAGTGGCACACAAGCCCAGAGGCCAATATTTATCTCCCACTTTTTTTTTTTGTTCCAGGGAAAATTTATAAACCCAATAAAAAAAATAATAAATAGGCTTTCTATGGCCCACTATCTGAGAGACAGAGAGAGATGGCACGCTTAGGACTGGCACACAAGCCCAAAGGCCATATTAATCTCCCTTTTTTTTTAAGGGAGAATTTATAAAACCAAAAAAAAATAAATAAATAGGCTTTCTATGGCCCACTATTTGTGAGAGAGATGGCACGCTCAGGACTGGCACACAAGCCCAGAGGCCAATATTAATCTCCCACTTTTTTTTTTTTTCCCAGGGAAAATTTATAAACCCATTAAAAAAAATAAAAAATAAATAGGCTTTCTATGGCCCACTATCTGAGAGAGAGAGATGGCACGCTTAGGACTGGCACACAAGCCCAAAGGCCAATATTAATCTCCCTTTTTTTTTTAAGGGAGAATTTATAAAACCAAAAAAAAATAAATAAATAGGCTTTCTATGGCCCACTATTTGTGAGAGAGATGGCACGCTCAGGACTGGCACACAAGCCCAGAGGCCAATATTAATCTCCCACTTTTTTTTTTTTTTTCCAGGGAAAATTTATAAACCCATTAAAAAAATAAATAAATAAATAGGCTTTCTATGGCCCACTATCTGAGAGAGAGAGATGGCACGCTTAGGACTGGCACACAAGCCCAAAGGCCAATATTAATCTCCCACTGATTGATTTATTGATTTTTTCAGGTAGAATTTAGAACCCAAATAAAGCAAAAAAAAAAAAAAAAAGGGCTTTCTATGGCCCACTGAGTGAGTGATGATGCACACAGGAGTCAGGAGTGGCACACAAGCCCTGAGGCCAATGTTTTTCTCCCACTGATTGATGTAGTGATTTTTTCAGGTAGATTTTAGAACCAAAATCAAGCAATAAAATATATAGGCTTTCTATGGCCCACTGAGTGAGTGATGATGCACACAGGAGTCAAGAGTGGCACACAAGCCCCGAGGCCAATATTTTTCTCCCACTGATTGATGTAGTGATTTTTTCAGGTAGATTTTATAACCCAAATCAAGCAAAAAAATAAATAGGCTTTCTATGGCCCACTGAGTGAGAGATGACACAGACAGGGATGGCACTCTAGCAGAAATGTCAATCTTAATCTCCCACAAAAAAAAAAAAAAAAACAGGGAGTGTCCTTCAATTACTATCTCCCTGCAGTAATCTCAGCCAGGTATGGCAGGCAGCAATAAGGAGTGGACTGATGCACAAATTAAATAAAAAGTGTGTACAAACCAAAAAGATAGCTGTGCAGAAAGGAAGGAACAAGAGGATTTGTGCTTTGAAAAAAGCAGTTGGTTTGCACAGCGGCGTACACACAGCAATGCAGCTATCAGGGAGCCTTCTAGGGCAGCCCAATGAGCTACAGCGCTGAGGGAAAAAAAAAAAAAAAATGTAGCTTCCACTGTCCCTGCACACCGAAGGTGGTGTTGGGCAGTGGAAATCGCTACAGCACAAGCGGTTTGGTGGTTAATGGACCCTGCCTAACGCTATCCCTGCTTCTGACGAAGCGGCAGCAACCTCTCCCTAAGCTCAGATCAGCAGCAGTAACATGGCGGTCGGCGGGAACGCCCCTTTATAGCCCCTGTGACGCTGCAGACAGCAAGCCAATCACTGCAATGCCCTTCTCTAAGATGGTGGGGACCAGGACCTATGTCATCACGCTGCCCACACTCTGCGTTTACCTTCATTGGCTGAGAAATGGCGCTTTTCGCGTCATTGAAACGCGACTTTGGCGCGAAAGTCGCGTACCGCATGGCCGACCCCGCACAGGGGTCGGATCGGGTTTCATGAAACCCGACTTTGCCAAAAGTCGGCGACTTTTGAAAATGAACGACCCGTTTCGCTCAACCCTACTTGCGACAATACCTCCACATTTGGTACTGGTGGTGTCATAACCGGTGGGCTTCCAGTGAGGGAAGCAATGTTGCGTTGCTGACTAGCTTCAATATGAGCAGGTGCACCAATGGTACAGGACGTTTGGTAGTTAGTCCATGCTTCCAAGTGCCTGCTGGTTAGATGTCTACGCATGCACGTTGTATTTAAATTTAAATTTTGAACATTCTTCCCTCTGCTAAAGGTCTTGGAGCATTTCTTACATATAACTTTGGACTGATTCGGATCTTGGTTAAAAAATTTCCACACTGCACTCGTCCTACTATGGAATACCTTTTCAGGCTTTGCACGCCATGCTAATGTCACTGGATTGCAACGCTGTCCTAAACCTGTTGTGGTTTTTGACACACGTTTTGGGCCTGATGCGGGCCTGCAAGATGACAGCTTTTGCAATGTAGATGGCTGCTGCAGATCATCCTCCTCCGCTTCTGAGCTACAGGCAGCGGCACCCTCTTCCCCCAATGGCTGCCAATCTGGGTCAACAACTGGGTCATCTATCACCTCCTCTTCAATGTCATGTGCACCATCCTCTGTGTCACCGTGTAAAGTGCTATAGCGTTCGGGACTGGGCACCATAGTCTCATCAGGGTCAGATTCGGGCTCAGTACACTGCAAGGGCAAAGAAGTGATCTGAGTCAATGGAACAGCATAATAATCAAGCTGTGGCTGTGCGTCTGTGCACTCCATGTCCGATTCTTCCTGTGATGGGCTTTTAACAATTTCCCTCTCTAACCAAGGCACGGTATGTGTAAAGAGCTCCATGGAGTAAAGTGTAGTTTTGCCTGCCACATCCTTCACTTTTGTTTTGGGTGAAGGACACAAGGAAGCAACTTTTTCCAGATCTGGAGTAGCCACTGCTGGTTTTAGATTTCGAAGCTTCTGAAGAGGAGGTTAAAGAGCTAGAGACTGAGTCAGCAAGGAAAGCCAAAACTTGTTCCTGCTGCTCTGGCTTTAAAATCTGTTTTCCTACTCCGAGATAAGGGAGCCTTTGAGGCCTTGTGTAGCCAGACAATGACGCTGCCTCAACACCTCGAGCCTTTGGTGCTATCTTGCTTTTCTCAGTACGACCAGATGCTCCACTACCACCACCACCATCAGTACCAGCTGGCAACGACCGCCCATGGCCTCTTCCACCAGACTTCCTCATTTTTGCGGAAATGTTACCAAAATAACAACCGTTATATGCTACTGTTAAACAAGGTAGAAGGTGCATATTAACTTTTGGAGAATTTATATCTCCCTTTTTTTGGCTTAAAAAATAGTGAGGAAAGAATGGTTGTAGATGACGAGGAAAAAGCTAACATATTAAACACCTTCTTCTCCACGGTATTCACGGTGGAAAATGAAATGCTAGGTGAAATCCCAAGAAACAATGAAAACCCTATATTAAGGGTCACCAATCTAACCCAAGAAGAGGTGCGAAACCGGCTAAATAAGATTAAAATAGATAAATCTCCGGGTCCGGATGGCATACACCCACGAGTACTAAGAGAACTAAGTAATGTAATGGATAAACCATTATTTCTTATTTTTAGGGACTCTATAGCGACAGGGTCTGTTCCGCAGGATTGGCGCATAGCAAATGTGGTGCCAATATTCAAAAAGGGCTCTAAAAGTGAACCTGGAAATTATAGGCCAGTAAGTCTAACCTCTATTGTTGGTAAAATATTTGAAGGGTTTCTGAGGGATGTTATTCTGGATTATCTCAATGAGAATAACTGTTTAACTCCATATCAGCATGGGTTTATGAGAAATCGCTCCTGTCAAACCAATCTAATCAGTTTTTATGAAGAGGTAAGCTATAGGCTGGACCACGGTGAGTCATTGGACGTGGTATATCTCGATTTTTCCAATGCCGTGCCGCACAAGAGGTTGGTACACGAAATGAGAATGCTTGGTCTGGGGGAAAATGTGTGTAAATGGGTTAGTAACTGGCTTAGTGATAGAAAGCAGAGGGTGGTTATAAATGGTATAGTCTCTAACTGGGTCGCTGTGACCAGTGGGGTACCGCAGGGGTCAGTATTGGGACCTGTTCTCTTCAACATATTTATTAATGATCTGGTAGAAGGTTTACACAGTAAAATATCGATATTTGCAGATGATACAAAACTATGTAAAGCAGTTAATACAAGAGAAGATAGTATTCTGCTACAGATGGATCTGGATAAGTTGGAAACTTGGGCTGAAAGGTGGCAGATGAGGTTTAACAATGATAAATGTAAGGTTATACACATGGGAAGAAGGAATCAATATCACCATTACACACTGAATGGGAAATCACTGGGTAAATCTGACAGGGAGAAGGACTTGGGGATTCTAGTTAATGATAAACTTACCTGGAGCAGCCAGTGCCAGGCAGCAGCTGCCAAGGCAAACAGGATCATGGGGTGCATTAAGAGAGGTCTGGATACACATGATGAGAGCATTATACTGCCTCTGTACAAATCCCTAGTTAGACCGCACATGGAGTACTGTGTCCAGTTTTGGGCACCGGTGCTCAGGAAGGATATAATGGAACTAGAGAGAGTACAAAGGAGGGCAACAAAATTAATAAAGGGGATGGGAGAACTACAATACCCAGATAGATTAGCGAAATTAGGATTATTTAGTCTAGAAAAAAGACGACTGAGGGGCGATCTAATAACCATGTATAAGTATATAAGGGGACAATACAAATATCTCGCTGAGGATCTGTTTATACCAAGGAAGGTGACGGGCACAAGGGGGCATTCTTTGCGTCTGGAGGAGAGAAGGCTTTTCCACCAACATAGAAGAGGATTCTTTACTGTTAGGGCAGTGAGAATCTGGAATTGCTTGCCTGAGGAGGTGGTGATGGTGAACTCAGTCGAGGGGTTCAAGAGAGGCCTGGATGTCTTCCTGGAGCAGAACAATATTGTATCATACAATTAGGTTCTGTAGAAGGACGTAGATCTGGGGATTAATTATGATGGAATATAGGCTGAACTGGATGGACAAATGTCTTTTTTCGGCCTTACTAACTATGTTACTATGTTACTATGTTACTATGACTGCAGGAAAAAACAGGCCCTGTGTATTACACAACACAATGTACCAGGCAGAACGTGGCTGGCAGATATACGCCAAACAGAAATCACATAGATCCACTAAGTGGCAATTTGAAGCTCCTTTTTTTTTTTGGGGGGGGAGACTGCAGGAAAAATAGGCCCTGTGTATTACACCACACAATGACGTAGATCCACTAAGTGGCAATTTAAATCTCCCTTTTTTTGGGGGGAGGGGGGGGGAGGGGAGACTGCAGGAAAAAACAGGCCCTGTGTATTACAAAACACAATGGACAAGGCAGAACGTGGCTGGCAGATATACGCCAAACAGAACTCACGTAGATCCTCTTAGTGGCAATTTAATGCTCCCTTTTTTTTTGGGGGGGGGGGGAGACTGCAGGACAAAGCAGGCCCTGTGTATTACACCACACAATGGACAAGGCAGAACGTGGCTGGCAGATATATGCCAAACAGAACTCACGTAGATCCACTTAGTGGCAATTTAAAGCTCCCTTTTTTTTGGGGGGGAGACTGCAGGAAAAAACAGTCCCTGTGTATTACAAAACACAATGGACAAGGCAGAACGTGGCTGGCAGATATACGCCAAACAGAACTCACGTAGATCCACTAAGTGGCAATTTAAAGCTCCCTTTTTTTTTGGGGGGGGGGAATACTGCAGGAAAAAACAGGCCCTGTGTATTACACCACACAATGGACAAGGCAGAACGTTGCTGGCAGATATACGCCAAATAGAACTCACGTAGATCCACTTAGTGGCAATTTAAAGCTCCCTTTTTTTTGGGGGGGAGACTGCAGGAAAAAACAGTCCCTGTGTATTACAAAACACAATGGACAAGGCAGAACGTGGCTGGCAGATATACGCCAAACAGAACTCACGTAGATCCACTAAGTGGCAATTTAAAGCTCCCTTTTTTTTTGGGGGGGGGGAATACTGCAGGAAAAAACAGGCCCTGTGTATTACACCACACAATGGACAAGGCAGAACGTTGCTGGCAGATATACGCCAAACAGAACTCACGTAGATCCACTAAGTGGCAAATTAAAGCTCCCTTTTTTTTGGGGGGGGGAGGGGAGACTGCAGGAAAAAACAGGCCCTGTGTATTACACCACACAATGGACAAGGCAGAACGTGGCTGGCAGATATATAAAAAAATACAAGGGCTGTAGTAGAATTTCAATCTCCCTACAATGATCAAAGGACAAGTATCGCAGCAAAAAAGGACTGCTGCACAGTGCACACAAAAGAGTGTGGACAAAGAAACAAGAGAACTGTGGAAAAAGAAGCAACAGGATTTTTGCTTTGAAAAAATCAGTTGGTTTGGACAGCGGCGTGCACACAGCAATGCAGCTATCAGGGAGCCTTAGAATGCAGCCTAAGAAGCTACAGAGCTGATGCACCAAAAAAAAAAAATCCACTGTCCCTGCAATGAAAAGGTGGTGTTGGACAGTGGAAATCGTTACAGCACAAGCGGTTTGGGTGTTAATCTTCCCTCCCTAACTATATCCCTTCTTCTGACGAAGCTGCAGCAACCTCTCCCTATGCTCAGATCGGCAGAAGTAAGATGGCGGTCGGCATGCACCCCCCTTTATAGCCCCTGCCCTGTGATGCCGCAGAAAGCAAGTCAATCACTGTAATGCCCTTCTCTAAGATGGTGGGGACCGTGCCCTATATCATCACGCTGCTCACACTCTGCGTGCACCTTCATTGGCTGAGAAATGGCGCTTAAAGAGTCATACGAAACGCGACTTTGTCGTGCAGATCGCCGACCTCATGGCCGATCCCACAGTGGGATCGGGTCGGGTTTCACGAAATCCGACTTTGCCAAAAGTCAGCGATTTCTGAAATTGACCGATCCGTTTCGCTCAACCCTAGTACAGAGTACAAAATGCATATTGTGAAGTGGATTTTCCTGGGCCCATCCAGTATGTGGGTTCAAAGGCTTATTGGGTTGCATATGAATTGGTAGCAGGGCAGGCCTTGAATTCAATGCAACACTTTTTCAGGAGTCCCCCCTGGACATCTTAAGAAAGGGGTATTGTGGTGCTATAAAATTCTTGGCAGCCCATCCACTCACAGCATAGGCTGCAACAGCTTAGGAGACCCACTGTTTAATAATGGCTATTTAAGAAGATTAATACCGCCTGATGCACCAGTAAAAATAGGCTCTGTGACTTTAAGAGTCCCTCCTTCATAAATGAAACAAGATGGGTCTGCTTATTTGTCACACACCACATGGCAAGCTAGTGTTGTTAAATGTTACAATGACATTTCCCAGTGAATGCATTTGTAGTGGTTGAAACGCTGCTAACCCGATCTCGCCAGGAAATCTCCCTACACTGTCCGATTCCAGAGGTGATGTGCCAATCACTGTAATGCCACAACCAACATGGCTGCGGCATTACAGTGCGTGGCAGACAGTCCCTGCATATTAATTTGTGCTCTAAAGAGCACCAAACATGCAGGGTGTGGACCTGAACTCACACCGAATAATCCCAGAATTGCTTGGTGCTTGCTGAGCACCGCAAGTACAGCAATGTTTAGCCGAGTAACATGCATTACCGAGTATGCCCGCTCATAACTAATTATTACGTCTGCTTGGTCGTCCCCGCACATGCAGCATTCCAGGAACCGGAAGAGGGCTGACAAGCCAGTTCACGAGAACTAGGAAACTTGCTGATCATGCACAGTATTCAGCCCCCTGGAACTTTTCAACATTTTCCCACATATCATGCTTCAAACATAAAGATTCCAAATGTAAATTTTTGGTGAAGAATAAACAACAAGTGTAACACAATTGTGAACGAAATGTATTCCTTTTTTAAATTTTTGTGGAAATTCAAAAACTGAAAGTGAGGCGTGCAATATTATTCAGCCCCTTTAACTTAATACTTTGTTGCGCCACCTTTTGCTGTGATTACAGCTGAAAGTCACTTGAGGTATGTCTCTATCAGTTTTGTACATCGAGAGACTGGAATTCTTGCACATTCTTCCTTGGCAAACAGCTCGAGCTCAGTGAGGTTTGATGGAGATCGTTTGTGAACAGCAGTTTTCAGCTCTTTCCACAGATTCTTGATTGGATTGAGGTCTGGACTTTGACTTCGCCATTCTAACATCTGGATATGTTTATTTGTGCACCATTCCTGTCACGATCCATGTTTGGATCTGTGGCAGATCTGGTTTGCTTCAGTTAAAAACCTTTTTTCCTTTCTGGTCTTCGGGGGTTAATGCAGTTTCTGTCCCCCGGTGGCCGCTGATGTTACTGCATTGCTTCTAGCTCAGCTGATGCTTGTGATGACCACTCCCTCCATCCTTTAAAAGGTCACCTGGTTCATCAGCTGACTGTCGGTGTTAGTTCTTTCTTTAGCGACCTAGCCAGGATTAGGATCTAGCTGGGATCTGCTGTTCTGCTGTGTCCGTTTAATCTGGTGTTTCTCCCTGTTGTGCTGTTTCTTGCAGTATTAAGCTAAGTTTGGGTTTCCTTTTCTTTGTTTTCCTGTTAGTTGTTATAGGTATACACTGGTGCAGTCCACCCTTGGGGGAGTGGGGGTCACTATAGGGTCTGCATAGGAGACAGGGATACGCTGGCGGCTCGGGCCTCCCTACCTTCAAGGGTACCCCCGAGATAAGGGTTAGCCAGGGCTCCGCTAGTGGCAGGGACAGGTGCGGGTTCCAAATACGCCGTCCTGCCCCTTTATCGCCAAACTCGGCGTGACATTAACACCGACCTGCACATTTTGTCTGGTGAGCTATGGCTCAGATGCAGGCTTTTGCCCAACTGCTTCAGATCCTCACCAACGAGTTTAAGGTGCTGCATGGTGAGGTGGTGCAGCAGTTGGTGGGGTTTTGGGCTTCGGCCCAGGTAAATGTTCAACCTGAACCCAAGTTGTCCCTTCCTGACAGGTTCTCTGGTGGGAGAGATACATTTTTGGTTTTTAAGGAGGCCTGTAAGTTATACTTCAGGCTCACCCCTCGTTCATCAGGGAGTGAGGAACAACAGGTGGGAATCATCGCTTCCCTTCTTAAGGGTGATCCCCAATCCTGGGCCTTCTCCCTGCCGACCGGTTCTCCATCTCTATGGTCAGTGGACGAGTTTTCTGCGGCTCTGGCGCTGGTGTATGGTGACCCGGATGGCATCTCCTTGGCGGAATCCCGTCTCCGTAAGATCAAGCAGGGGGCTCGGCTGGTGGAGGATTACTGTTCAGAGTTCAGGAGGTGGGCCACTGACACACAGTGGAATGACCCGGCCCTTAGGAGTCATTTTGTGCAGGGTCTGTCCCCTAGGTTGCAAGATACTCTGGTACAGTACGCCGCTCCCAAGTCATTGGAGGCCGCCATGTCCCTTGCCATCCGGGTGGATAGACTTTAAGGGAGAGGCATACATCAAGTGTGCCCCCAGTAGTCCTTGCTAGGGAGGAGGACACACCTGACCAGGTGGACCATGCAGGTGGGAGGAGTTGCTTCCCAAACGGGGTTGTCTGGGGTTCGCCGTGGTGTGGGGGCATGTTTTTACTGTGGGCAGACTGGTCATTTTATCAATGTCTGCCCAGCTCGCGCCAAGATACCTGTTCCATCTAAAAAGCCGCGTCCCTCTGGTTGTGTGGAAGGAAGCGACCAGGGAGTGTATATTTCCTCCATTTTCTCATCTCAGTGTACCTTACCTGCTGAGGTGGTGGTAGGTGGGGTAACTGAGAATATTCCGGTGCTTGGGAACAGTGGAGCAGGAGTCAATTTGGTGGATGCTCATTTTGTCCAGAACCATGGCCTGATGAGTAGGTCGCTAGCTAGACCCCTAAGCGTTCAGGCCATTGACTCTGTCCCGCTCAGCCAGGGGAGCATTACCCAAGTCGTTGACAAGATACATTTGCGTATAGGGGCTTGTCATGAAGAGTTCCTGTCATGCTACGTCTTGGAGAACTTACCAACTCCCATTTTCTTAGGTCTCCCTTGGTTGAGTAAACACAACCCGGTCATAGACTGGCGGTCCAGAGAAGTAGTCACCTGGGGTCTGTCGTGTAAGGACTGCTGTCCAGGAGCTACGATCTCTGCCATCCTTCTACAACCTACCCCTTCTTCTCCTGTGGGGGCAGTAGAGGTGTTTGAAGGGAGTAGGGGCAAGACTCTACCCTCATTACATTCTAACCCGGTATGTCAGAGACCTCTTAGGAGGAGGGGTCGGAGGACAGTGGTGGTTCCCTCAGTGCATTGTGGGGGTGTGAGTTTGGTGACACAGGGGGACGTCTCTGTTGTTGGTTCTATAAAGAGTTCACCATCTTGTGGCAGACGCATGCGTGAAAATAAACGTTCAGGTCCAGACCTGTGTGTGAATGAGTACGTATGGGTGTCCACCAAAAATATCAGGTGGAAGTGTGGAACTGGAATCTGGAGTTTGAGGGTAATCGGGCCATACCGGGTGTCAGCCATTGTCGGTCTGAAGACTTACCAGTTGGAGTTACCCTCTGTAATGCCCATACACAACTCATTCCACAGGTCGGCACTCTGGAGATTTGTGCCGTCTACGTTGTCATCTCCAATGTGCTGTGTCCACCGTAAACCTAAGGGTCTGGTGACAGAGGAGGTGAACTCTGGTGAATCGAGACGTTCTCACTGTAGGTTGTTTACTGGAGAGGTCCAGTGTTGAGGGTCCAGAGGCCCCTCATTGAAAGGGGGGTACTGTCACGATCCATGTTTGTATCTGTGGCAGATCTGGTTTGCTTCAGTTAAAAACCTTTTTTCCTTTCTGGTCTTCGGGGGTTAATGCAGTGTCTTTCCCCCGGTGGCCGCTGATGTTACTGCATTGCTTCTAGCTCAGCTGATGCTTGTGATGACCACTCCCTCCATCCTTTAAAAGGTCACCTGGTTCATCAGCTGACTGTCGGTGTTAGTTCTTTCTTCAGCTTCCTAGCCAGGAGTAGGATCTAGCTGGGATCTGCTGTTCTTCTGCTGTGTCCGTTTAATCTGGTGTTTCTCCCTGTTGTGCTGTTTCTTGCAGTATTAAGCTAAGTTTGGGTTTCCTTTTCTTTGTTTGTTTTCCTGTTAGTTGTTATACCAAACCTATAACATAATGCACAACTCATAGAGACATAGTAAACGTAATTTTATTAATCATAAAAAAAATCACATAACATAAATAAACGGGAAAAGCAAAACCAGGTGGAAAGAAGGTACGGGATACCACAGAGACCAAAGTAAAATAAAATAATATAACAAGCCACAAATAGTTCCAACATTAGTATCCACAGAATGTAAAAATACCAGTTTTGTCTGTAGCGGGATATCCAACTATCACATAAATAATTGTAGTGCCACAAGGTGTACTGTTCCAGAGAACTTTAAAAGTGCCAGAGTAATAATAAATATAGGAAGGGATATAAATAAGGCACCATATAAAATACATACGCTATGTGCACAAATTAATATAGCAAAATATAAATCATTTATATGACAACATAGCATAGATATTGCACATTAAGTCCGTCTGGCAGTAAAGGGAAACTCCTTGTATAGCAATATAATGCAGATCGTGGCACAATGTAATCGCTAATGCAGCAGCACAATGTGCAAAGCTCGTCAAAGCTCAGGCGAAACGCGCGTCGGGCTGGTGCGGGCCATCACGGGACCACCCATACAGTTAAGTATTCCACTGATTTATGCAGCTACTTTATTGTCTGATTTATGGGGTCTAGGTGAACTGAGAGCACATTGTGCTGCTGCATTAGCGATTACATTGTGCCACGATCTGCATTATATTGCTATACAAGGAGTTTCCCTTTACTGCCAGACGGACTTAATGTGCAATATCTATGCTATGTTGTCATATAAATGATTTATATTTTGCTATATTAATTTGTGCACATAGCGTATGTATTTTATATGGTGCCTTATTTATATCCCTTCCTATATTTATTATTACTCTGGCACTTTTAAAGTTCTCTGGAACAGTACACCTTGTGGCACTACAATTATTTATGTGATAGTTGGATATCCCGCTACAGACAAAACTGGTATTTTTACATTCTGTGGATACTAATGTTGGAACTATTTGTGGCTTGTTATATTATTTTATTTTACTTTGGTCTCTGTGGTATCCCGTACCTTCTTTCCACCTGGTTTTGCTTTTCCCGTTTATTTATGTTATGTGATTTTTTTATGATTAATAAAATTACGTTTACGATGTCTCTATGAGTTGTGCATTATGTTATAGGTTTGGTATTTTGGTAAATGCACACTATACAGTTATTGTTCTACATATATGTGTATTCATCTGTTAGTTGTTATAGTTATACACTGGTGCAGTCCACCCTTGTGGGAGTGGGGGTCACTATAGGGTCTGCATAGGAGACAGGAATACGCTGGCAGCTCGGGCCTCCCTACCTTCAAAGGTACCCCCGAGATAAGGGTTAGCCAGGGCTCCGATAGTGGCAGGGACAGGTGCGGGTTCCAAATACGCCATCCTGCCCCTTTATCACCGAACTCGGCGTGACAATTCCATTGTAGATTTTGCTTTATGTTTGGGATCATTGTCTTGCTGGAAGACAAATCTTCGCCCCAGTCTCAGGTCTTTTGCAGACTCCAACAAATTTTCTTCAAGAATTGTCCTGTATTTGGCTCCATCCATCTTCTTAAATTTTTACCATCTTCCCTGCCCCTGCTTGAAGAATAGCAGGCCCAAACCATGATGCTGCCACCACCATGTTTGACAGTGGAGATGGTGTGTTCAGGGTGATGAGCTGTGTTGCCTTTACGCCAAACATATCGTTTGGCATTGTTGCCAAAAAGTTCGATTTTGGTTTCATCTGACCAGAGCACCTTCTTCCACATGTTTGGTGTGTCTCCCAGGTGGCTTGTTTCAAACTTTAAACAACACTTTTTATGGATATCTTTGAGAAAATGGCTTTCTTCTTGCCACTCTTCCATAAAGGCCAGATTTGTGCAGTGTGTGACTGATTGTTGTCCTATGGACAGACTGTCCCACCTCAGCTTTAGATCTCTCTAGTTCATCCAGAGTGATCATGGGCCTCCTGGCTGCATCTCTGCTCAGTCTTCTCCTTGTTTGAGATGAAAGTTTAGAGGGACGGCCGGGTCTTGGTAAACTTGCAGTGGTATGATACTCCATCCATTTCAATATGATCGCTTGCACAGTGCTCCTTGGAATGTTTAAAGTTTTGGAAATCATTTTGTATCCAAATTAGTGATGAGCAAGTGCACTTGTTGCTCTGGTTTTTCAGAGCACGCTCGGGGGGGTCTCCGAGTATTTATGACTGCTCAAAGATTTCGTTTTCATTGCGGCAGCTGAATGATTTATAGCTACTATCCAGGCTTAGTACATGTGGGGATTCCCTAGCAACCAGCTGTAAATCATTCAGCTGCTGCAATGAAAACTAAATCTCCGAGCAGTCATAAATACTCAGAGGTCACCCGAGTATAACCAATAAAAGTACACACACAGAGTGTAGGCAAAAACCCGTCCTATAAAACTGTCCCACTAGTTAACCCCTTTAGTGAACACCACAAAAAATAAATTAAAAACAAGGCAAAAAAACAATTCTTTATCATCATATCATGAGCAATAAGTGGAATAAAATGTGATAAAAATACAAATATAAATAAACATAGCACCACTGAAAATGTCATCTTGTCCCTCAATAAACAAGCCACCACACATTTCCATCAGCAAAAAAATAAAAGAGTTAAAGCTGTCAAAGTAAAGTCATACAAAAAATAATTATTTTTTTCTATAAAATAGTTTGTATTGTGTAAAATTGCCAAAACATCAAAAAAGATATAAATGAGTTGTTGCTGTAATCGTAGTGACCCGAAGAATAAAACATCCTTATCAATTTTACCACAGATAGAACAGTTAAAACTCCTAAAAAAAAAATCCTGAATTGCTGGTTTTTGTTAATTTTGCCTACCAAAAATCAGAATAGAAAGCAATGAAAAAATGTCATGTGCCTGAAAATGGTAACAATAAAAATGCCAACTCGTCCAACAAAAAACAAGCTCTCACATGACTCTGTGCACCAAAATATGGGAAATTATAGCTTTCAAAACATAGTGATGCAAAAACTATTTTTAGTGCATGACAGAAGCCAAAAATAAAACCCTGATATATTTCTGGTATCGCTCTAATATTACCAACCTGAAGAATAAAGTCACCTAATCACTTATACCGCACGAGAATGGCATAAAAAATAAATAAAAACTATTCTTCACCTGCTATTGATTTTTTTTCATTCTGAATCCCAAAGATCACAGTAAGGCTTTGCGCACATTTATCATGACGTCTGAACTGTGATCCGATGGTGTCTGTCGTTTTTGTTTTCCATAAAAATGCCACTGGCCACAGTTATGTGCACTTCTGAAAAGGACACCTGTCATGCTGCTGCAATGCAGGTAGGTGCAGGCTTCACTAGATGGCAGCAGAGAGGAAGCAGGTCTGCACCTAGACAGAGCTAGCCTGCAGTGCAACAGTGAGGCTACCACAGGTGGCAGCAGAATAGTCAAAACAAGCCGGGTCAAATCCTAGATTGTAGCGCAGAACCAAAGGAATATGCAAACTCGTGGTCAGAGACAAGTCAAGGGGTCAGTAACGGTCAAGATCGGAGAAGTCAAAAGACAAAGGACAGAAACAGGTCAGGATACACGCCAAGTCAAACCAGGGAGTCTGCACGCTAAAGGGAAACACTGAGTCAAGACAGGAATAGGGGAATACAGAGACACAGGTTCAGACTGCAAATGCAGCAGGACAAATCAGAGCAATCAGTCAGCTACAGCAGCACAGGGCAGAAACTAAAACTGACAAGATGTGTATGAAACAGCGGGGCTAGATAGCAAACCTAAGACCAGACTGAGACTGAGAAAAGTTACCCCTGACATGATCAGACCGGGAAAAAGGAAGACAGGACTCAAAACCTGGTCTACTATTTCAAACTTAATAACATTTTGAGCCAAGAGTGTCTCATCAATGGCAATGATATGGATGGGAGTCTCTATCCTAACTGTCCCTTACTTTAACTTGGACATCAGACTAGAGTCAATGAAGTTCATGGAAGATCCACAGTCCACAAAAGCTGAAGTGGATACGTTACCAACTCCATAACACAGTTCCTCCTCAAAAAAAACTTTTTGAAATTATTGATATTATTAGTCAAAATTATCTTGCAAGACCGCTAAGTCATCAGGGTAATTTCGCAATGCATCACTGGGAACGGAAGCTGGTGGCAGCATCACGCGCATCAGTGGATGTCGGAAGGTGAGAATAGCAAAATTTTTTATTTTTTTAAAATTATTTTTAACATTATAGCTTTTTACTATTGATGCTGCATAGACCTCCATCTTACTGCTGCTGATCTGAGCTTAGGGAGAGGTTGCTGCCGCTTCATCAGAAGCAGGGATAGCGTTAGGCAGGGTACATTAACCCCCAAACCGCTTGTGCTGTAGCGATTTCCACTGTCCAACACCACCTTTTGTTTGCAGGGACAGTGGAGGCTACATTTTTTTTCCTCAGCGCTGTAGCTCATTGGGCTGCCCTAGAAGGCTCCCTGATAGCTGCATTGCTGTTTGTATAACGCTGTGCAAACCAACTGCTTTTTTCAAAGCACAAATCCTGTTGCTCCTTCCTTTCTGCACAGCTATCTTGTTTGTCCACACTTTTGACTTTTTTGTGCAGCAGTCCAATCCTTGTTATTACTGCCTGCCATATTTTCCTGAGATTAGTGCAGGGAGATAGTAATTGTAGGACAGTCCCTTTTTTTTTTTTTTTTGTTTCGTTATATCTCTTCAAGCCACTTTCTGCCACAGAAAATATACTCTGATACAGTGGCCGAGATTTATTCACTAGTCTCCCTGAAGAAAAAAAAAAGGGTGCAGATTAAAATTGGCAAATCTGTATCAGTGGCAGTCCTGTGTGTGGCATCTGTGTCTCATTTTCTGGCACAGAAAACATGCAGTCTAACAGTGTGTTAGGACTGGCGGAACGCACCAAGAAAGATGTAATAGATGCGTTCGCAGTCCGGGGTCCACCGTGCAGGTGAAAACCTGCTGCTAGTAAATGGCAGCGTAATATGGCGGTGGAAGCGAACCCGGTAAAGCCACAGGTCCGCAATACCGCACTAAAGAGTGCAAGCAAGGAGTCAGCGAACACAACCCCAAAACTCAGGATTGAAGTCCGATTAGACCACTTGCTGACACAACACCGCAACTGGGTGTGTTAGGTAACTATTATAATTAGAGCACCGAAGTGCGAACTGTGCCGTGCTGGCAGATACCACTAAGCACCCAGACGTGGGTCAGGAAGCGCACAACTGGCGCGTGGCGCCGCACTGGCAGACACAGCAATAGACGCTGATACGTGTGTGACACGTTGAGTGGTTAGTCGGGCGCTAGATAGCAGCCATACTCCATACGCAAACAGTCATACAATAGGGTAGGGGTATTTAATGAACGACTTGCACTCACAACAAACACACGTATACAATTGTACACTAGCGCATGGCCGTGCGGTCATGCGAAGCTTATATAGCTGTAGTACTTTCAGGACCTTCCAATAAAGGACCAATGGGCAGCTGCCACAGAAGTTAGCCCTTTCAGGACCTGCCAGGAGGACCAATGGGAACCACTGCAGCATCTGAGCATGTGACACTTGATCTCCAACGGGAGATCTCACCCTGGGCATGCTCAGAAGGGAAAAAGGAGGACTTAGTCCCAAAAGCGTCCGCTCGCTGCTGCCCAGCACTGGCTTTAATGGCAAAAGCTGGAGAAGCAACAGCAAGCCTAAGCACAGAGTGAGACTGAGCCAGACGCAAGGACCGACGTCTCCGCTGAGCAGGTTTACCTGCGGCAGGAGAAGAATGGGAGACCGCAGCAGAAGCGGCCCGAGATTCCCCCTGTGCAGAAGCGGGAACTCGACCCCTAACACAGTGGGTCTGATTTCTTGCCAATTCTCCCATAAATAAAAATAAAAATAGTGGGAGATTAAGATTGGCATTTCTGCTTCAGTGCCACCTGTCTCAAATTTTGGGCCACATTAAACCTAGTGTGTAATACTGGGCCAGATTTCTTTTAAATTCTCCCTGAAAAAAAAAATAGTGGGAGATTAAGATTGGCATTTCTGCTTCCGTGCCACTCCTGTTATGACCTGGTGGTAAGGACAATAATGGACCTGGTGGTTAAGAGAACACGGAATGACCTGATAGTTACAAATAATATAGGACGAGCTCTGAGACGTGGGAACTCTGCTGACCGCAATCCCTAATCCTATCACACACACTAGAAATAGCCGTGGATTGCTCCTAACGCTCTCTATGCAACTCAACACAGCCTAAGGAACTAGCTAGCCCTGAAGATAGAAAAATAAAGCCTACCTTGCCTCAGAGAAATTCCCCAAAGGAAAAGGCAGCCCCCCACATATAATGACTGTGAGTAAAGATGAAAATACAAACACAGAGATGAAATAGATTTAGCAAAGTGAGGCCCGACTTACTGAACAGACTGAGGATAGGAAAGGTAACTTTGCGGTCAGCACAAAAAACTACAAAAAGACCACGCAGAGGGCGCAAAAGACCCTCCGCACCAACTCACGGTGCGGAGGCGCTCCCTCTGAGTCCCAGAGCTTCCAGCAAGCAAGACAAAAATCAAAATAGCAAGCTGGACAGAAAAATAGCAAACTAAAGAAAAACAAGCAGGAACTTAGCTTCTGCTGGGAAGACAGGTCACAAGAACGATCCAGGAGAGAACTAGACCAATACTGGAACATTGACAAGTGGCATGGAGCAATGATCTAAGTGGAGTTAAATAGAGCAGCCAGCTAACGAATTAACCTCGTCACCTGTGGAAGGAAACTCAGAAGTCGCAGCCCCACTCACAACCAACAGAGGAAGCCCATGGACAGAACCAGCCGAAGTACCATTCATGACCACAGGAGGGAGCTTGACAACAGAATTCACAACAGTACCCCCCCTTGAGGAGGGGTCACCGAACCCTCACCAGAGCCCCCAGGCCGACCAGGACGAGCCAAATGAAAGGCACGAACCAGATCGGCAGCATGAACATCGGAGGCAAAGACCCAGGAATTATCTTCCTGACCATAACCCTTCCACTTGACCAGGTACTGGAGTTTCCGTCTCGAAATACGAGAATCCAAAATCTTCTCCACCACATACTCCAATTCCCCCTCAACCAACATCAGGGCAGGAGGATCAACGGATGGAACCACAGGCGCCACGTATCTCCGCAACAACGACCTATGGAATACATTATGGATGGCAAAAGAAGCTGGAAGGGTCAAACGAAACGACACAGGATTGAGAACCTCAGAAATCTTATACGGACCAATGAAACGAGGCTTAAACTTAGGAAACGAAAACTTCATAGGAACATAACGAGACGACAACCAAACCAAATCCCCAACACGAAGTCGGGGACCCACACAGCGCCGGCGGTTAGCAAAACGTTGAGCCTTCTCCTGGGACAATGTTAAATTGTCCACCACATGAGTCCAAATCTGCTGCAACCTATCCACCACAGTATCTACACCAGGACAGTCCGAAGACTCAACCTGCCCTGAAGAGAAACGAGGATGGAATCCAGAATTGCAGAAAAACGGCGAAACCAAAGTAGCCGAGCTGGCCCGATTATTAAGGGCGAACACAGCCAAAGGCAAAAAGGACACCCAATCATCCTGATCAGCAGAAACAAAGCATCTCAGATATGTTTCCAAAGTCTGATTAGTTCGTTCGGTTTGGCCATTTGTCTGAGGATGGAAAGCCGAGGAAAAAGACAAATCAATGCCCATCCTAGCACAAAAGGCTCGCCAAAACCTCGAAACAAACTGGGAACCTCTGTCCGAAACGATGTTCTCCGGAAAGCCATGTAAACGAACCACATGCTGGAAAAACAATGGCACCAAATCAGAGGAGGAAGGCAATTTAGACAAGGGTACCAAATGGACCATCTTAGAGAAGCGATCACAAACCACCCAAATGACCGACATCTTATGAGAGACAGGGAGATCCGAAATAAAATCCATAGAAATATGCGTCCAGGGCCTCTTCGGGACCGGCAAGGGCAAAAGCAACCCACTGGCACGAGAACAGCAGGGCTTAGCCCGAGCACAAGTCCCACAGGACTGCACAAAAGAACGCACATCCCGCGACAAAGACGGCCACCAAAATGATCTAGCCACCAAATCTCTGGTATCAAAGATTCCAGGATGACCAGTCAACACTGAACAATGAACCTCAGAGATAACTCTACTAGTCCATTTATCAGGGACAAACAGTTTCTCCACTGGGCAACGGTCAGGTCTATAAGCCTGAAATTTTTGCAGCACCCGCCGCAAATCAGGGGAGATGGCAGACAAAATTACCCCATCTTTGAGAATACCCGCCAGCTCAGGAACACCCGGAGAGTCGGGCACAAAACTCCTTGACAGGGCATCAGCCTTCACATTCTTAGGGCCTGGAAGGTACGAAACCACAAAATCAAAGCGGGAATAAAATAGCGACCAACGAGCCTGTCTAGGATTCAACCGTTTGGCAGACTCGAGATAAGTCAAATTCTTGTGATCCGTCAAGACCACCACGCGATGCTTGGCTCCTTCAAGCCAATGACGCCACTCCTCGAATGCCCACTTCATGGCCAACAACTCTCGATTGCCAACATCATAATTGCGCTCAGCAGGCGAAAACTTTCTAGAAAAGAAGGCACATGGTTTCATCACCGAGCCATCAGAACTTCTTTGCGACATAACAGCCCCTGCTCCAATCTCAGAAGCATCAACCTCGACCTGAAACGGGAGCGAAACATCTGGCTGGCACAACACAGGGGCAGAAGAAAAATGACGCTTTAACTCCTGAAAAGCTTCCACAGCCGCAAAAGACCAATTGACCACATCAGCACCCTTCTTGGTCAAATCAGTCAACGGTTTAGCAACACTAGAAAAATTACTGATGAAGCGACGATAAAAATTAGCAAAGCCCAGGAACTTTTGCAGACTCTTCACAGATGTCGGCTGAGTCCAATCATAAATGGCCTGGACTTTAACAGGGTCCATCTCGATAGTAGAAGGGGAAAAAATGAAACCCAAAAATGAAACCTTCTGAACTCCAAAGAGACACTTTGACCCCTTCACAAACAAAGAATTCGCACGAAGGACCTGGAACACCATTCTGACCTGCTTCACGTGAGACTCCCAATCATCCGAAAAGACCAAAATATCATCCAAATATACAATCAGGAATTTATCCAGGTACTCTCGGAAGATGTCATGCATAAAGGACTGAAATACTGATGGAGCATTGGAAAGCCCGAATGGCATAACCAGGTACTCAAAATGGCCCTCGGGCGTATTAAATGCTGTTTTCCATTCATCGCCCTGTTTAATATGTACAAGATTATACGCACCACGAAGATCTATCTTGGTGAACCAACAAGCCCCCTTAATCCGAGCAAACAAATCAGACAGCAGCTGCAAAGGATACTGAAATTTGACTGTGATCTTATTAAGAAGGCGTTAATCAATACAAGGTCTCAAAGAACCATCCTTCTTGGCCACAAAAAAGAACTCTGCTCCCAATGGTGACGACGACGGGCGAATATGACCCTTCTCCAAGGATTCCTTTACATAACTCCACATAGCGGCGTGCTCTGGCACAGATAAATTGAACAGTCGGCCCTTAGGAAACTTACTACCAGGAATCAAATCGATAGCACAATCGCAATCCCTATGAGGAGGTAGGGCACTGGATTTGGGCTCATCCAATACATCCCGGTAATCCGACAAAAACTCCGGGACTTCAGAAGGGGTGGATGACGAAATAGACAAAAATGGAACATCACCATGTACCCCCTGACAACCCCAGCTGGACACAGACACTGATTTCCAATCCAATACCGGATTATGGACCTGTAGCCATGGCAACCCCAAAACGACCACATCATGCAGATTATGCAACACCAAAAAGCGAATATCCTCCTGATGTGCAGGAGCCATGCACATGGTCAATTGGGTCCAGTACTGAGGCTTATTCTTGGCCAAAGGCGTAGCATCAATTCCTCTCAATGGAATAGGATACTGCAAGGGCTCCAAGAAAAAACCACAGCGCCTAGCAAACTCCAAGTCCATCAAATTCAGGGCAGCGCCTGAATCCACAAATGCCATAACAGAATAGGATGACAAAGAGCAAATCAGAGTAACAGACAAAAGAAATTTCGACTGCACCGTACCAATGGTGGCAGACCTAGCGAAACGCTTAGCGCGCTTAGGACAATCGGAGATAGCATGAGTGGAATCACCACAGTAAAAACACAGCCCATTCCGACGTCTGTGTTCTTGCCGTTCAGCTCTGGTCAAAGTCCTATCACATTGCATAGGCTCAGGTCTATGCTCAGATAATACCGCCAAATGGTGCACAGCTTTACGCTCACGCAAGCGTCGATCGATCTGAATGGCCAAAGACATAGACTCATTCAGACCAGCAGGCATGGGAAATCCCACCATGACATCCTTAAGGGCTTCAGAGAGACCCTTTCTGAAAATTGCTGCCAGGGCACATTCATTCCACTGAGTGAGCACAGACCACTTTCTAAACTTCTGACAATATATCTCCGCTTCATCCTGACCCTGACACAGAGCCAGCAAGATTTTCTCTGCCTGATCAACTGAATTTGGTTCATCATAAAGCAATCCGAGCGCCAGAAAAAACGCATCAACATCACGCAATGCCGGATCTCCTGGCGCAAGGGAAATTGCCCAGTCTTGAGGGTCGCCACGTAACAAAGAAATAATGATTTTCACTTGTTGAACAGGGTTACCTGAGGAGCAAGGTTTCAAAGCAAGAAACAATTTACAATTATTTTTGAAATTCAGAAACTTAGATCTATTCCCAAAAAACAAATCAGGAATTGGAATCATAGGCTCTAACATCGGATTCTGAACCACAAAATCTTGAATGTTTTGTACTCTTGCAGTGAGATTATTCATACAAGAGGACAGACCTTGAATGTCCATATCTACACCTGTATCCTGAACCACCCAGAGGTAAAGGGGAAAAGAGAGACAAAACACACTGCAAAGAAAAAAAATGGTCTCAGAACTTCTCTTATCCCTCTATTGAGATGCATTAATACTTTGGGCCACCTGTAGTGTTATGACCTGGTGGTAAGGACAATAATGGACCTGGTGGTTAAGAGCACAAGGAATGAGCTGATAGTTACAAATAAAATAGGATGAGCTCTGAGACGTGGGAACTCTGCTGACCGCAATCCCTAATCCTATCACACACACTAGAAATAGCCATGGATTGCTCCTAATGCTCCCTATGCAACTCGACACAGCCTAAGGAACTAGCTAGCCCTGAAGATAGAAAAATAAAGCCTACCTTGCCTCAGAGAAATTCCCCAAAGGAAAAGGCAGCCCCCCACATATAATGACTGTGAGTAAAGATGAAAATACAAACACAGAGATGAAATAGATTTAGCAAAGTGAGGCCCGACTTACTGAACAGACTGAGGATAGGAAAGGTAACTTTGCGGTCAGCACAAAAAACTACAAAAAGACCACGCAGAGGGCGCAAAAGACCCTCCGCACCGACTCACGGTGCGGAGGCGCTCCCTCTGCGTCCCAGAGCTTCCAGCAAGCAAGACAAAAATCAAAATAGCAAGCTGGACAGAAAAATAGCAAACTAAAGAAAAACAAGCAGGAACTTAGCTTCTGCTGGGAAGACAGGTCACAAGAACGATCCAGGAGAGAACTAGACCAATACTGGAACATTGACAGGTGGCATGGAGCAATGATCTAAGTGGAGTTAAATAGAGCAGCCAGCTAACGAATTAACCTCGTCACCTGTGGAAGGAAACTCAGAAGCCACAGCCCCACTCACAACCAACAGAGGAAGCCCATTGACAGAACCAGCCGAAGTACCATTCATGACCACAGGAGGGAGCTTGACAACAGATTTCACAACACACTCCTGTGTGTGCCACCTGTCTCAAATTTTGGGCCACATTAAACCTAGTGTGTAATACTGGGCCAGATTTCTTTTAAATTCTCCCTGAAAAAATAAAAATAGTGGGAGATTAAGATTGGCATTTCTGCTTCAGTGCCACTCCTGTGTGTGCCACCTGTCTCAAATTTTGGGCCACATTAAACCTAGTGTGTAATACTGGGCCAGATTTCTTTTAAATTCTCCCTGAAAAAATAAAAATAGTGGGAGATTAAGATTGGCATTTCTGCTTCAGTGCCACTCCTGTGTGTGCCACCTGTCTCAAATTTTGGGCCACATTAAACCTAGTGTGTAATACTGGGCCAGATTTCTTTTAAATTCTCCCTGAAAAAAACATAGTGGGAGATTAACCCCTTCATGACCCAGCCTATTTTGACCTTAAAGACCTTGCCGTTTTTTGCAATTCTGACCAGTGTCCCTTTATGAGGTAATAACTCAGGAACGCTTCAACGGATCCTAGCGGTTCTGAGATTGTTTTTTCGTGACATATTGGGCTTCATGATAGTGGTAAATTTAGGTCAATAAATTCTGCGTTTATTTGTGATAAAAACGGAAATTTGGCGAAAATTTTGAAAATTTCGCAATTTTCACATTTTGAATTTTTATTCTGTTAAACCAGAGAGTTATGTGACACAAAATAGTTAATAAATAACATTACCCACATGATTACTTTACATCAGCACAATTTTGGAAACAAAATTTTTTTTTGCTAGGAAGTTATAAGGGTTAAAATTTGACCAGCGATTTCTCATTTTTACAACGACATTTACAAAACCATTTTTTTTAGGGACCACCTCACATTTGAAGTCAGTTTGAGGGGTCTATATGGCTGAAAATACCCAAAAGTGACACCATTCTAAAAACTGCACCCCTCAAGGTACTCAAAACCACATTCAAGAAGTTTATTAACCCTTCAGGTGCTTCACAGCAGCAGAAGCAACATGGAAGGAAAAAATGAACATTTAACTTTTTAGTCACAAAAATTATTTTTTAGCAACAATTTTTTTATTTTCCCAATGGTAAAAGGAGAAACTGAACCACGAAAGTTGTTGTCCAATTTGTCCTGAGTACGCTGATACCTTATATGTGGGGGTAAACCACTGTTTGGGCGCACGGCAGGGCTTGGAAGGGAAGGAGCGCCATTTGACTTTTTGAATCAAAAATTGGCTCCACTCTTTAGCGGACACCATGTCACGTTTGGAGAGCCCCCGTGTGCCTAAAAATTGGAGCTCCCCCACAAGTGACCCCATTTTGGAAACTAGACGCCCCAAAGAACTTATCTAGATGCATAGTGAGCACTTTGAATCCCCAGGTGCTTCACAAATTGATCCGTAAAAATGAAAAAGTACTTTTTTTTCACAAAAAAAATTTTTTAGCCTCAATTTTTTCATTTTCACATGGGCAATAGGTTAAAATGGATCCTAAAATTTGTTGGGCAATTTCTCCTGAGTACACTGATACCTCATATGTGGGGGTAAACCACTGTTTGGGCACATGGTAAGGCTCGGAAGGGAAGGAGCGCCATTTGACTTTTTGAATGAAAAATTACCGTATATACTCGAGTATAAGCCGACCCGAGTATAAGCCGACCCCCCTAATTTTGCCACAAAAAACTGGGAAAACTTATTGACTCGAGTATAAGCCTAGGGTAGAAAATGCAGCATTTACCGGTGAATTTCAAAAATAAAAATAGATGCTCCATACCGTTCATTATTGCCCCATAGATGCTCCATATACAACTGTGCTATATAGAATGCTCTGCACCGTTGATTATGGCCCCATAGATGCTCCTTATAATGCTGTGCCATATATGCTCTGCACCTTTGATTATGGCCCCATAGGTGCTCCTTATAATGCTGTGCCCCATATATGCTCTGCACCTTTATGGCCCCATAGGTGCTCCTTATAATGCTGTGCCCCATTTATGCTCTGCACCTTTATGGCCCCATAGGTGCTCCTTATAATGCTGTGCCCCATATATGCTCTGCACCTTTATGGCCCCGTAGGTGCTCCTTATAATGCTGTGCCCCATATATGCTCTGCACCTTTATGGCCCCATAGGTGCTCCTTATAATGCTGTGCCCCATATATGCTCTGCACCTTTATGGCCCCATAGATGCTCCTTATAATGCTGTGCCCCTTATATGCTCTGCACCTTTATGGCCCCATAGGTGCTCCTTATAATGCTGTGCCCCATATATGCTCTGCACCTTTATGGCCCCATAGATGCTCCTTATAATGCTGTGCCCCATATATGCTCTGCACCTTTATGGCCCCATAGGTGCTCCTTATAATGCTGTGCCCCATTTATGCTCTGCACCTTTATGGCCCCATAGGTGCTCCTTATAATGCTGTGCCCCTTATATGCTCTGCACCTTTATGGCCCCATAGGTGCTCCTTATAATGCTGTGCCCCTTATATGCTCTGCACCTTTATGGCCCCATAGATGCTCCTTATAATGCTGTGCCCCATATATGCTCTGCACCTTTATGGCCCCATAGGTGCTCCTTATAATGCTGTGCCCCTTATATGCTCTGCACCTTTATGGCCCCATAGGTGCTCCTTATAATGCTGTGCCCCATGTATGCTCTGCACCTTTATGGCCCCATAGATGCTCCTTATAATGCTGTGCCCCTTATATGCTCTGCACCTTTATGGCCCCATAGGTGCTCCTTATAATGCTGTGCCCCATATATGCTCTGCACCTTTATGGCCCCATAGGTGCTCCTTATAATGCTGTGCCCCATATATGCTCTGCACCTTTATGGCCCCATAGGTGCTCCTTAGAATGCTGCTGGTGCTGCCATAAAAAATAAAAAAAATCACATTCTCACCTCTCTTCTCAGGACGCCGGCGCTTTCAATAATTACCTGCTCCTCTGCGGCTCCGTCTCCAGCACTGACGCTCAGCAGAGGGCGCGCACTGACTACGTCACAGCGCCCTCTAACCTGAGCGTCATTGCTAGAGGACGCTGCAGACGGAGCTGGAGCGAGGAGCAGGTAATTATAGCGCTGCGCTCCCCTTACCTGCTGCGGCGCGGTCCCTGCAGTCCCTGGCTTCTCCGGCGCTGCAGCTTCTTCCTGTAATTGAGCGATCACATGGCACCGATCATTTACAGCAATAAATATGCGGCTCCTCCCCTATGGGGGTGGAGCTGCCTATTCATTTCTGTAATGAGCGGTGCCATGTGACAGCTCAGTGCAGGAAGAATCTGCAGCGCCGGAGAAGCCAGGGACTGCAGGGACCGCGCTGGGAGCAGGTAAGTATGATTACACAGCCCCCGCTCCCCCTCCCCTGCTGACACCCGGGTATATGACTCGAGTATAAGCCGAGAGGGGGACTTTCAGCCCAAAAAAATGGGCTGAAAATCTCGGCTTATACTCGAGTATATACGGTATCTCCATCGTTAGCGGACACCATGTCGCGTTTGGAGAGCTCCTGTGTGCCTAAACATTGGCGCTCCCCCACAAGTGACCCCATTTTGGAAACTAGACCCCCCAAGGAACTTATTTAGATGCCTAGTGAGCACTTTAAACCCTCAGGTGCTTCACAAATTGATCTGTAAAAATGAAAAAGTACTTTTTTTCACAAAAATTTTTTTTTCATTTTCACATGGGCAATAGGATAAAATGGATCATAAAATTTGTTGGGCAATTTCTCCCGAGTGCGCCGATACCTCATATGTGGGGGTAAACCACTGTTTGGGCACTCGGCAGGGCTCGGAAGGGAAGGCGTGCCATTTGACTTTTTGAATGGAAAATTAGCTCCAATTGTTAGCGGACACCATGTCGCGTTTGGAGAGCCCCTGTGTGCCTAAACATTGGAGCTCCCCTACAAGTGACCCCATTTTGGAAACTAGACCCCACAAGGAACTTATCTAGATGCATATTGAGCACTTTAAACCCCCAGGTGCTTCACAGAAGTTTATAACGCAGAGCCATGAAGATAAAAAATAATTTTTCTTTCCTCAAAAATGATTTTTTAGCCTGGAATTTCCTATTTTGCCAAGGGTAATAGGAGAAATTGGACCCCAAATGTTGTTGTCCAGTTTGTCCTGAGTACGCTGATACCCCATAAGTGGGGGTAAACCACTGTTTGGGCGCACGGCAGGGCTCGGAAGGGAAGGCACGCCATTTGGCTTTTTAAATGGAAAATTAGCTCCAATCATTAGCGGACACCATGTCACGTTTGGAGAGCCCCTGTGTGCCTAAACATTGGAGATCCCCCAGAAATGACCCCATTTTGGAAACTAGTCCACCAAAGGAACTAATCTAGATGTGTGGTGAGGACTTTGAACCCCCAAGTGCTTCACAGAAGTTTATAACGCAGAGCCATGAAAATAAAAATAAAAAATTATTTTCTCAAAAATGATCTTTTAGCCTGCAATTTTTTATTTTCCCAAGGGTAACAGGAGAAATTTGACCCCAAAAGTTGTTGTCCATTTTCTCCTGAGTACGCTGATACCCCATATGTGGGGGTAAACCACAGTTTGGGCGCACGGCAGGGCTCGGAAGTGAAGGCACGCCATTTGGCTTTTTAAATGGAAAATTAGCTCCAATCATTAGCGGACACCATGTCACGTTTGGAGAGCCCCTGTGTGCCTAAACATTGGAGATCCCCCAGAAATGACCCCATTTTGGAAACTAGTCCACCAAAGGAACTAATCTAGATGTGTGGTGAGGACTTTGAACCCCCAAGTGCTTCACAGAAGTTTATAACGCAGAGCCATGAAAATAAAAAAAAAAAAATTATTTTCTCAAAAATGATCTTTTAGCCTGCAATTTTTTTTTTTCCCAAGGGTAACAGGAGAAATTTGACCCCAAAAGTTGTTGTCCATTTTCTCCTGAGTACGCTGATACCCCATATGTGGGGGTAAACCACTGTTTGGGCACATGCCAGGGCTCGGAAGTGAAGTAGTGACGTTTTGAAATGCAGACTTTGATGGAATGCTCTGTGGGCGTCACGTTGCGTTTGCAGAGCCCCTGATGTGGCTTAACAGTAGAAACCCCCCACAAGTGACCCCAATTTGGAAACTAGACCCCAAAAGGAACTTATCTAGATGTGTGGTGAGCACTTTGAACCCCCAAGTGCTTCACAGAAGTTTATAATGCAGAGCAGTGAAAATAATAAATACGTTTTCTTTCCTCAAAAATAATTATTTAGCCCAGAATTTTTTAATTTTCCCAAGGGTAACAGGAGAAATTTGACCCCAATATTTGTTGTCCAGTTTCTCCTGAGTACGCTGATACCCCATGTGTGGAGGTAAACCACTGTTTGGGCACACGTCGGGGCTCAGAAGCGAAGTAGTGACTTTTGAAATGCAGACTTTGATGGAATGGTCTGCGGGCATCACGTTGCATTTGCAGAGCCCCTGGTGTGCCGAAACAGTAGAAACCCCCCACAAGTGACCCCATTTTAGAAACTAGACCCCCCAAGGAACTTATCTAGATATGTGGTGAGCACTTTGAACCCCCAAGTGCTTCACAGACGTTTACAACGCAGAGCCGTGAAAATAAAAAATCATTTTTCTTTCCTCAAAAATGATGTTTTAGCAAGCATTTTTTTATTTTCACAAGGGTAACAGGAGAAATGGACCCCAGTAATTGTTGCGCAGTTTATCCTGAGTATGCTGGTACCCCATATGTGGGGGTAAACCACTGTTTGGGCACACGTCGGGGCTCAGAAGTGAGGGAGCACCATTTGACTTTTTGAATACGAGATTGGCTGGAATCAATGGTGGCGCCATGTTGCGTTTGGAGACCCCTGATGTGCCTAAACAGTGGTAACCCCTCAATTCTACCTCCAACACTAACACCAACACACCCCTAACTCTAATCCCAACTGTAGCCATAACCCTAATCACAACCCTAACCCCAACACACCCCTAACCACAACCCTAACCCTAATCACACCCCTAACCACAACCCTAATTCCACCCCTAACCCTAAGGCTATGTGCCCACGTTGCGGATTCGTGTGAGATTTTTCAGCATCATTTTTGATGCACTGCGTTTTACCTGCGGATTTTCCGCGGATTTCCAGTGTTTTTTGTGCGGATTTCACCTGCGGATTCCTATTAAGGAACAGGTGTAAAACGCTGCGGAATCCGCACAAAGAATTGACATGCTGCGGAAAATACAACGCAGCGTTTCCGCGTGGCATTTTCCGCACCATGGGCACAGCAGATTTGGTTTCCATATGTTTACATGGTACTGTAAACCTGATGGAACACTGCTGTGGATCCGCAGCCAAATCCGCACCGTGTGCATATAGCCTAATTCTAAAGGTATGTGCACACGCTGCGGAAAACGCTGCGGATACGCAGCAGTTTCCCATGAGTTTACAGTTCAATGTAAACCTATGGGAAACAAAAATCGCTGTACACATGCTGCGGAAAAACTGCACGGAAACACAGCGGTTTACATTCCGCAGCATGTCACTTCTTTGTGCGGATTCCGCAGCGGTTTTACAACTGCTCAAATAGAAAATCGCAGTTGTAAAACCGCAGTGAAATGCACAGAAAAAACGCGGTAAATCCGCCATAAATCCGCAGCGGTTTAGCACTGCGGATTTATCAAATCCGCAGCGGAAAAATCCGCAGAGGACCAGAATACATGTGCACATACCGAAACCCTAACCCTAGCCCTAACCCTACCCCTAGCCCTAAACCTAACCCTACCCCTAACCCTAGCCCTAACCCTAACCCTACCCCTACCCCTAGCCCTAACCCTACCCCTAACCCTAACCCTACCCCTAACCCTAACCCTAGCCCTAACCCTAACCCTAACCCTACCCCTAACCCTATTCTAACATTAGTGGAAAAAAAATTCTTTATTTTTTATTGTCCCTACCTAAGGGGGTGACAAAGGGGGGGGTCATTTATTTTTTTTTTATTTTGATCACTGAGATATAATCTATCTCAGTGATCAAAATGCACTTTGGAACGAATCTGCCGGCCGGCAGATTCGGCGGGCGCACTGCGCATGCGCCTGCCATTTTGGAAGATGGCGGCGCCCGGGGAGAAGACGGACGGACCCCGGCAGGATCGGTAAGTATGATGGGGTTGGGGAGAGCACGGGGGGGATCGGAGCATGGGGGGGTGGATCGGAGCTCAGGAGGGGTGGAACGGAGCACGGGGGGGTGGAACGGAGCACGGGGGGGTGGAACGAAGCACAGTGGGTGTAACGGAGCCAGGGGGGGGGGTGGATCGGAGTGCAGGGGGGGTGATTGGAGCACGGGGAGGGTGATTGGAGCATGGGGGGAGCGGAGCACAGGACGGAGGGGAGCCGGAGCAGTGTAACGGACAGATCGGAGGGCTGGGGGGCGATCGGTGAGGTGGGGGCACATTAGTGTTTCCAGCCATGGCCGATGATATTGCAGCATCGGCCATGGCTGGATTGTAATATTTCACAAGTTATAATAGGTGAAATATTACAAATCGCTCTGATTGGCAGTTTCACTTTCAACAGCCAATCAGAGCGATCGTAGCCACGGGGGGGGGGGTGAAGCCACCCCCCCTGGGCTAAACTAGCACTCCCCCTGTCCCTGCAGATCGGGTGAAATGGGAGTTAACCCTTTCACCCGATCTGCAGGGACGCGATCTTTCCATGACACCACATAGGCGTCATGGGTCGGATTGGCACCGACTTTCATGACGCCTAAGTGGCGTCAAAGGTCGGGAAGGGGTTAAGATTGGCATTTCTGTGTCAGTGCCACTCCTGTGTGTGCCACCTGTCTCAAATTTTGGGCCACATTAAACCTAGTGTGTAATACTGGGCCAGATTTCTTTTAAATTCTCCCTGAAAAAAAAAAATAGTGGGAGATTGAGATTGGCATTTCTGCTTCAGTGCCACTCCTGTGTGTGCCACCTGTCTCAAATTTTGGGCCACATTAAACCTAGTGTGTAATACCGGGCCAGATTTCTTTTAAATTCTCCCTGAAAAAATAAAAATAGTGGGAGATTAACCCCTTAGCGACTGCCGATACGCCTTTTAACGGCGGCAGCTAAGGGTACTTAAACCACAGCGCCGTTAATTAACGGCGCTGTGGAAAAAGTAAATAGCGCCCCCCAGAGTCAGATTTTCTCCGGGGTCTCGGCTGCCGGGGGTAGCCGAGACCCCAGAGAACATGATTCTGGGTTTTTTTTACCCACCCCGCTTTTGCGATCGCCGGTAATTAACCGTTCACCGGCGATCGCAAAAAAAAAAAAAAAAAACGCGATTTCTTTTTAATTTTTCTGTCCTCCGATGTGATCGCACATCGGAGGACAGAGAAAAGGGGTCCCAGGTAGCCCCCCAATACTTACCTATCTCCCCCGATGCTCCTCGTGGCTCCCGGTGGGAGCCGCCATCTTCAAAATGGCGGGCGCATGCGCAGTGCGCCCGCCGGCCCCGCGAGAATCTTTGGGGTCTCAGCTGCCGGGGGTAGCCGAGACCCCAAAGAGCATGATCGGGGTCGGTTTTAGCAACCCCTGTTTTGCGATCGCCGGTAATTAACTGTTTACCGGCGACCGCAAAAAAAAAAAAGCTAAGTGTAATTCTCTGTCCTCTGATGTGATCGCAGTTAGGGCTAGGGTTAGTGTTAGGGCTAGGGTTAGGGCTAGGGGTAGGGTTAGGGCTAGGATTAGGGTTAGGGCTAAATTTAGGGTTAGGGTTGGGGCTAAATTTAGGGTTAGGGTTGGGGCTAAATTTAGAGTTAGGGTTGGCGCTAAATTTAGGGTTAGGCTTCTTTCACACTTACGTCGGTACGGGGCCGTCGCAATGCATCGGCCTGACATACCGACGCACGTTGTGAAAATTGTGCACAATGTGGGCAGCAGATGTAGTTTTTCAATGCATCCGCTGCCCAATCTATGTCCTGGGGAGGAGGGGGCGGAGTTACGGCCACGCATGCGCGGTCAGAAATGGCGGATGCGACGTACAAAAAAAGTTACATTGAACTTTTTTTGTGCTGACGGTCCGCCAAAACACTGATCCAGTGCACGACGGACGCGACGTGTGGCCATCCGTCACGATCCGTCGGCAATACAAGTCTATGGGCAAAAAACGCATCCTGCGGGCACAATTGCAGGATCCGTTTCTTGTCCAAAACGACGGATTGCGACGGATGCCAAACGACGCAAGTGTGAAAGTAGCCTTAGGGCTAGGGTTAGGGTTGGGGCTAAAGTTAGGGCTAGGGTTGGGGCTAAAGTTAGGGTTAGAGTTGGGATTAGGGTTAGCGTTTGGATTAGGGTTGGTATTAGGGTTAGGGTTGGCATTAGGGTTACGCTTGGGATTAGGGTTAGGTTTGGGATTAGGGTTAAGGTTAGGGTTGTGATTAGGGGTGTATTGGGATTAGGGTTAGGTTTGAGGTTAGGGTTGACATTAGGATTAGGGGTGTGTTGGATTTAGTGTTTTGATTAGGGTTATGGTTAGGGTTGGCATTAGGGTTGTTTTGGGGTAAGGGTTGTGATTATGGTTAGGGTTAGTGATTAGGATTATGGATCAGGTTAGGATTAGGGTTAGGGGTGTGTTGGGGTTATGGTTGGAGCTAGAATTGGGGGGTTTCCACTGTTTAGGTACATCAGGGGGTCTCCAAACACGACAGCCAATTTTGCGCTCAAAAAGTCAAATGGTGCTCCCTCCCTTCTGAGCTCTGCCGTGCGCCCAAACAGTGGGTTACCCCCACATATGGGGCATCAGCATACTCGGGATAAATTGGACAACAACTTCTGGGGTCCAATTTCTCTTGTTACCCTTGTGAAAATAAAAACTTGGGGGCTACAAAATCCTTTTTGTGTAAAAATATATATATATTTTTTTTTATGACTCTGCATTATAAACTTCTGTGAAGCACTTGGGCATTCAAAGTTCTCACCACACATCTATATAAGTTCCTTGGGGGGTTTAGTTTCCAAAACGGGGTCACTTGTGGGGGGTTACTACTGTTTAGGTACATCAGGGGCTCTGCAAACGCAACATAATGCCCACAGACCATTCTATCAAAGTCTGCATTCCAAAACGGCGCTCCTTCCCTTCCGAGCTCTGCCGTGCTGTTATGAACTGGTGATTCAGAACCACAATGGACCTAGTGGTTAAGAGCACACGAAGTGACCTGATAGTTACTAATAACATAGGACGAGCTCTGAGACGTGGGAACTCTGCTGACCGCAATCCCTAATCCTATCATACCACACTAGAGGTAGCCGTGGAGCGCTCCTGACCAGACCTAGGCGCCTCGGGCACAGCCTGAGAAACTAGCTAGCCCTGAAGATAGAAAAATAAGCCTACCTTGCCTCAGAGAAATTCCCCAAAGGAAAAGGCAGCCCCCCACATATAATAACTGTGAGTAAAGATGAAAATACAAACACAGAGATGAAATAGATTTTAGCAAAGTGAGGCCCGACTTACTGAACAGACCGAGGATAGGAAAGATAGCTTTGCGGTCAGCACAAAAACCTACAAACAACCACGCAGAGGGCGCAAAAAGACCCTCCGCACCGACTAACGGTACGGAGGTGCTTCCTCTGCGTCTCAGAGCTTCCAGCAAGCAAGAAAAACCAATATAGCAAGCTGGACAGAAAATATAGCAAACAAAAGTAACACAAGCGAAACTTAGCTTATGCAGGGCAGACAGGCCACAAGAACAATCCAGGAGAGAGCAAGACCAATACTGGAACATTGACTGGAGGCCAGGAACAAAGAACTAGGTGGAGTTAAATAGAGCAGCACCTAATGACTTAACCTCGTCACCTGAGGAAGGAAACTCAGAAGCCACAGCCCCACTCATGACCACAGGAGGGAGCTTGACCACAGAATTCACAACACCGTGCGCCCAAACAGTGGTTTACCCCCACATATGGTTCATCAGCATACTCAGGATAAATTGGACAACAACTTTAGTGGTCCAATTTCTCCTGTTACCCTTGTGAAAATAAAAACTTGGGGGCTACAATATCTTTTTTGTGAAAAAAAAAATATTTTTTATTTTCACGACTCTGCATTCTAAACTTCTGTGAAGCACTTGGGCATTCAAAGTTCTCACCACACATCTAGATAAGTTCCTTGGTGGGTCTAGTTTCCAAAATGGGGTCACTTGTGGGGGGTTACTACAGTTTAGGTACATCAGGGGCTCTGCAATCGCAACATAATGCCCACAGACCATTCTATCAAAGTCTGCATTCCAAAAAGGCGCTCCTTCCCTTCCGAGCTCTGCCGTGCACCCAAACAGTGGTTTACCCCCACATATGGCGCATCAGCGTACTCGGGATAAATTGGACAACAACTATTGCAGTCCAATTTCTCCTGTTACCCTTGTGAAAATAAAAACTTGGGGGCTACAATATCTTTTTTTGTGTAAAAAAAAATATTTTTTATTTTCACGACTCTGCATTCTAAACTTCTGTGAAGCACTTGGGCATTCAAAGTTCTCACCACACATCTAGATAAGTTCCTTGGGGGGTCTATTTTCCAAAATGGGGTCACTTGTGGAGGGTTTCTACTGGTTAGGTACATCAGGGGCTCTACAAACGCAACATAATGCCCGCAGACCATTCTATCAAAGTCTGCATTCCAAAACGGCGCTCCTTCTTTCCGAGCTCTGCCGTGCGCCCAAACAGTGGTTTACCCCCACATATGGGGTACCAGCATACTCAGGACAAATTGGACAACAACTTTTGGGGTCCAATTTCTCATGTTACCCTTGTGAAAATAAAAAATTGGGGGCTAAAAAATCTTTTTTGTGGAAAAAAAAAATATTTTTTATTTTCACGACTCTGCATTATAAACTTCTGTGAAGCACTTGGGCATTCAAAGTTCTCACCACACATCTAGATAAGTTCCATGGGGGGTCTAGTTTCCAAAATGGTGTCACTTGTGGGGGGTTTCCACTGTTAAGGCACATCAGGGGCTCTCCAAACGCGACATGGCGTCCGATCTCAATTCCAGCCAATTCTACATTGAAAAAGTAAAACGGCACTCCTTCTCTTCCAAGCTCTGCGGTGCGCCCTAACAGTGGTTTACCCCCACATATTGGGTATCAGCGTACTCAGGAGAAATTGCACAACAACTTTTGTGGTCTAATTTCTCCTGTTACCCTTGTGAAAATAAGAATTTGTGGGCAAAAATATCATTTTTGTAGAAAAAATGCGATTTTTTTTTTTCACGGCTCTACATTATACACTTCTGTGAAGCACATGGGGGTTCAAAGTGCTCACCACACATCTAGATAAGTTCCTTAAGGGGTCTAGTTTCCAAAATGGGGTCACTTGTGGGGGGTTTCTACTGTTTAGGCACATCAGGGGCTCTCCAAACGCGACATGGCGTCCGATCTCAATTCCAGCCAATTCTACATTGAAAAAGTCAAACGGCGCTCCTTCACTTCTAAGTTCTGCGGTGCGCCCAAAAAGTGGTTTACCCCACATATGGGGTATTGGCGTACTCAGGAGAAATTGCATAACAAAATTTATGGTTACATTTCTGTTTTTACACTTGTGAAAATAAAAAAAATTGTTCTGAATTAAGATGTTTGCAAAAAAAAGTTAAATGTTCATTTTTTCCTGCCACATTGTTTCAGTTCCTGTGAAGCACGTAAAGGGTTAATAAACTTCTTGAATGTGGTTTTGAGAACCTTGACGCGTGTAGTTTTTAGAATGGTGTCACACTTCATTATTTTCTATCATATAGACCCCTCAAAATGACTTCAAATGTGATGTGGTCCCTAAAAAAAAATGGTGTTGTAAAAATAAGAAATTGCTGGTCAACTTTTAACCCTTATAACTCCCTAAAAAAAAAAATTTTGTTTCCAAAATTGTGCTGATGTAAAGTAGACACGTGGGAAATGTTATTTATTAACTATTTTTCGTGACATATCTCTCTGATTTAAGGGCATAAAAATACAAAGTTTGAAAATTGCAAAATTTTAAAAATTTTCGCCATATTTCCGTTTTTTTCATAAATAATCTCAAGTAATATCGAAGAAATGTTACCACTAACATGAAGTACAATATGTCACGAAAAAACAGTCTCAGAATCAGCGGGATCCGTTGAAGCGTTCCAGAGTTATAACCTCATAAAGTGACAGTGGTCAGAATTGCAAAAATTGGCTCGGTCATTAAGTACCAAATTGGCTCTGTCACTAAGGGGTTAAGATTGGCATTTCTGCTTCAGTGCCACTCCTGTGTGTGCCACCTGTCTCAAATTTTGGGCCACATTAAACCTAGTGTGTAATACTGGGCCAGTTTTTTTTTAAATTATCTCAGAAAAAAAAATAGTGGGAGATTAAGATTGGCAATTCTGCCTCATTGCCAGTCCTGTGTGTGGCATCTGTCTTTCATTTTATGCCACAGAACATATACTGTATAAGAGTGGGCCACATTTCTTCAATATTCTCCCAGAAAAAATAAAAAGGGGGAGATTTTTATTGGTAGTGTCTGCATCAGCGTCAGTCCTGTTAGTGGCATATCTGTCTGCCACTGAAGCTGTATACTGTTATACATTGGGCCTGATTTTACCTGCAGTCTCACCCACCTATAAAGGGATATATAAATCCAACAGAAGTTTGAGTTCACCTTGTAACTGGTTTTACAGTAACAAATACCGTTAGTTTGGTTACGTTTTTCAAACAGTGAGGAAGTCTGGTGGAAGAGGTTGTGGCCGTGGTCATTGCCAGGTGGTAATGATGGTAGTGGTGGTGGAGCATCAGGTGGCCGTGGGAAAAGCAATATAGCACCTAAGTCTCGAGTTGTTGAGCCAGGTTCGTCGTCTGGCTACACAAGGCCTCGAACGCTCCCTTTTCTGGGAGTAGGAAAACCGCTTTTAAAGCTGGAGCAGCAAGAACAAGTTTTGGCTTTCCTTGCTGACTCAGCCTCTAGCTCTTTTGCCTCCTCTTCTGAAACTGCTAAATGTAAAAGCAGCGCGTCATTAGTGGATGTTCACGGTCAGGGACAAGTCGCTTCCTTGTCTTCTTCACCAAGAACAACAGAGAAAGATGCGTCAGGCGACACAACGGGTTACTCCATGGAGCTCTTTACACATACCGTTCCTGGGTTAGAAAGTGAAACAGTTAACAGGCCATGCTCATTACAAGTTGAATCGGACATGGAGTGCACAGATGCACAGCCACAGCCAGATTACTATGCTGTTCCTTTGACTCAGACCAGAACATTGCCCTCGCAGTGTACTGATCCAGAATCAGACCCTGATGAGACTATGGTGCCCCGTCACGAACGCTATACCACCGGCTTACACGGTGACACAGACGAAGTTGCACACGAGATAGAGGAGGAGGTCATAGATGACCCAGTTGTTGACCCCGATTGGCAGCCATTGGGGGAACAGGGTGCAGGCGGCAGTAGCTCTGAAGCGAAGGAGGAGGAGCCGCAGAAGGCATCAACATCGCAACAGGTTCCATCTGCCAGGCCCGTATCTGGCCAAAAACGCGTGGCAAAACCAAAACCAGTTGTAGGACAGCGTGGACATCTGGTTAAAGAAGCTCAGTCTGCAATGCCTGAAAAGGTATCCGATAGTAGAAAGAGTGCAGTCTGGCATTTTTTTAAACAACATCCAAATGATCAGCGCAAAGTCATCTGTCAAAAATGTTCAACTACCTTAAGCAGAGGTCAGAATCTTAAAAGTCTAAATACAAGTTGCATGCGTAGACATTTAACCACCGTGCATTTGAAAGCCTGGACTAACTACCAAACGTCCCTTAAGGTTGTAGCACCCTCGGCCAATGAAGCTAGTCAGCAACGCTACATCCCTTCCCTCACTGTAAGGCCACCATTTCCCGCACCACCTGCAGTAAATGTGCAGGTTTCATCGCCAGGCCAAAGCAGTCAGGGAATCACCAGTTACGAAGTAGGAAACACTGCATGTAGGGCACCAGCAAGAATACCATCTCCAACCTTCTCTCAGTCTGCCATGTCCACCGGCACCCCCGCTAGTTCCACGATCTGCAGCTCTCCAGTCCAGCTCACCCTACACGAGACTCTCGTTAGGAAAAGGAAGTACTCATCATCGCATCCGCGTACACTCGGTTTGAACGCCCACATTGCTAGACTAATCTCATTAGAGATGATGCCCTACCGGTTAGTTGAAAGTGAAGCTTTCAAAGCCCTGATGGACTATGCTGAACCACGCTACGAGCTACCCAGTCGACACTTCTTTTTGAGAAAAGCCATTCCAGCCCTCCACCAGCATGTAAAAGACTGCATCGTCCATGCACTCAGGCAATCTGTGAGTACAAAGGTGCACCTGACAACAGATGCATGGACCAGTAGGCATGGCCAGGGACGTTACGTGTCCATAATGAATGGCACATTGGGTTAATGTGGTGGATGCAGGGTCCACAGGGGACAGCAATATTGGGACAGTTCTGCCTAGCCCATGGTCTAGGAAACAGTTGGCTGTAGGCGTTCACCCCCCCCCCTCCTCCTCGTCCTCCTGCAGAAGCGAGAGCTCGTCCACAGACCGCAGTCGCACGACCACTCCATCCGCAGCTGCCACTGTTGCACACGAAGTGTCCCATTATGGGACAGCTAGTGGCAAGCGTCAGCAGGCTGTATTGGCAATGAGGTGTTTGGGCGATAACAGACACACCGCGGAAGTTCTGTCCGAGTTCTTGCAGCAAGAAACTCAGTCATGGCTAGGCACTGTACATCTTGAGGCAGGCAAGGTAGTGAGTGATAATGGAAGGAATTTTATGGCTGCCATAGCCCTTTTCCAACTGAAACACATTTCTTGCCTGGCTCACACCTTAAACTTGGTGGTGCATTGCTTCTTGAAAAGTTATCCGGGGTTACCCGACCTGCTCATCAAAGTGCGCAGACATTGCACGCATATCCGCCGTTTGCCCGTACACTCCAGCCGTATGCAGAATCATCAGCGGTCTTTGAACGTTCCCCAGCATCGCCTAATCATCGACGTTGCAACAAGGTGGAACTCCACACTGCACATGCTTCAGAGACTGTGCGAACAGAGGCGTGCTGTTATGTATTTGTGGGAGGATACACATACACGGGCAGGCAGTTGGATGGCAAACATGGAGTTGTCAGGTGTGCAGTGGTCGAAGCTACAAGACCTGTGTCAAGTCCTTCAGTGTTTTGAGGAATGCACACGGCTGGTTAGTGCAGACAACACCATAATAAGCAAGAGCATTCCCCTAATGCGTCTGCTGATGCAAAGTTTGAAGCACATAAAGGAGCAGGCGTCTGCAGTCGAGGAAGAGGATAGCCTTGATGACAGTCAGCCATTGTCTGTTCAGGGCAATCTACAGAACGAGGTAGCGGGCGAAGAATAGGAGGACGAGGAGGATGATGGGGATGAGTATTTTTTGAATGAGGAAGCTTCTCCGAAGCTTCTCTCAGGTTTTTTGAGGGAGACAAGTGATGTAGATTTGCCTGAAACTGCCCCTCAACCCAGCACAACCGCAGATTTGACAACTGGAACTTTGGCCCACATGGCGGATTATGCCTTACGTATCCTCAAAAGGGACCCACGCATTATTAAAATGATGACCGATGACGATTACTGGTTGGCCTGCCTCCTTGATCCTCGCTATAAAGGCAAATTGCAAAATATCATGCCACATGAGAACCTCGAACAAATATTAGCAACCAAACAAGCAACTCTTGTAGACCGTTTGATTCAGGCATTCCCAGCACACAGCACTGGTGATGGTTCTCACACGAGCTGCAGGGGGCAACAGGACAGAGGTGTTAGAGTTGCACAAATCAGAAGTGGCATTGGACAGAGGGGTTTTCTGACCAGGTTGTGGAGTGATTTCGCAATGACCGCAGACAGGACAGGTACTGCAGCATCAATTCAAAGTGACAGGAGACAACATTTGTCCAGTATGGTTACTAACACTTTTTCATCCCTTATCGATGTTCTCCCTCAACCGTCATTCCCATTTGATTACTGGGCATCAAAATTAGACACCTGGCCAGAATTGGCAGAATATGCATTGCAGGAGCTTGCTTGCCCAGCAGCTAGTGTGCTATCAGAAAGAGTATTCAGTGCTGCTGGTTCAATATTGACCGACAAAAGGACTCGTCTGGCTACCCAAAATGTTGATGATCTAACCTTCATTAAAATGAACCACTCATGGATTTCGAATTATTTTGCCCCACCTTTCCCGGCTGACACCTAGCTCTCCTATAAAAAGGTGTCGCTTGTGGACTGGTCTTACTGACTGTTCCAATCTCTTAATTTGCAGCAGCTGTTTGTCCAGCATACAACATGTTTACACCTCCCTAAAGGGGCTAACTCACCCCACGGGGCCGTGGTCTCGCCACTTGGTGCAAGCACCCGTTTGTCTGAAGAGGTGGGTGTGTGTTATGAACTGGTGGTTTAGGAGCAACATGGGACGAGCTCTGAAGGAGGTGGTACCTGTACTGACCGCAGTTCCTAAGCTCAACACAACACTAGAAGTAGCCGTGGGATGTTCCTGTCACTCCCTAGACACCTCGTCACAGCCTGAGAACTAACTACCCCTAAAGATAGAAACAGGAAAGCTATCTTGCCTCAGAGAAAATCCCCAAAAGATAGATAGCCCCCCACAAGTAATGACTGTGAGTGGAGAGGGAAAAGACATACATAGAATGACACCAGGATGTAGCAAAGGAGGCCAGTCTAGCTAGATAGATAGGACAGGACAGGATACTGTGCGGTCAGTATTAAAAACTACAAAAAATCCACACAGAGTTTACAAAAATCTCCACACCTGACTAAAGGTGTGGAGGGTAAATCTGCTTCCCAGAGCTTCCAGGTAACTGAATTAATCCATACTGACAAGCTGGACAAAACATAGAATGCACAGAACAATTAAGTCCACAACATGTGGACAGAAAAGAGCAAAGCAAGGACTTATCTTTGCTGAACTGGTCAGGATATCAGGGAAATCCAAGCAGAGATGTGAATCCAACCAGGAACCATAGACAAATGGCACTGGCTGAAGGGAAGAGCCAGGCATAAAAGCCGAGCCGAAAGACAATCAGTGGAAGCAGCTGCAGACTGCTAAATCCAAGGAGCAGCCATTCCACTTAAAACCACCGGAGGGAGCCCAAGAGCAGAACTCACAAAAGTGCCACTTATGACCACCGGAGGTAGCCCAAGAGCGGAATTCACAACAGTACCTACCCTTGAGGAGGGGTCACCGAAGCCTCGCCAGAGCTCCCAGGCCGAACAGGGCGAGCCAAATGAAAAGCACGAACCAAATCGGCGGCATGGACATCGGAGGCAACAACCCAAGAATTATCCTCCTGGCCATAACCCTTCCACTTGACAAGATACTGAAGCCTCCGCCTCGAAAAACGAGAATCCAAAATTTTCTCAACCTCATATTCCAACTCTCCCTCAACCAACACCGGGGCAGGAGGATCAACCGAGGGAACAACGGGCACCACATATCTCCGCAACAAAGATCTATGGAAAACTTTATGAATGGCAAAAGAGGCTGGAAGAGCCAAACGAAAAGACACCGGATTGATAATTTCAGAAATCTTATAAGGACCAATAAACCGAGGCTTAAACTTAGGGAAAGAAACCTTCATAGGAACATGACGAGAAGACAACCAAACCAAATCCCCGACACGAAGCCGGGGACCAATACACTGACGGCGGTTAGCAAAACGTTGAGCCTTTTCCTGAGACAACGTCAAATTGTCCAACACATGAGTCCAAATCTGCTGCAGCCTGTCCACCACAGAATTCACACCAGGACAATCAGAAGGCTCAACCTGCCCCGAAGAAAAACGAGGATGAAAACCAAAATTACAAAAGAAAGGTGAAACCAAAGTAGCCGAACTAGCCCTATTATTAAGGGCAAACTCGGCCAACGGCAACAAAGCCACCCAATCATCCTGATCAGCAGACACAAAGCATCTCAAATAGGTTTCCAAGGTCTGATTAGTTCGCTCAGTTTGGCCATTAGTCTGAGGATGAAACGCCGAAGAAAAAGACAAATCAATGCCCATCCTAGCACAAAAGGCCTGCCAAAACCTAGAGACAAACTGAGAACCTCTGTCAGACACAATATTCTCAGGAATGCCATGCAAACAAACCACATGCTGAAAAAACAATGGAACCAAATCTGAGGAGGAAGGCAACTTAGGCAAAGGTACCAGATGGACCATTTTAGAGAACTGGTCACAAACCACCCAGATAACAGACATCTTCTGGGAAACAGGAAGATCCGAAATAAAATCCATGGAAATATGCGTCCAGGGCCTCTCAGGGACCGGTAAAGTCAAAATCAACCCACTAGCGCGGGAACAGCAAGGCTTGGCCCGGGCACAAGTCCCACAGGACTGCACAAAAGCACGCACATCCCGCGACAAGGAAGGCCACCAAAAGGACCTAGCAACCAAATCTCTGGTACCAAAAATCCCAGGATGACCGGCCAACACTGAACAATGAACCTCAGAAATTACCCTACTTGTCCATCTATCAGGAACAAACAGCTTCCCCACCGGACAGCAGTCAGGTTTATCAGCCTGAAATTCCTGAAGCACCCGCCGCAAATCAGGGGAGATGGCAGAAAGAATCACCCCTTCCTTAAGAATGCCAACCAGCTCAAGGACTCCAGGAGAATCAGGCAAAAAACTCCTAGAGAGGGCATCAGCCTTAACATTCTTAGATCCCGGAAGATACGAGACCACAAAATCAAAACGGGAGAAAAACAGGGACCATCGAGCCTGTCTAGGGTTCAGCCGCTTGGCCGACTCGAGGTAAATCAGATTCTTATGATCAGTCAAGACCACATCGCGGTGCTTGGCTCCCTTAAGCCAATGTCGCCACTCCTCAAATGCCCACTTCATAGCCAACAACTCACGATTGCCGACGTCATAATTGCGCTCCGCAGGCGAAAACTTTCTGGAAAAAAAAGCACACGGTTTCATCAAAGAACCATCAGAATTCCTCTGAGACAAAAAGGCCCCTGCCCCAATCTCAGAAGCGTCAACCTCAACCTGAAAAGGAAGAGAAACATCCGGCTGATGCAACACAGGGGCAGAAGTAAATCGGCGTTTAAGCTCCCAAAAGGCCTCAACAGCCGCAGAGGACCAATTCGTCACATCAGCACCTTTCTTCGTCAAATCAGTAAGGGGCTTAACCACACTGGAAAAGTTGGCAATGAAACGGCGATAGATATTAGCAAAGCCCAAAAATTTCTGAAGGCTCTTCACAGATGTGGGTTGAATCCAGTCATGAATGGCTTGGACCTTAACAGGATCCATTTCCATAGACGAGGGAGAAAAAATAAAACCCAAAAAAGAGACCTTTTGAACTCCGAATAGGCACTTAGACCCCTTCACAAAAAAAGCATTATCACGAAGGATCTGGAATACCATCCTGACCTGCTTCACATGAGGCTCCCAATCCTCGGAAAAAATCAAAATATCATCCAAATATACAACCATGAATTTATCAAGATAATTGCGGAAAATATCATGCATGAAAGATTGGAACACAGATGGAGCATTAGAGAGTCCGAATGGCATCACAAGGTATTAAAAATGGCCTTCGGGCGTATTAAATGCAGTTTTCCATTCGTCACCCTGTTTAATACGAACAAGATTATATGCCCCTCGAAGGTCAATCTTAGTAAACCAACTAGCCCCCTTAATCCGAGCAAACAAATCAGAATGCAAAGGCAAGGGGTATTGGAATTTGACCGTGATCTTATTAAGAAGACGATAATCTATACAGGGTCTCAAGGAGCCATCCTTCTTAGCAACAAAAAAGAAACCCGCTCCCAATGGTGACGAAGATGGCTGAATATGCCCCTTCTCCAAAGACTCCTTAACATAACTCCGCATGGCGGCATGCTCTGGCACTGACAGATTGAAAAGTCGGCCCTTAGGGAACTTGCAGCCAGGAATCAAGTCAATAGCACAATCACAGTCCCTGTGCTGTGGAAGGGAACTGGACTTGGGCTCATCAAATACATCCTGGAAATCCGACAAATACTCAGGGACCTCAGAAGAGGGGGAAGAGGAAATTGACATCAAAGGAACGTCACTATGTTCCCCTTGACAACCCCAACTAGTTACAGACATAGCTTTCCAATCCAGCACCGGATTATGTTCCTGTAACCATGGAAAACCCAGTACAACAACATCATTCAGGTTATGCAACACCAGAAAACGGCAATCTTCCTGATCTGCAGGAGCCATGTACATGGTCAGCTGCGTCCAGTACTGAGGTTTATCCTTGGCCAATGGTGTAGCATCAATGCCCCTCAAAGGAATAGGGCTCTGCAAAGGCTGCAAGGAAAAACCACCGTGCCTGGCGAATTCCAAGTCCATTAAGTTCAGGGCAGCGCCTGTTAGGTCTCGAGTTCCCGCTTCTGCACAGGGGGAATCTCGAGCCATCTCCGCTGCGGTCTCCCATTCTTGTCCAGCCGCAGTGGAGTCTGCTCAGCAGGGACGTCGGTCCCAGCGTCTTGCTCAGTCTCACTCTGTACAGAGAGTTACTGCTGCTTCTTCAGCTTCTGCCATTAAAGCCAGTGCTGGTCAGCAGTGAGCGGACTTCTCTGGGACTAAGTCCTTGTCTGCACACACTGAGCATGCCCAGGGCAAGATCTCCCGTTGGAGATCGAGGGTCATGTGCTCAGGCCCTGCAGCACATTCCATTGGTCCTCTTGGCAGGTCTTGGAAGGGCAAAGTTTCTGTGGCCACTTCCTGTGCTGCAACTATATAAACTGCGCATGACCGCACGGCCATGCGCTAGTGTACATTTGCTTACGTGTGTTTGTTGTGAGTGCAAGTCGTCCTTGGATACCCCTTCCCTATTGAATGACTGTTCGCGGAAGGTGTATGGTTGCTATCTAGCGCCCGACTTATCCTACAGCACGAATCACACAGTACAGCGTCCAGTTGCTGTGACCGCCAGTACGGCGCCGTGCACTTCCTCTGTGCTTTCCTTACCCAAGCCTGGGTGGTTAGTGGCGTTCGTCAGTGCGGCACCGCATGCACTCTTGTGCCCTAATATTTAGCTTCCTTACACACCCAGTTGCGGTGTTGTGCCAGCAAGGGTCTAATCGGACTTCAATCCTAGTTGGGGTTGAGTTCGCTGACTACTTGCTCGCGCTCTATGTGCGGTACCGTGATCCTGTGACGCAACAGGATCGCTTCCTTCACGCTGGGTGAAGTTTAACCCACGTGTGTATACTTATGAGTACCGCCATATAGTCCGTCATTACTTGGCAGCAGGTTCCATCTCTGCACGGTGGACCCCGGGCTGCAAACGCACCATACTCTATCTGTCCTATTATTTGGTGCGTTCCGCTAGCCCTACCAGCGCCTGTATCCACAAATGCCATGACAGAAAAGGACGATAATGAGCAAATCAGTGTCACAGACAAGAGAAATTTAGGCTGTACAGTACTGATGGTAACAGACCTAGCGACCCTCTTAGTACGCTTAGGGCAATCAGAAATAACATGAGCAGAATCACCACAGTAAAAACACAGCCTATTCTGACGTCTGAATTCCTGCCGTTCTGCTCTAGTCAAAATCCTATCACATTGCATAGGCTCCGGACTATGCTCAGAGGACACTGCCATATGGTGCACAGCTTTGCACTCGTGCAGACGCCGATCAATCTGAATGGCTAGAGACATACATTCGCTCAAACCAGCAGGCGTAGGGAAGCCCACCATAACATCTTTAAGGGCTTCAGAAAGACCTTTTCTGAAAATTGCAGCTAGAGCATCCTCATTCCATTTAGTGAGCACAGACCATTTTCTAAATTTCTGGCAGTATAATTCTGCCGCTTCCTGACCTTGACACAGGGCCAACATGGTTTTTTCTGCATGATCCACAGAATTAGGTTTGTCATACAATAATCCGAGCGCTTGAAAAAATGCGTCTACATTCAGCAATGCCGGATCCCCTGATTCAAGGAAAAATGCCCAGTCCTGAGGGTCACCACGCAGCAAGGATATGATGATTTTAACTTGCTGAATGGGATCACCAGAAGAACGGGGTTTCAAAGCAAAAAACAATTTACAGTTATTTTTAAAGTTCAAAAACTTGGATCTGTCCCCAAAACACAAATCAGGAGTAGGAATTCTAGGCTCTAAAGCCGGAGTCTGGACAAAATAATCTTGGATACTCTGTACTCTTGCAGCAAGTTGATCCACACGAGAAAACAAACCCTGAACATCCATGCCAGAGCATAAATCCTGAACCACCCAGAGATCAAGAGGAAAAAAAGACAAAACAGAGCACAGAAAAAAAATGGTTCAGAATTTTTTTTTTCCTTCTTTTGAGATGCATTTAATTCATTTTTGGCCACTTGTACTGCTATGAACTGGTGGTTTAGGAGCAACATGGGACGAGCTCTGGAGGAGGTGGTACCTCTACTGACCGCAGTTCCTAAGCTCAACACAACACTAGAAGTAGCCGTGGGATGTTCCTGTCACTCCCTAGACACCTCGTCACAGCCTGAGAACTAACTACCCCTAAAGATAGAAACAGGAAAGCTATCTTGCCTCAGAGAAAATCCCCAAAGGATAGATAGCCCCCCACAAGTAATGACTGTGAGTGGAGAGGGAAAAATACATACATAGAATGAAACCAGGATTCAGCAAAGGAGGCCAGTCTAGCTAGATAGATAGGACAGGACAGGATACTGTGCGGTCAGTATTAAAAACTACAAAAAATCCACGCAGAGTTTACAAAAATCTCCACACCTGACTAAAGGTGTGGAGGGTAAATCTGCTTCCCAGAGCTTCCAGCTAACTGAATTAATCCATACTGACAAGTTGGACAAAACATAGAATGCACAGAACAATTAAGTCCACAACATGTGGACAGAAAAGAGCAAAGCAAGGACTTATCTTTGCTGAACTGGTCAGGATATCAGGGAAATCCAAGCAGAGATGTGAATCCAACCAGGAACCATAGACAAGTGGCACTGGCTGAAGGGAAGAGCCAGGTATAAAAGCTGAGCCGAAAGACAATCAGTGGAAGCAGCTGCAGACTGCTAAATCCAAGGAGCAGCCATTCCACTTAAAACCACCGGAGGGAGCCCAAGAGCAGAACTCACAAAAGTGCCACTTACGACCACCGGAGGGAGCCCAAGAGCGGAATTCACAACAGGTGTGCCTGTTTTTGGTCGACGGCACTGTCACTGGGTCCTTCATAGTACAATAAAGTGTCTCTGGCGGTGGTGGCACGCAACCAACGTCAGACACACCATTGTAACATGAGGGGCCCTGGGCCTGTATCGCCGCCACAAGAGAGTTTCCCCCCCCCAGCTCAAACACTGTTCTACCACTTGCGAAATTATCTCTCACAGCTCCACCAATGTTTAGCCTATGCGCTGACATCCTTCAATGCCTGGCACTGACAATACCAATTTGTTGACATGTATGATGCTAGTTAAAATAGTCAGGGTCAGTGTCCTATATTGACACCAGTAAATACTTAGCGCCAAATTACTAGGTCTGAAACTCAGCAGAGGAGCCCACCCCTGTACCTAAGTATGCCACCGTTTTGTTTTTTGGTTTTGTTGTTTTGCGAGACATAAACATCTATTTATTTTTTGGGAGTACTAACTGTGTCAGATACTCCTTCCAATCATCCTCTGCTGACCACACCAATGCTGCCTGTGTACCCCTGCAAGATAATTCAAACTGCTTTGAGCCTAATTTTTTTTTATTTTAGGCCTAATAAGTCTGTCTGCGGTCCCTCCTTCCATTTGTCCTCCGCTGAGCACACCAATGCCGACCGCGAACCCATGTAACTTTTTGTCATCCTGCAGTGAGCCTACTTTGTGGTGTAAGGCCTACTAGCAGTGTCTGTCTGCGCCACTTAATACAGCTGTCCTCCTCTAAAAAAAAAAAAAAGGCTGATTTTCAGTTGTGGTCTACAAACTGAGTGTTCCGCTCCAAGGTGTTCTCTCTGTTGCCTCTCCCTCGCTTCTATCTTGAAGCTCTTGTTATGTAGTTGTTGAAACAACACTGCATTAGGCCTACATTTGGGTCTGGGTTGTAGAGACGGTGTCTGCCGCTCCAAGGTGTTCTCCTGGTTGCCTTTCCTGAGCTTCAATCTTCAGGCTCTTGTTAAATAGTTTTTTAATCGAACAACTGCAGTGGGGCTACTAGTTTGGTTGGGGCGTACTAGCGGTGTATGCCGCTCCGTGCTCTTCTCCAGGTTTCCTGTCCTGAAATTCCATTTTCAGGCTCTCGTAAAGTAGTTGTTGAAACAACACTGCATTAGGCCTACAACTTGGGTCTGGGTTGTAGAGACGGTGTCTGCCGCTCCAAGGTGTTCTCCAGGGTGCCTCTCCCTCGCTTCTATCTTCATGCTCTTGTTAAGTAGTTGTTGAAACAGCACTGCATTAGGCCTACAAGTTGAGTCTGGGTTCTACAAACGGTGTCTTCCGCTTCAAGGTGTTCTCCAGGTTGCCTTTCCCTAGCTTCTATCTTCAGGCTCTCGTTAAATTGTTTTTAATATAACACTGCATTTGGCCTACTTGTTTTGTTGGCCCTACTAACGGTGTCTGCCGCTCCTTGATGTTCTCCTCCACTGAACAAACCAGTGCCGCCTGTTTCTTCTGTTACCAATTTTGAACTGCATTTAGCCTACTTACTGATTTGGGCCTACTCACTGTGTCAGCCTCTCATTACAGTTGTCCTCCACTGAACAAAGCAATGCCCCCTGGTTAGTCCTGTTACCAATTTTGAACTGCATTTAGCCCACTTTATTAATTGGGCCTATATCTGTGTTTCCTCCTCATCCTGCCCATTGCCCAGCCAGTGATAGATGAGTCTGCTGGTACATTGACCCATAACGCAACATTTCCCGTGCACGCTACACAGCAAGATTGTGACCCTGCTGAAAGTCATGTTCCCCTTCCCGCATACCATACCACCCTACATGGGGACAAAGAGGAAGGTGTAGATGAAAGTGCAGGTTCCTTCATCAGGTGGGGGGAGGAATACTCGTTGGCGACGTCAGTGGCACAGGGCCCCTCATAGTATGCAAAAGTGTCGCTGCTGGTGGGAGGCGCCCCCGCCATGCAAACACACCGCCGTACTTTGAGGGGTCCTGTGCCAGTGTCAATTCCAACGAGTGGGCCCCCCCTGATTGCTCAGGATCACAGCACTTGCAAAGTTGAAATACTTACCTCTCTCTGCTCCACTGCCGTGACGTGGTCCAGATTTCCTGGGCCCACTAAATACTTGAACCAGCCCTACCCCCCACAACTTTAGCCAAATGACCCCCCAATTTCCAATGCCTTACTATTATTATAAGGTAAATTAAGATTGACAAGCTTCAGTACCAAGAATGGATGTTTTTGCCATTAAAATGGGCACTGTAGGTGTTTTCCTGGCCTCCACTCACTGCCGACTATGCTCCCCCATTGACTTGCATTGGGTTTCGTGTTTCGGTCGATCCCCGACTTTTCGCGATAATCGGCCGATTCCACTCGACTCGACTTTTGAGATAGTCGGGTTTCGCGAAACCCGACTCGACCCTAAACAACTAAAGTCGCTCAACCCTAGTGGCGACCTCTCTTTGGTGGTCAGTCATCAGCTGCTCGGGTGACGTGGCAGTACCAGATTGGTCCACGAGCAAGGTCCTGTCTGACTGGACTTGAACAGGAACGTATAAAAGGTTTCCTGGAGCGAGCATTGCGCGCTAATATCATTTGTGATATGTGTGTGAGTGGACACACTACCACTCTGTGTGCACGTGTGCCTCTTCTAGCATGATGATTGACTGTCTAGGCAGGCAGTATAGGGTGGGAACTCCTGCTTGGCTTAGCATCTGACTCCGGTCATGTGTGTGGTTAGTACAGGTCATTTTCAGATCAAACACAAACACCAGCCTAGACATCTCTGGGTGGTAACTGTAGGGCCCCCAACTATAGTCATTGTTGCTCTACTCCTGTGTTGTCTAACAGGGTATAGCTCTAAGTGCTCCCTTTGACAGTACCGCTCTGTGGAGTAAGAGAGCTCAACTTTAAGAGCCCTTTGGTACAGTACTGCTCTGTGGAGTAACAAAGCTAGTTACTTTGCGCACAGTTCACATTGAGTGATGTTTAACTCATTGTCTTTAAGGTGTTTGCTCGCTATCTCGCTCTGCTATTGTTCACTAGCTGCGGTTTATCATCTCTCCACAGTGGACCCCGGTTTGCGATACACTTAATCATAATCATAATTTATATTTACTGTGATCCACCAACCCTAACAGTATATTAGTGCCAGGGTCTGGCTAGCAATGGTGGACGAGCAGCAGATTCCACGGAATATCCAGCAGCTGGAGAGCAGATTGTCCATGTTAGAGTGAGCAACCTCAGCTGTAGATCGATCCGCAGTAGCGGTGCACGCAACCCGTGAAGCCACTACTAGTTTTCAGCTGTGACTCCTCTTCCATTTTTTCCACACTTCCTGCTCCCCAATAAGTTTTCTGGGGATAGCAAGACTTGCAAGGGATTCGTGAACCAGTGCTCGATCCAGCTGGAGCTACTGAGTGCTACATGTGTCTCGTCTAAAAGGGCCAAAGTGAGATTTGTGGTGTCCTTTTTGATGGACAGGGCATTGGAGAGGGCAATGCTGTTATGGGAACATAAGAACCTGGTGGTACGGAGCGCCTCTCATTTTTTAAGAACCCTGAAGCAGGTCTTTCTAGGACCCAGGTTACCCAAGACCCCACGCTCCAACTCCTGGCCCTGATGCAGGGCTCTTTTTCGACCAGCCAGTTTGATATTTGGTTTCGGACATTAGCTTCCAAACTGGAGTGGCCAGATAACGTCTTTGTGCAGGTGTTTTGGAGGGGCCTTGCAGACCATGTTAAGGATGTTTTGGCCACGAGGCAGATCCTCATTACACTGGAGGATTTAATATCCACATCCACTCGTATTGGCCTTCAGTATGCCAAACGAAGGTTGGAACGAGCTCCGTGTAGGCAAAGGATTTGGTTGGCACCAAATTTTACCAATCCTTTGGGATCTCCGACTCAGACTAATGTACAAGGAAGCCTCTGGTAGGTCATCAGGCAGAGGCTGAATCCTGTCCTGTATGTCTCCCACCAACTTGTCTTGTCTGTGGGCAGGCTGGGCATTTCACCAACAGGTGTCCCAGTCATCAGGGAGAACGTCCGTCTCAAGTGGCTATTGAAGGGGCACTCCAGATTCATTGTACGTATTTCTTTGCTGGTCATTCCTATGGGTATAGACGAGGTAATGTTAGGTATACCTTGGTTGCATCATCATTCTCCTCACATTGACTGGGCCACTGGGAACATACTGGGTTGTAGTAGATCTTGTGAGGGATGGTGTCTGAAGGCCCAAATTCAGGTTGGATCCTCTGAAGTCACCACTAATCTAACCCCCATTCCTAAACAATATTGTCAATATGACGAAATCTTTTCTAAAAAAGCCACGGAGACTCTTCCTCCCCACTGACCCTATGACTGTCCCATAGACTTCATCCCGGGCTCAGAGCCATCTGGGCGTGTCTACCCTTTGTCTCTCCTGGAGAGAGAGGCTATGTCTTAATACATCAAGGAGAATTTGGATAGAGGTTTCATAAGGAAGTCTGTGTCTCCTGCTGGGGCTGGGTCTTCTTTGTTCAGAAGAAGAATGGGGAACTTTGTTCGTGTATTGATTGTAGGAGGTTGAATGCTATCACCATCAAGAATAAATACCCTTTGGGGCTCATCTCGGCGCTCTTTGACCAACTGTGTGGAGCAAGGGTATTTTCCAAGTTATATCTGCGTGGTGCCTATAATTTGATTTATATTCGTGAAGGGGATGAATGGAAGACTGTGTTCAATACGCAGGACGGTCATTTTGAGTATCTGGTAATGCTGTTCGGTCTCTGTAAGGCTCCCACGTCTTCCAAAACTTTGTTAATGACATCTTTCGAGAGTTATTATCCTCCTCGGTAGTAGTATATCAGGCTGATATACTTATTTACTTTCCAGTTAGGGACACTCACCGAAGAGATGTTTGTAAAGTATTTGAGTTATTATGCACTAATTCCCTTTAAGCTAAATTAGAGAAGTGTGTGTTTAAGCAGGAATCTTTGCCTTTCCTTGGGTATATTATCTCAGCCAAAGGGTTGGCTATGGATCCTGCCAAACTGGAGTCTGTGATGAACTGGCAAGAGCCGCATTCCCTTAAAGGGGGTGTAGGGTTTTTTGGAATTTATCAATTACAATCACCAGTTCATCCCTCACTTCTCTACCCTAGTAGCTCCGTTGGTAGCCCTCACCAAAAGGGAGATAATTCCAAACAGTGGTCAGAGGAGGTCTCCAAGGCTTTTGCTTCAGTGAAATCCAATTTTGCTAGGGGTCCTGTACTACATCAGCCCGATGTGGATAAGCCCTTCATTCTAAAGGTGGATGCCTCTTCCATAGGTGCAGGAGCAGTCCTATACCAGAAGGATGCTCACGGTCAGAAACATCAATGTTTCTTCTTTTCTAAGACCTTCACACCGGCAGAGAGGAGCATGGTTATTGACCATGAAGCTAGCCTTCTCTGAGTGGAGACATGTCCTAGAGGGAGCTCGATATCTTTTTCAGGTCTGCTTTACTTGCAGATGGCCCAGCGGCTGAATTCTCGCCAGGCCAGATGGTCCTTATTCTTCTCCCGGTTTAACTTTACTCTTCATTTTCTCTCTGGGAGAACAATTTGCCCTATCTCATTCCGTTGTCTCATCCAAGGAAGGAGACGAGCCATGGCTTGTCCCTTCAGAGAGTCTTCGAACGGTGGCTCTGGTGTCTCTGGAGCAGGTGCCTCCTGGCAAATCCTATATACCACCTAACCTGCGCCCGGAGGTCCTCTCTTGGGCTCACTCGTCTAAGTTAGGAGGGCATTTTGGTATAAAAATGTCCACTGAGCTGGTGGCGAGAACTTATTGGTAGCCTCGGTTGCAGGGCTGGCTCCAGGTTTTTGAGGGCCCCGGGCGAAAGAGTCTCAGTGGGCCCCCCTTTAACACATACCACGATTCATGATCGCATATAAACACAGCCATGTAGTATATAACACAGCCCACGTAGCATATAACAGCCCACGTAGTATATAACACGGCCCACGTAGTATATAGAACAGCCATGTAGTATATAGAACAGCCATGTAGTATATAGCACAAACATGTAGTATACAGCACAGTCCCCCACCCCCCAAGAATGGCCCTATAGTCCAGTACTCACTGTTAGTTACAGGGAAAAAAAAACACTCCTCACCTCTCAACGTTCCCGCGCCACGCCGCGCTGCTCTCTCCCTGCTCTGTTCTCGGCAGCTGCGGCTGCACTGCCTGACACACAGCGAGTGCATGATGACATCATCGTGCACCCGCAGCGGCAGTGACAGAGTGGGGAATGATGGGAGAGGGAGCATCAGGTGACTCTCTCCTCCATCATTTGCTTTGAACTTTACCAGCAGACGCCGGTAAAATTCAAAGCGGCGGCAGGGGCCTCACAGGGGCCCCATAGCAGCTGTGTGATTTGCTGCTAGCTGAGGGCCCCTGGGGGAGCGGGGGCCCTAGGCACTGGCAGCTGCCTGCCCCTAAGGCTGGCCCTGAATGGGCCCCCCTGTTTCACCAGGGCCCTGGCACTTGCCCGGGTATGCCGGGTGCTGACGCCGGCCCTGCTCGGTTGGTGCAGAACATAAGAGATTATGTTCAAGCTTGTGGCTCATGTGCCAGGAATTTGTCTTCCTGGCAGAGACCCGCGGGCTGGTTACATCCTTTGCCAGTCGCAGATAGGCCCTGGGAGATGGTCGGGATGGATTTTATTGTGGACTTGCCAAAGTCTCGTAACAACAGGGTTATTTGGGTAGTCACATTCCATTTCTCCAAAATGTTCCATCTGGTTCCTCTCCCACGCGTGCCTTCAACAAGGGCCTTGGTGGTACTCTTCGTACAACATCTCTGTCACGGGGCTACCGCGACAGAGAGGTTCCAGAGAACCGCAGCACTCTGGGCCTCATTCACACACAGTAAACAGAAGCTCTTCACCTATATTCACTATATTCGCAAAAACCCTAGTCCATGCCCTCATCATCTCCCGCCTCGACTACTGTAACCTCCTGCTCTGTGGCCTCCCCTCTAACACTCTTGCACCCCTCCAATCTACTCTAAACTCTGCTGCAAGACTAATCCACCTGTCCCCCCGCTATTCCCTGGCCTCTCCCCTCTGTCAATCCTTGCACTGGCTCCCCATCACCCGGAGACTCCAGTACAAAAGCCTAACCATGACATACAAAGCCATCCACAACCTGTCTCCTCCATACATCTGTGACCTCGTCTCCTGGTATTTTCCTGCACGCAACCTCCGATCCTCACAAGATCTCCTTCTTTACTCCCCTCTTATCTCCTCTTCCCACAATCACATACAAGATTTCTCTCGTGCATCCCCCCTCCCTGAAACTCTCTACCACAACATATCAGACTCTCGCCTACCATCAAAACCTTCAAAAAGAACCTGAAGACGCACTTCTTCCAACAAGCCTACAACCTGCAGTAATCACCGATCGACCAAACCACTGCATGACCAGCTCTACCCTCACCCACTGTATCCTCACCCATCCCTTGTAGATTGTGAGCCCTCGCGGGCAGGGTCCTCTCTCCTCCTGTACCAGTTGTGACTTGTATTGTTCAAGATTATTGTACTTGTTGCATTATGTATACCCCTCCTCACATGTAAAGCGCCATGGAATAAATGGCGCTATAATAATAAATAATAATAATAATAATAATATATTCTGACCTGGCTGCTTTGTGCCAGCAGTGCAGAAGTTAACCTTATTGCTGAGTTGCTGAGAGCTGGGTCTCTCTCAGCTGAAGTGGATTTTGTAATTTGATCCTCTATATAGACCCAGTCCTGACTTCCGCTATTGTCAGTGATCAGTTCTACTGCCTGGCTTGGAGGTTGAAGGAGCGTAGTGTTGGTGTTGGAGGTTTGTTTACAGAGATTGGTGTCTGCGGTTTTGGTTGCATGTTTAACCTGTTTTCCTTCCTAGTTTATTCCTTCTCTTCCCTTCTCTGTGTTTCCTCTGTGGTTGTGTGAGCATTTGGTGAGTTTGAGACTTTTAATTACCTTGTCTGTATACCCAGTTATTTGTTGTATTATTACACTGGTGCAGTCCACCTCCTTTGGGGGAGAGGGGGCCACTGATAGGGCCTGCACAGGAGACAGGGATACGCTGGCGGCTCGGGCCTCCTAACCATCATAGGTACCCCTGAGATAAGGGAAAGCCAGGGCCCCATTAAAGTGGTAGGGACAGGTGCGGGTCCCAGTACGCCATCCTGCCCCTTTAATGCCACTTACGGCGTGACAATCTCTTTTTACTTCATGGAAAGCCTGACAAGATTGTCAGCAATCAGTGTCCCCAATTAGCATATCGGTTCTGGAGGGACCTTTGTTGTCTGTTAAGCATATAGCTCAAACTCTCTTCAGCGTACCATCCTGAGATGAATGGGCTAGTGGACAGGGCCAACCAGACTCATCATGTATCAACAGCATTTGGTTTCTGCCAGGCATGATGACTGGGCATCTTTGCTGCCCTGGGCAGAGTCTGCATTAAATAACTTCGTCTCTGACTCCACTGGGCAGACGTCGTTCCTCCTTAATTGCGGTTAGCATCCACGTGTACCTGTGCCCATGCCCATCTCGTGTTCTGATCCTATGGTGGTGTAAAGGGAAGTGGAGGCACATGACATCTGGGATCACATGCAGGATGCCATTAAGGCTTCTAAGGTGAGGATGAGGGTCTCCGCCTATACACATCGTCCTCCCACTCCGGTTTTTGCCCTCGGCAATTTAGTGTGGCTCTCTGCTCGTAACATCAGGCTGCATGTAGAGTACACTAAATTTGCTCCCCTCTATCTAATTCCTTTCAAGGTGCTGGAACAGGTAAACCCAGTGGCATATCATCTCAGCCTTCTTCCACATCTGAACATCGCCAACACCTTCCATTTTTCCCTATTGAAATCCGTATACATGACCCAATCGTCTGGGACTCCTGTCAGGAGCTCAAATACATCCTCGGATGATTTCGAGGTCAATGCCATTGTCGGGTCCAAGGTGGTGCATGACAAAAAAAATGGTGGACTGGAAGGGTCATGGGCCAGAGTATAGGACATTTGAGCCCCTCAGTGTTAGGAGTCGAGTTTCCTCTGCTGCACAGGGGGAATCTCGATCCGTGTCTGCTGCGGTCTCCCATTCTGCTTCGGCCGCAGTGGGCTCTGCTCAGCGGAGGCGTCGCTCCCAGCGTCTTGCTGGGACTGATTCTGTGCAAAGGGTTACTGCTGCCTTTTCTGGCTCTCCTGTTGTACCCTGCACTGATCTGCGGCGAGCGGGCTTCTCTGGGACTAAGTCCTTATTTGCACACACTGAGCATGCCCAGGGCAAGATCTCCCGTTGGAGATCGAGGGTCACATGCTCAGGTACTGCAGCACATCCCAGTGGTCCTTTTGGCAGGTCCTGAAAGGGCAAAACTTCTGTAGCTGTTTCCTGTGCTGCAGCTATATAAACTGCGCATGACCGCACGGCCATGCGCTAGTATTGTCTTGATATTATGTGTGTGTGTAGATGGATGTATGTCGATGGATGAAAGCTCCTAAGTATCCCTCCCTAGAGTTGTTGACAGCTCGCGGATGATGGTAGCTATCTAGCGCCCGACTAGCCATCTGCATGTAACACACATCACAGCGTCCTGTTGCTGTGCCCGCCAGTACGGCGCCGTGCGCTTCCTCTGCGCTTTCCTTACCCAAGCCTGGGTGGTTAGTGGCGTCCGTCAGTGCGGCACCACACGCACTCCCATGCCTATAGATTCTATTTTATAAGTTTCCTTACACACCCAGTTGCGGTGTTGTGCCAGCAAGTGTCTAATCGGACTTCAATCCTGTGTAGGGGTTGAGTTCGCTGACTTCTTGCTCGTGCTCTATGTGCGGTACTGCGGTCCTGTGACGCAACAGGATCGCTTCCTTCACGCAGGGTGAAGTTAACCCATGTGTGTATACTTAGTACCGCCATATAGTCCGTCTTACTAGCAGCAGGGTCTTTTACCTGCACGGTGGACCTCGGACTGCGAACGCACCTAGTTTCATATTATCTATACTTGGTGCGTTCCGCCGGTCCTTAACACTCAGCTCATTCCGGCATTCGAGATTGACGGGGAGGGGGGCCTAGCGGGGGAGTAATGTTAGGTGCCGGGATTCTCCCACTGCACAGGGTAGATCTCACACCTTGTCTGCCTCTGTGGTCTCCCATTCTGTTTCAGTCGCAGTGAGAGCTGCTCAGCAAAGATGTCAGGCCCAGCGTCTTGCCCAGACTCGTGCTGTTTACTTGGTTACTGCAGACTCTCCAGCCAAAGCTGTAGTAACTAGCAATAGGCAACGGTGAGCAGGCATTCCAGAGGCTAAGTCCAGAAATCACCCTACTGAGCATTCTCATGAGGTAGCAACCTCTCAGGGGTGTCATGATCCCAATGGCAGGGGATCACAAAAGGACAAGCACAAAAACAAAACAAGCTCTAGGGTGATGGAACCTGAGCTGACCGCGATCCTGAACCTAAACACACAACTAGCAGTAGCTGGGGAACGTGCCTACGATGATTCCTAGACGTCTCGCGCCAGCCGAAGGATTAACTTCCCCTATCAGAAGAAACACAGACCTCACTTGCCTCCAGAGAAACACCCCACAGAAATAGCAGCCCCCCACATGTAATAACGGTGAAATGAGAGGAAAGCACATACGTAGTTATGAAAATAGAATCAGCAAAAATGAGGCCCGCTAAAGCTAGATAGCAGAGGATACAAAAGTGAACTGCGCGGTCAGCGAAAAACCCTTCAAAAAACCATCCTGAAATTACTTGAACTCATGTGCCAACTCATGGAACATGAGGAGTAATTTCAGCCCACTAGAGCAACCAGCAGCAAGGAATCACATATCTGCAAGCTGGACTAAGACAAAAATAAAGCAAAACATGGAACAGGAAAATCAAAACTTAGCTTGTCCTGAAGATAACAGACGCAGGGAGCAGAGGTAAAAAGACACGCTGATTACATTGATAGCCGGCGAGGAAATGACAAAAAAGCCTGGTTAAATAGGAAACTCCCATAACCTGATGGAACAGGTGGACACCAGAGACCGCAGAGAACACAAGTCACCCAGTACCATCAGTAACCACCAGAGGGAGCCCAAAAACAGAACTCACAACAGTACCCCCCCTTGAGGAGGGGTCACCGAACCCTCACGAGAACCACCAGGGCGACCAGGATGAGCCCTATGAAAAGCACGGACCAAATCGGCAGCATGAACATCAGAGGCAATAACCCAAGAATTATCCTCCTGACCATAACCCTTCCACTTGACCAAATACTGGAGTTTCCGTCTGGAAACACGAGAATCCAAGATCTTCTCCACAACATACTCCAATTCACCCTCCACCAGCACCGGAGCAGGAGGCTCAAGCGGAGGAACAACAGGTACCTCATACTTCCGCAACAACGACCGATGGAACACATTATGAATAGCAAACTATGCCGGGAGATCCAAACGAAACGACACAGGGTTAAGAATTACCAAGATCCTATAGGGACCGATGAACCGAGGCTTGAACTTAGGAGAAGAGACCTTCATAGGAACAAAACGAGAAGACAACCACACCAAGTCCCCAACAAGAAGTCGAGGACCCACGCGGCGACGGCGATTAGCAAACTGCTGAGCCCTCTCCTGGGACAACTTCAAATTGTCCACCACATGACTCCAAATCTGATGCAACCTATCCACCACCATGTCCACTCCAGGACAATCAGAAGGCTCCACCTGACCAGAGGAAAAACGAGGATGAAACCCCGAATTACAAAAGAAAGGAGAAACCAAGGTAACAGCCCAAGTTTCCAACTTATCCAGATCCATCTGTAGCAGAATACTATCTTCTCTTGTATTAACTGCTTTACATAGTTTTGTATCATCTGCAAATATCGATATTTTACTGTGTAAACCTTCTACCAGATCATTAATGAATATGTTGAAGAGAACAGGTCCCAATACTGACCCCTGCGGTACCCCACTGGTCACAGCGACCCAGTTAGAGACTATACCATTTATAACCACCCTCTGCTTTCTATCACTAAGCCAGTTACTAACCCATTTACACACAATTTCCCCCAGACCAAGCATTCTCATTTTGTGTACCAACCTCTTGTGCGGCACGGTATCAAACGCTTTGGAAAAATCGAGATATACCACGTCCAATGACTCACCGTGGTCCAGCCTATAGCTTACCTCTTCATAAAAACTGATTAGATTGGTTTGACAGGAGCGATTTCTCATAAACCCATGCTGATATGGAGTTACACAGTTATTCTCATTGAGATAATCCAGAATAACATCCCTCAGAAACCCTTCAAATATTTTACCAACAATAGAGGTTAGACTTACTGGCCTATAATTTCCAGGTTCACTTTTAGAGCCCTTTTTGAATATTGGCACCACATTTGCTATGCGCCAATCCTGCGGAACAGACCCTGTCGCTATAGAGTCCCTAAAAATAAGAAATAATGGTTTATCTATTACATTACTTAGTTCTCTTAGTACTCGTGGGTGTATGCCATCCGGACCCGGAGATTTATCTATTTTAATCTTATTTAGCCGGTTTCGCACCTCTTCTTGGGTTAGATTGGTGACCCTTAATATAGGGTTTTCATTGTTTCTTGGGATTTCACCTAGCATTTCATTTTCCACCGTGAATACCGTGGAGAAGAAGGTGTTTAATATGTTAGCTTTTTCCTCGTCATCTACAACCATTCTTTCCTCACTATTTTTTAAGGGGCCTACATTTTCAGTTTTTATTCTTTTACTATTGATATAGTTGAAGAACAGTTTGGGATTAGTTTTACTCTCCTTAGCAATGTGCTTCTCTGTTTCCTTTTTGGCAGCTTTAATTAGTTTTTTAGATAAAGTATTTTTCTCCCTATAGTTTTTTAGAGCTTCAATGGTGCCATCCTGCCTTAGTAGTGCAAATGCTTTCTTTTTACTGTTAATTGCCTGTCTTACTTCTTTGTTTAGCCACATTGGGTTTTTCCTATTTCTAGTCCTTTTATTCCCACAAGGTATAAACCGCTTACACTGCCTATTTAGGATGTTCTTAAACATTTCCCATTTATTATCTGTATTCTTATTTCTGAGGATATTGTCCCAGTCTACCAGATTAAGGACGTTCTTAGCACAGAACGTCCGTCAAAATCTAGACACAAACTGGGATCCCCTGTCAGAAACGATGTTCTCCGGAATGCCATGCAAACGGACCACGTTTTGAAAAAACAGAGGGACCAACTCAGAGGAGGAAGGTAACTTAGGCAAGGGTACCAGATGAACCATCTTAGAAAAGCGGTCACACACAACCCATATGACGGACATTTTTTGAGAGACAGGGAGATTCGAAATAAAGTCCATGGAAATGTGCGTCCAAGGCCTCTTCGGGATAGGCAAAGGTGACAACAATCCACTGGCCCGAGAACAGCAAGGCTTAGCCCGAGCGCAAACTCCACAAGACTGCACGAAAGAACGCACATCCCTCGACAAGGAAGGCCACCAAAAAGACCTGGCCACCAAGTCTCTAGTACCAAATATTCCAGGATGACCTGCCAACACAGAAGAATGGACCTCGGAGATGACTACTGGTCCAATTATCCGGAACAAACAGTCTTTCCGGCGGACAATGATCAGGTTTATCCGCCTGAAACTCCTGCAAAGCACGTCGCAAGTCTGGGGAGACAGCCGACAAAATCACCCCATCCCTAAGGATACCAGTGGGCTCAGAATTTCCAGGGGAGTCAGGCACAAAACTCCTAGAAAGAGCATCCGCCTTCACATTCTTTGAACCTGGCAGGTATGAAACCACAAAATTGAAACGGGAGAAAAACAGTGACCAACGAGCCTGTCTAGGATTCAGACGCTTGGCAGACTCAAGGTACATCAGATTTTTGTGATCAGTCAAGACCACCACACGATGTCTAGCACCCTCAAGCCAATGACGCCACTCCTCAAATGCCCACTTCATGGCCAAAAGCTCCCGATTACCAACATCATAATTCCGTTCAGCGGGCGAAAATTTTCTAGAAAAGAACGCACATGGCTTCATCACTGAGCCATCGGAGCTTCTCTGTGACAAAACCGCCCCCGCTCCGATCTCGGAAGCATCAACCTCAACCTGAAAAGGAAGCGATGTATCTGGCTGACGCAACACAGGAGCAGAAGAAAACCGGCGCTTAAGTTCCTGAAAGGCCTCCACAGCCGCAGGAGACCAATCAGTAACATCAGCACCCTTCTTAGTCAAATCCGTCAAAGGCTTAACAACACTAGAAAAATTAGTTATGAAGCGACGATAAAAATTAGCAAAGCCCAAGAACTTCTGTAGACTCTTAAGAGATGTAGGCTGCGTCCAGTCACAAATAGCCTGAACCTTGACGGGATCCATCTCAATAGTAGAAGGGGAAAAAATATACCCCAAAAAAGAAATCTTCTGGACTCCAAAGAGACATTTAGAACCCTTTACAAACAAAGAATTGGCCCGCAGGACCTGAAACACCTTCCTGACCTGCTGAACATGAGACTCCCAGTCATCAGAAAAAACCAAAACATCATCCAAATACACGATAATAAATTTATCCAGATATTCACGGAAAATATCGTGCATAAAAGACTGGAAGACAGAAGGAGCATTAGAAAGTCCAAAAGGCATCACCAAATACTCGAAATGGCCCTCAGGCGTATTAAATGCGGTTTTCCACTCATCACCCTGCCTTATCCGCACAAGATTATACGCACCCCGAAGATCAATCTTAGTGAACCATTTAGCCCCCTTAATGCGAGCGAACAAATCAGTCAACAATGGCAAAGGATACTGATATTTGACTGTAATCTTATTCAAAAGACGATAATCTATGCAAGGCCTCAAGGAACCATCTTTTTTGGCCACGAAAAAAAAACCTGCTCCCAAAGGGGACGAAGATGGACGGATATGTCCCTATTCCAAAGACTCCTTAACATAATTCCGCATAGCAGCATGCTCTGGCACTGACAGATTGAACAAACGACCTTTAGGGAATTTACTGCCAGGAATCAAATCTATAGCACAATCGCAATCCCTGTGAGGAGGAAGCGAACTGAGCTTAGGCTCCTCAAAAACCTCCCGATAATCAGACAAAAATACCGGAACCTCAGAAGGAGTAGATGAAGCGATAGAAATCGGAGATGCATCATCATGAACCCCCTGACATCCCCAGCTTAACACAGACATTGTTTTCCAGTCCAGGACTGGGTTATGAGTTTGTAACCATGGCAGACCAAGCACTAAGACATCATGTAAATTATACAGTACCAGGAAGCGAATCACCTCCTGATGAACGGGAGTCATACGCATGGTCACTTGTGTCCAGTACTGAGGTTTATTCATAGCCAAAGGTGTAGAGTCAATTCCTTTCAAAGGAATAGGAACTTCCAGAGGTTCCAGACTAAACCCACAGCGATTGGCAAATGACCAATCCATAAGACTCAGGGCAGTGCCTGAATCCACATAGGCATCGACGGAAATGGATGATAATGAACAAATCAGAGTCACAGACAGAATAAACTTAGACTGTAAAGTACCAATGGCAACAGACTTATCAACCTTTTTTGTGCGTTTAGAGCATGCTGATATAACATGAGCTGAATCACCACAATAAAAACACAATCCATTTTTCCGCCTATAATTTTGTCGTTCACTTCTGGACTGAATTCTATCACATTGCATTATCTCAGGTGCCTGTTCAGAAGACACCGCCAAATGGTGCACAGGTTTGCGCTCCCGTAAACGCCGATCAATCTGAATAGCCATAGTCATGGACTCATTCAGACCTGTAGGCGCCGGGAACCCCACCATAACATCTTTAATGGCCTCAGAAAGGCCATCTCTGAATTTTGCAGCCAGAGCGCACTCATTCCACTGAGTAAGCACCGACCATTTCCGAAATTTCTGACAATATATTTCTGCTTCATCTTGCCCCTGAGAGAGAGCCAATAAAGCTTTTTCAGCCTGAATCTCTAGGTTAGGTTCCTCATAGAGCAAACCCAATGCCAGAAAAAACGCATCCACATTGAGCAACGCAGGATCCCCTGGTGCCAATGCAAATGCCCAATTCTGAGGGTCACCCCGCAGGAAAGATATAACAATCTTGACCTGCTGAGCAGGGTCTCCAGAGGAGTGAGATTTCAAGGAAAGAAACAACTTGCAATTGTTCCTAAAATTCAGAAAACTAGATCTATCTCCAGAAAAAAACTCTGGGATAGGAATTCTAGGTTCAGACATAGGCGTATGTACAACAAAATCTTGTATATTTTGAACCTTAGCAGCAAGATTATTCAGGCTGGAAGCCAAACTCTGGACGTCCATGATAAACAGCTGAGGTCAGAGCCATTCAAGGATTAAGAGGAGGAAAAAAACAGCCAAGCTCTGCAATTAAGGCTAGGCAGCAAACACTGAGGAGGGGAAAAAAAAAAAAAAAAAAAAAAACTTCCTCAGACTACTTTTTCTCCTACTTCAGCCAAAACGATGACCAATTTTTTCTGGCCGGCTATACTGTCATGATCTCAATGGCAGGGGATCACAAAAGGACAAGCACAAAAACAAAACAGGCTCTAGGGTGATGGAACCTGAGCTGACCGTGATCCTGAACCTAAACACACAACTAGCAGTAGCCGGGGAACGTGCCTACGATGATTCCTAGACGTCTCGCGCCAGCCGAAGGATTAACTTCCCCTATCAGAAGAAACACAGACCTCACTTGCCTCCAGAGAAACACCCCACAGAAATAGCAGCCCCCAACATGTAATAACGGTGAAATGAGAGGAAAGCACATACGTAGTTATGAAAATAGAATCAGCAAAAATGAGGCCCGCTAAAGCTAGATAGCAGAGGATACAAAAGTGAACTGCGTGGTCAGCGAAAAACCCTTCAAAAAACCATCCTGAAATTACTTGAACTCATGTGCCAACTCATGGAACATGAGGAGTAATTTCAGCCCACTAGAGCAACCAGCAGCAAGGAATCACATATCTGCAAGCTGGACTAAGACAAAAATAAAGCAAAACATGGAACAGGAAAATCAAAACTTAGCTTGTCCTGAAGATAACAGACGCAGGGAGCAGAGGTAAAAAGACACGCTGATTACATTGATAGCTGGCGAGGAAATGACAAAAAAGCCAGGTTAAATAGGAAACTCCCATAACCTGATGGAACAGGTGGACACCAGAGACCGCAGAGAACACAAGTCACCCAGTACCATCAGTAACCACCAGAGGGAGCCCAAAAACAGAACTCACAACACAGGGGTGTCGGTCTTCAGCGGCAAGGTGATGTGGCCGTTCCAGATTGGTCTGCGAGCAAGGTCCTGTCTGACTGGACTTGAATAGGAATGCATAAAAGGTTTCCTGGAGCGCATGTTGGCATGCTAAGATCATTTGTGTTATGTGTGAGTGGATATGCTACCACTCTGTGTGCATGTGTGCCGCTTCTAGCATGGTGATTGAGTGTCTAGGCAGGCAGTGTAGGGTGGGAACTTGGCTTAGCATCTGACTCCGGTCATGTGTGCGGTTAGCACAGCTGAGTTTCAGAGCAAGCAGAATCACCAGCCTAGACATCTCTTGGGGGTTATTATAGGGCCCCCAACTAGCGCCATTGTTGCTCTACTCCTGTGTCATCTAACAGGGTATGGCTCTAAGTGCTCCCTTGTACAGTACCGATCTGTAGAGTAACAGAGCTCAGCTTTAAGAGCCGTTTGGTAAGTACTGCTCTGTGAAGTAACAGAGCTAGTTACTTTGAGCACCTTTCACATTGAGTGATGTTTAACTCAGTGTGTTTAAGGTGCTTGCTCGCTATCTCGCTCGGCCATTGTTCACTAGCTGCGGTTTATCATCTATGCACGGTGGACCCCGGGTTGCGATTGCACTTAATCATAATTTATATTTAGCACGATCCACCAACCCTAACACCCATGGAGTCAAAATCGTCACTACATCTGTAGATAAATTCCCCAAGGGATATAGTTTCAAAAATGGGGTCACATGGGATTCTGCTCTTCTAGCAATTAGGGGCTCTGTAAATTACAGTAAGTCCAAGAACTGTTGTAGGAAAATCTGCTCTCCAGGAAGCAAGTAGAGCTCCATTCCTCCCGAGTCTCTCCGTATGGCTAAGTAGTACTGTACAGCCACATATGGGATATTACCACATTCAGTAGAAATTGTGGGATCAATTTTGGTGCCATTTGTACCCACTTCTTGTGTGAAAATGTAAAATCTGGGGCTAAAACAAAATTTTTCTGGTAAAATTCTTGGTTTTTTTTTCATCAGTGCCCAACAGTATAAAATTCTGTGACACTCAGTTGGTGTCAATATGATCACTGTACCCCTAGATGAATTAAATGAGAGGTGTAGTTTGTAAAATGGGGTCACTTATGGGAAGTTCTGCTGTTCTAGCACCACATGGGCTCTCCCAGTGGGTCATGGCACCTGCAAACTAGAACAGTAAAATCTGGCACTCCTTGCCTACTGAGCTTTGCACTGTGCCCAAAAAATATTTCTCGATTACACGTAGGGTATTAGCACACTCGGGAAAAAATGAACCCCAGTTTGATGTAAAGAAATTCTTATTGGCCCTTAGAAAGTTGAAAACTTGGGGCTAAAACAACATTTTAGTGGTAAAAATGTAATTTACTCATTCTTCTCTGCTCAGTGGTATAAAATTCTGTGAGGCACATGTGGTGTCAAAATGATGACTACACCACTAGATTAATTCACTTGGGGGTGTAAAGATAAAACACGAAAATTGAGCTTGGCTTAAGTTAGTATACATGGAGCACATAAACGCATGTTCACATTGGCCATAAAGCACACAAAACCTGCAAGAAACAAAATGAGCAAAAAACCCTGCTGTAACTAAATACATAAAAAGCAAGTAACATACATAGTAACATAGTAACATAGTTAGTAAGGCCGAAAAAAGACATTTGTCCATCCAGTTCAGCCTATATTCCATCATAATAGATCCCCAGATTTACGTCCTTCTACAGAACCTAATAATTGTATGATACAATATTGTTCTGCTCCAGGAAGACATCCAGGCCTCTCTTGAACCCCTCAACTGAGTTCGCCATCACCACCTCCTCAGGCAAGCAATTCCAGATTCTCACTGCCCTAACAGTAAAGAATCCTCTTCTATGTTGGTGGAAAAACCTTTTTCTCCTCCAGACGCAAAGAATGCCCCCTTGTGCCCGTCACCTTCCTTGGTATAAACAAATCCTCAGCGAGATATTTGTATTGTCCCCTTATATACTTATACATGGTTATGAGATCGCCCCTCAGTCGTCTTTTTTTCTAGATTAAATAATCCTAATTTCGCTAATCTATCTAGGTATTGTAGTTCTCCCATCCCCTTTATTAATTTTGTTGCCCTCCTTTGTACTCTCTTTAGTTCCATTATATCCTTCCTGAGCACCGGTGCCCAAAACTGGACACAGTACTCCATGTGCGGTCTAACTAGGGATTTGTACAGAGGCAGTAAAATGCTCTCATCATGTGTATCCAGACCTCTTTTAATGCACCCCATGATCCTGTTTGCCTTGGCAGCTGCTGCCTGGCACTGGCTGCTCCAGGTAAGTTTATCATTAACTAGGATCCCCAAGTCCTTCTCCCTGTCAGATTTACCCAGTGGTTTCCCGTTCAGTGTGTAATGGTGATATTGATTCCTTCTTCCCATGTGTATAACCTTACATTTATCATTGTTAAACCTCATCTTGCCACCTTTCAGCCCAAGTGCATTTAAATAATTCAGGGTTCTTAGTAATACTGTTTTTGATCAAAAATAGCATAAAAGCCATCCCACCATCGCCAAGGTGCCCCTGATCGGGACAGAACCTAAACTATCTAATATTGTGGGGGGGGTTCTACTATGTGTAGTAGAGAGGTTACAATACACTAAACTTCAGGAAGGCAAATTTACAACAGATGGGAGATGATCTTGGTGCAGTTTACTGGGACAATATTCTGAGACATAAAAATACACAAAGAAAATGGGAGACGTTTATTAGCATCCTGAATAGGACCTATGCAAAATCTATAACTTAAGGGAATAAACATGCTAGAAATAAGAGGAAACCTCTATGGCTAAATAGAGCCGTAAGGGGCACAATAAGTGACAAAAATTAAGAATTTAGAGAATTAAATCAAGTAGGTAGTGATGAGGTATTAAATAAATACAGAAAATTAAATAAATTCTGTAAAAAGCAAATCAAGGCAGCAAAGATTGAGACAGAGAAACTAATTGCCAGGGAGAGTAAAAATAATCCCAAAATATTCTTTACCTACACAAATAGTAAGAAACTAAAAAATGATACTGTTGGTCCCCTTAATCATCATTCTATAGTACATAATTATCTCACGGCCTCTCAAGGAGGCTTCTGTCAGGTGGTAGGACCTGCCTGTTGCCGCTATATAAATCCTTCCGGACTAATGAGAGTTACTCCTGATATAGAATAGAAACTTGAAATGATAAAGGGAAGGGGTGCACAAAGCTAATTCACTGGATGATTTACCCCTCCCTGAATGGCTCTTATGGATAAACCCTGTGAATCTGTTCAAAGGAATAGGTGGATGGATATCGGGTGTAATTCATGTCCTAATTCAAGCAGTTTTAGTGATACTGTCGGGGTCGTCACGACAATACCCTTCATCCACCAGTCATTCCAAATCAGATTAGGAGCATGTTGGTACCGGATAAGAATGAGTCAGACACAATGCTGGTTCAAACTCATTGCACGCTCGTGTGTAACGTCACAGCAACTGAACTCTTTATTTCATATAGATAACATTATATAGTCCATTGGGGGAAGGTGTGCAGAGGGCGGGGTTAGGCGGGGTTTAAGCAATGTATCTAGTATTCAGTCCCTCTGATTGGCTATGACATCATCTGATGAATCTTCCTTTGTCCACATCTTGTTAAGTTTCCATTTCTCCAGAAACGATACTTTAGCTTCAGAAACGAAAGTAGATTCTTGGCAAGTACAAAAACTAAGGCAAAAGTGAATACTGGCAGCCATCTTAAATACAGTCAAATTTGCATTTAGCAAGCAAAGGGGAAAAACTTATTGTTTCACAGCATAAGAATATATAAAAGTACAAAAGGGTATAAAAACGTATATTTTTACCTTGACAATCCCCCCTAAACACTAAGTTTTTCCCTAAAAAGAAAAATCCTTCGAGACTGTCCATGTGATGGGGAAAGGGGAGGTGGATTTCTTCATCCAGACACCTCAGAAGCTCTCCCCTTGTGAGAGGCCTCCAGGCAGCTGAACCCTTCACTAGCTTCACATGGAGTTCTCCTGCTGTCCCTAAACTAGATCTCTTAGCACCTGAGAGTAAGGGGTATTGTCTATCTTCTTGAGGGGGACGTACTTAGAGATTTCCCCTGGATCAGTGCCATTGTACTCTAGTGGGTCTACTTCTTGGTTGAGGAAGGTGCCAGTCGGAGTTGCCTCAGTGATAACCTTTTTATACAGGGGAATAACACAACAGAGGATTATCAATCTAACTACAAGAAGGGCAATCAGTACTAGACAACCTTGTTGGAGGAATCCTTTGAGCTCACCCAACCAACCGGAAAAGAAAGATGTGTCTACTCCTGCATTAGTTTTTAATTCTGCTGCTAACCCATTTAACTTTTTAAGGGCTATCATGGTCTTTCCATTTACCCCAGAGTTCTGAGGGATATAGGTACAACATTCCTCTCCCACCATCCCACAGACTCCTCCTTTCTCAGCTAAGATCATATCAAGGGCTAGTCGGTTCTGGAGGGTCATTCTAGTGTTAGGGCTCAATTCCTCAACTATACCCTGGAAAGCATCACAGGTAAAATTGACAAACCTTTGTTCACTGTAATATGTGTAATTGATCCCATCAACATTTTTATTAATCTGCACCTGTGGATTAAAGAAGCAAAGCCAACATAGATCTGGTTCTCGGCTTTAAATTGGTCAGGCACCCCCCTTGGCACTCCAATGCCATCGACATATACCAATGGATCTTCTTCATAACTCATGTGGAGCTGATCGAGACTTCTCCTCTTTCTGGTATATTCATCAGGTGTCTCCGGATCCCAAAGTGAAATCTTAAACTGCACAGCTAGTTTAACAAGGGTACATTGACCTATCCAGGCATTAGGCAACCTAGGATGGAGCTTACCATCTCCACATAACCAATAAATATCGTACATATACTGTGTATGATTAGCTAGCAAATCAGTATCCAGAGAACTGTTCTCTTTGCAGAACCCTGTCTCGAAGACCCCTACTGGTGTACCTGTAGTGTCGTGGGAATTATAGCAGGTATAATTATCAGCTAATACGGTTATCCCTCCTGGGACCTTTAATTTAGGTGCTTCATGAAAACTTCTTGCCAACTAAGACCTGGAATGGGGATTACTTCATTAACTATATTTTGCAAACGTTCACCTGGGCCTGTTTTAGCTGTACTGGTAACGGGGGCCTTGGTTGGTCTGAAGCTAATATCCTGGAGCTGTATATGGCCTAAATTCCCATAGTATCCACTATTAAACACATTATGAAAATATCTTCCCAGCACAAGTGTTATCTCTGGTAAGACATATATAATATTGAATGATTCCCTCTACCACCCGCTGAGTCTCGGGGCACTTGACTACATTGCAGAAATCAAATCACCAGATATTTACCGGGGCCGTTAGGTTTACCCAGAGAATAGTGGCACCGGAATTCTTATTTACAATAGGGGCCGAGGAGGTAGGGGCGAGGATGGCCCCCAGCCTCAGGACCAAAAACAACAGCAACATTTTCCTTCGATCACCACTGTGACTAAACGCTGGTTCGGTCTCTTTTGCAGTGTGAAGCGTAGATCCAGGTGCTCTTTCCTTCAAGTTTTACTGACATAGCTTTTCACGACCATAAAACCACCAGGCTTCAAATTGTGACAAATATCGGTTTCTGCTGAATCTGGAAGGGAAAAAGAAACTAAAACATGGGTGTTAGCAACATTTTTACTAAGCTGAATAACATATTGAACAGCACGGTCAGTTTCCTCTGACAACTACTGAGACTGGAAATTTGCAACTGAGAACCTAGCACCAAACAATATCTCACATGGGGACAGGCCATATTTTGCAATAGGGGTAGTACGAATGTGTAAGAGCCCTGGCCATGGAGCCGTAGTCTCCTGCATCATTTTGGTCAATTGTCCCTTCAGTGTGCCGTTCAGCCTCTTAACTTTCCCACTAGATTGTGGATGGTATGGAGTATGGAGGGCTACAGTGGATCCAAGCATTGTCAGAACCTCATGATACACATGAGAAGAAAAGGCCGGGCCTTGGTCACTTTCAGCAACTTCTGGAACACCATATCTGCATATAACTTCCATCACCAGTTTCTTTGCTGTGATCTTTGCAGTCACGTTGGTAACGGGGAATGCTTCTGGCCAACTGGAGAACATGTCGACAACCACCAGACAATATTCATACCTTCCAGACTTCGGCAACGTGATGAGGTCCTGTCGTCCACCTGGAGCTTTTGGAAATGATAATCGGGCTTAGCAAGATGCTTCGGGGGTACACGTTGAAGTTGACCGGGTTAGCAGGTCTGACAGATACCTCGATGTGTGGGCCCATGCGCCCACGTGACAATAGCAGGGTACATCTGCTTAGGGAGACACACAAGTTGGTCCTTTTTCCAGCGACCATGTCCATACGTGCTCCATCAGCTTTCCACTACTTCACTTCTTCCTTTGGAGACATTCTCTGCATCGTCATTAAGTGGTCTTGCGGGGTCCGGTAGAAAACCTCAGTCTGGCATAGATCATCAGGTTCCTGTAGAGTCAGTGTTTCTTGTAACTGTTTACGCAGAGAGCGTGTGGTCACCATAGATGGTATGGTCTGTTCAACGGGTAGAAGAGCAGCGGCTTTTGCTTGCATATCCGCAAAGGCATTACCAACAGTCTGTGGCCTATTCCATAGTACCATGCTCCTTAACTTTGATAATGGCCACCTGAGTAGGTAATTTGATTGAGTCCATGAGGGCTTTAACAGCTTCAGCATTCTTCACTGAGTCCCGGCGGTAGTAACAAATCCTCGATTGGTTCATAGGCTC